>NC_091262.1:57025000-57356250 GCF_042477335.2 Ovis canadensis | reverse complement strand
GTTACTCTTACAAGTCTTAAAAATGTTTCTTGTATGAATTACAAGAACTTCTTTTCAGTACAAAGTTTTCATTTTAAAGAGTCATTTTGCCCACTTGCCTTGCTTTTCCTTTGAAGGAAATGAGAGTTATCAAAGCAGGTGTTTCTTCATCTGTAGGCAGGGAAAGAGGAAAATATCTGTTTTCTGACAATCTGGAAGTTACTACAGGACCTATTATAGGTGCCTTACATGGGTTACATAGAAGTTGATCAACACACTTCTTGAGAGGACCCAAACTTCTGCTTGACAAGGACATTCTTAAGGCAATGGGGTAGGCTGCTGTTTGGAGCGATAGCACTAGAGGTGATGATGAAGTGCTGACAGTCAACATCTTTGAGGTCAGAAACCTCAGGAAAATACAGGCATGAGCCACAGCCTTGGCTGAAGGTTGGTGAGTGGGGTACCTCAGGGGACTCCTCAAGAAATGCATGGAGGTATAAGGGCAGGATTGAAGGAACAGATGAGGGGATGCTTTATTTCTTGATTCTGCAAAGTAATTGTTGCAAATTCAAACAGGACTCTCTAACAATAGTAGGCAACAATCATTTCAGTTTAACTTTCTTAAGCATTCTCATAACAATGAATATAAAAAACAGTCACTTTTACAGGACTTGAAATCCAACCACAACTCCAAAGCTTTTCTGAATGCATTTTTTGACTTTAACAAAGTGATGCTGCAAGGGCTTGCTTTGAATGCAGAGCTTAAACTATTTAATTCCCTTTATACAGTGAAGAAAATGAGAATTTCCTCTTTGTATTTACAAAATTTTGAAAAATAGATTATGACTAATTCTTGTCTTTGGATTTCCAGCAGAGATATAGGGTATCATCAATTGCACTCCCTCTCAATTTGGAAAAGTTTGAAGGGTGAGGCAGTTACAAAGTGACTTAAGAACAGAAACTATAGAACAGGAGAACGTTTGAGTGGCAGAGGGTCTTGATTTTTATCTAAAGTGAGCTCAGCAAAAGTCATCAACTAATTCATTCTGGCTTCAGGGCTACAGCAGCAAACACTTACTGAGCCTCACCACGAGGCAGGCACATTGCTGGGCCCTGAGAACACAGAGATGACCAACAGAGTCCACTGAGTGAGGCAGTCTTGTGTGATAGGAGGGCCCAGTGGGCCGCAGGGAGTGGCATTGCAGACAGCAGCCCAGGCTCCAAGCCGGAACACGTGCCTGAGGTGGGCAGGTGCTCTGCCTGAACACCATCTGAAGCTCTGCTTCTGAGCTGCTTCTTTTCTTGTTACTGTCGTTCTTGTTTCTCTTCTTCCTATGATAACCTTCTTCTACCAATCACCTATCCCATTAAGTCATGAAGGACCGAGTACTCGCCGACCACAGCTTTCAAAGGGAAAATTAGAGAGGACACATCTAATTTGGGATCTGAAAGCAGCACAAACTACACTAAGTTGGATACTTGTCCTTTAATTGGTAGAAATGACCTCCCCCAATAATATGTGAAAACTGTTTTTGAGAAGTTGAAATTTTTAATGGGGGTTAGGTTTGGTATGCTCCCTCAATAGAGGCTGAAAAAAAAAAAGGATTATTGTACTTTCATTTTGCAAAATGTCTTAAAAGCCTTTTTCAGTTGAGTGCCATTGTAAGACTGTCAGCCCTTCTGACCTCAATGACACACACACTGTTAGTGGCATGACTTTGCCCAGTAGGAAGGAACTAGAGATTATCATTGAATTGGTATGGTGTCAGTCAGCATGCGTGCATGCGAGGTCGCTTCTGTCGTGTCTGACTGTTTGCAACCCCATGGATTATAGCCCGTCAGGCTCCTCTGTCCATGGAATTCTCCAGGCAAGAATAGTGAAGTGGGTTGCCATTTCCTCCTCCAGGGGATCTTCCCGACCCAGGGATTGCAACCACATCTCTTACGTCTCCTGCATTGGCAGGTGGGTTCTTTACCACTATCCTCACCTACACTTAGTGGTAAAAGGAAAAAGTTCACATCTGTTATCTTGATTCCCCCCCCTCCCCAAGTCTGATCCCAAAGCTTCGTGTTATGACAACTGTAACATCTGCCACAAATGCTGAGGAAGTCAAGCACAACCTTATTACTTCCATTCTAATGCTCCATCCATCCTTCAGGCTTTCCAAGGCCACTGATATGGCAGGGGGGCTAGGAAAAACTGGCTCTGCAGGAAGTAGCTTGTGTCTCTGAGGTAGAAAGAAGGCAGTGTCTCTGGCCCTTTCCCCTTCTCTCTCTCCTCCTCACCCACTCATACGTTCATATTCACATTCTCTCACATGCTAGCTCACTCTTGGACCCCATCAATGCTTAGTGGTGTGTTTAGAGACTTTCTGACAAAGAACAGTAAAAAAATAAATAGTTCCATGAAATAGTGGGCTGTTGACACAAAGGACATGATGCTACAATTATAACAGCACCTGCTACTGAAAAAGTCACTGACTGATTTCCAGAGCTCAACCATTTCAGACCATGGTAATACATTTATTTATGAAAAATTTAGTGAACACTTAAAATATGGAAGATATTAACCTCATAGACCTAGGAGCTAGCGATATAAGCCAGGTTCCCATTTCCATTTCTGAATGCTTTCTTAATATGTCAGCAGAAGAAAGCTAAAAGCCTCCATGTGAAATTTGTGTTGAGTCTCTACTTTTAGCTGGGTACCATGTCAGTGGATATAAAAATGAAAGCACCATCCTGACCCTCCAGGTGACCAGAGTCTAGTGTGAAGACATATACATAAGCAAATGAATCAAATCCGATGAATGTGTGACTCTCAACTCTCAGCTCTGGATTGGGGTGGGGAGAGCAGCGGCTTTAGTATAGGGGCATGCCGGAACTGTGAGTGGAGAGTGAGGTCACATAGACAGCGAACTATAGCAGTCAGGACCCTGGGATCCACTGGCTGGACATGGAGGCCAGAACAACTTCACCTTTGCCAAGCTACACGTGCAAGGTTCCAGGCTCACCATCCGGCCAGCTCCAGCCAGCTTTTTCTCAAGCTGCATTCCCAACGGACTGTCACACTCCTAAAGACACTTGCATGTCTGGGTGCCACACTTTTACCACAACTTCCTGGGGCTCCACATTATAGCTTAACAGTCACACAACTACATCCAGGAGGATGAAGGTTCACTCAGCTCTGTCTGAAAACCCAAACTTTACCATTCGACCACTTGCCCTGCCTGTGTCAAAGTTCCTGAAGTGCATGCAGACACCACAGCTGTCAACCAGGTACTGTGTGAGGCAATCGGTTACCAAATGGATTGTCCCATCACCTCAGAGCTCTGATGGGGATCTTCCTGCCACAGGTCTCTTACTGAGGCCATCAGATTCCTCCCCAAGATGCTCTCTGCCCTCCGCTTGCCTGAGTTCAACGGAAGGACTCACGTTATTGGGAAATAGCTGCACACAGAGGAAAGGATTTGGGTTCTGGAGTCAGGCTGACCGAGTATGAAATTCTCCATTTATCTCTATTAGCTGGGTGGTCATGGACACATCAGGCTCTGGGGACCTCAGTGTCTCATTGTGTCAAGGGGAGATGCTGTGAGGACACATGATACCCCCCACTCTGCTTTTATTTCCCTCCTAAAACTTGTTTGCGTGTTGCCTCTCTTCTCGATTAAGGACGTCCCCAGTGGCTCAGTCGGTAAAGAAACCGCCTGCAGTGCTGGAGACCCAGCTTTGATCCTTGGGTTGGGAAGATCCCCTGAGGAATGGGATGGCTATCCACACCAGTATTTTTGCCTGGAGAATCCCATGGACAGAGGAGCCTGGTGGGCTACAGTCCACGGAGTCGCAAAGAGTTGGCCATGACTGAGCAACTAATACTTTCACTTAACACTTTTTCTTCTCCACTCACATTGTTCCCTTCCTAAGCTGGAGGAATCGTTTTGTGCACTGCTGAAACCTTAACAGTTAGATTAGGGCCCAGAACACAGAAGGTACACAATATATATTTGTGAATAAATGAACAGTCTAGAGTTCTAGCCCATGGGAGGTGCTCAGCACATGTCAGCTCTTCCTCCTTGTCATGAAAAGTGGAGGCCTAGTCAAAGATGACTTTTCTAGATCACCATCTGTATCCCAATTTTTACAGAAACACTATTTTTCTTAAATATGCCCACTTCTTTGGAATTATTTACCAAACTATTAGAAATATTTGTTCCCCTATATGCTTTACCTAGTTTCTGTCCTTCCTGCAGCGTGATATAAAATCTACAGTGTCACCACAAACCCTGTGAGCCAAGTGCAATCAGGGCCTCAAACCAGCACAAACATTTCACACATACTTGGGCAAAGAGCCAGCAATTCACTGAGTGTCAGCAACTGCCCACTGAATTTTCTCTTGAAGATTCACTCATGTACTATTCTAGCAGTAATTGGCATTCATTTTAAGATGCTGAACGCTTCCAACATAACTTGATTAGGTAAACGTACAGAGCTACCAACACTGGAAACCAAAATCACCTCTTACAACCCCACCATCTTCTCTGATTACATACAAACAAAAGCCCACACAATTATCAATGGTAACTGAGTGGGAACTAGGTCTTGCTTATGTTAGATCAAGGTTTTCATCACCACTGCCATCTGCCTCACGGGGACCTACAGAGGCTATGATTTACAGAGAGTTAGAAACTATATAAGAAAAATGAACACTATTTGGAGTTTAGAGATTAGTAAACAAGCTGACAAGATTGTCAGGCCTAAAATTAAGAACACACACAAGCATATACTTTCACACTCATCACAACCATGAAACATATCAAGGAGGGAAAAAACCTAATTTGAAGACCTATTATTTAGATCCATGACTTAGCTCAAGCCTCTATTTGTCAGAGGTTCTTAACATGTTTCTTTCTTTGAATAACAGACATGTTTAAGCAAAATGTCTTCCTAAGGCAATATTTAAACACAAAGCTTTTGTGTATACAATTATAAAAATTCCAGAGAGCCTCTGACACCCATCCATAGACCTCATGTCAAGAATTCTTGCTTTAGACAAGAGCCAGGCACCCACATGCAGCCTGTACCAGCCTGGCACTTAGTGGGACTGAGCAAATGATTCCTTGAATGAGTAAGTAATCAAATGAACACCCAAATGAATGAATGCAAGGAGACTCAGTCAGAGAACACACAGCTAAAGCAGACACTTGTATTCTGTGCGGAACTCTGAGTCTGAAAGCAGCAGCCAGTTAGTTGGTTTATTCACAAAAATTGCTTTGTGGAATTATACACTGCTCCTCCCCTTCTAAATGCAGACAGAGGGAGGAAAGGAAAAAGAGATAATGAAGGTTTGCAAATGAAGTGGGTACAACTGTGCAATCAATCAACGTTTTCTGAAAAAGAATCTGCATCACTTGCCAAAAATCTGAACTGAATAACTGAACCAGCATTCTGATGAGAACGGACTTTGCCACTAGCCAGTCATTTTTGTTTGTCTTCCAGCTGTCTTACTTCTGTTTTCCAGGAAGCCTCTGGTCTCTTCTTAGCAAGTTCAGGCCTGGGAATTTATTTAATCATGTTCAAATGCTTACTCTATGCTTATTCTTTTTAATAAATCTCTGCTGACTATTTAAGAGTAAATACTTAGTATTTACTAATACTGCCTAGTATTAAGCTAGTTGAAAAGAATACAATTGCTCATCTAAATATCCACTGATGGCCTACTAAGTGCCAGGTCCTCTTTTAGTGCTAAGTCATAGAAGAGGGAACAACACAGACAAAAAGGCCTTCATGGAGCTGTCATCCCAGTGGGGAAGTCAACAACAGCGACAACAGCAACAGTGCACACACATCTCAACGCGGTCAACAGCATGAAGAAAACGGGGCAGGGGCAAGAAGCAACAGGTCTTTCTGTACAATAAAGGAAAATCAGGGCAAACACCTCTCCACGATCTATCTGACGGGAGATACCAAGAAGGTGAAGGGTGACGTGATGTACAGGTGAAGGCAAGAGAAAGCGGAAAGGCCCTGAGATGGGAGGAGCTTCTCGGGTTCAGCAAAGGGCAGAGAGCCAACATCCTCCAGGAACTGAGAGAGTGGGAAAGGGAAACAGCAAGTGTAGCAAAATAATGGTTTACTTGGAGGGTGTCAGGAAAGGGGGGCATCTCACTTCAGTGAAAGTCAAAGAGGTAAAAGAGAAGAGAATGTTTCGGCTAGAAATGAGTAGAAATGCTCCAGGCAAACAAGTCAGGGATTAGCGGTGGAGGCGGGCAGAGAGCATGCCCAGGGGCACAAGGCCAGCAGGCCAGGTGAGTTCACTACACCTGCAGGGAAGGGAATTTCAGGGCACCTGGGCAGGCTACGTCATGAGCACTGCAGAGGAGTTTCTAGTTCACACAGAGTAACTGGGATTCATTTACAGAGTCCTACAGGGGTTGGAGTTGAGCACTAGAATGCGTTATGTCGACACGGCAGAGGGGCACGGGGTAGAAATGTGTTTGGAGGGAAGATGAATAGACTGGCTATTTCATAGTTGAGGCAAGAGATGGGGTTTCCCAGGTGGCGCTAGTGGTAAAGAACTTGCCTGCCAATGCAGGAGACACAAGGAATGTGGGTTTGATCCCTGGGTCAGGAAGATCCCCTGGAGGAGGGAATGGCAACTCACTCTACCTGGAGAATCCCATGGACAGAGGAGCCTGGCGGGCTACAGTCCATGGGGTCACAAGGAGTTGGACATGACCGAGCACACACACACAGCTCAGGGAAGAGATGAAGATGAGTTAACCCTAGTAAATAAGATAGAAAGATTAGAGAGGAGTTCGGTTCTGAAGGTACTTAGGAGGTAGGATTGAGAGAGCACTGTAACTGACTATTTAGGGGAAAAGAAGAGTCAGGCATGAATTTCAGTTTTTTGGGTTGGCAAACAATATAGATGGTTCACTCATTCCCTGTGCTAGGACATACTAGAACATGAGATCCTGAACTGGAGGTGTCTTTAGGGCAGGCCCATTGAGATGAGGTGTCCAGTAGACTCAAGGCTCTGGGCTCAGAGGTGGCAGAGATGCAGTCTTGGTGGCAAGTCGTACAGATGGGCAGAGAAGCTGGGGTGGGGCAGAATGAGGGAGGGTGGGGGGCCGGTGTGGGGAACACCTGCCTTTATAGAGAGCAAGGGGAAAAGCACACAGCCTGAGAACGAACACCCAGAGGGGCAGCGGGGAGATAAAGAGATGGTGGTGTTTACAAAGAACAAGACCAGAACATCTGAAGGAGAGGCTCACCGAGTACATCGGATATCACAAGACAGCACCGAGGTGGGAACGCTGCTGTCAGCTGAGGAGTAATGAGAGGTGAGAACCTTGAGTTCTATACTTTAAATTCCTTTGCTAGAAATTTGGAGATGAAAGGAAGGAGAATAAGGGAGGAAATCTTGGCAAGGAAGAGAAGTAGGAAATGCCCATGGGAAAGAAAAATTTTTTTTTAGTGACTTGAGGATGTTTATACCCTGAGATAAAGAAGCAAGTAATAGCCACGAGACACAGAAAGATGGAAAATCCTCAAAAGAAGGTACACCACTGTGCAGAGTTTAGGTAAAGCTGAACAATATGTATCATATTTTTAATTCAGTATTTTATTATAATCTGAATCTACAAAAATGATGTTCCATGGCGTGGAGACCCATTCCAGTCAATAAGGATTTCAACTTTGGAACAAGTTCTCCTGGATGCTGGTCAGACAACATAATGATCTACAACCCAAGCTTAGGAGTGTATTTCTACAGGACAAGGTGCCAAGCACATCTAAGATCAAACCATCACGTCTTCCATCCATTCTCTCCTCCTGTGAGGAGTCTTCATTCTGCTGGAAGTACAGGCTCATTATTTCAGAGCAGCCTCCCTCCCTCTTAGTTTTCTCCACTGTATATTTAGGGACATCATACGCTCTTTCCTAAGATCCATGTCTTTCCTGTCAATTTCATGAAAACAGAAAACTCCATATACATGGATTTACAAACATGCTATACAAAGTACAAGACCTCTCTTTTGTATGACGCTGTGTCGAGGTAGTCCCCTCACCTCACACTCCAGCATTGTTCCTCACTTCATGTCTCAGTAATAAAGCTCTCTCCTATTCCAACTGGTCTCCAGTCTCTTGTCCTTGTATCTCCTGCCAATGCAAAAGCTTTGAAAATGTCACACATAGAGGAGTTACCTGGAATTGCTTTTGGACTCCCTGAAACTCTTGGATCACAAAAGCAATAAGTACTTCTCCCTCACAGCCAAGATCTGTCAAATACCCATAGGCAAGTATTGCAACAGATCATTAATATACTCAGGTGTGAACTAAAGGAATAGTAACTAATCAGAGAAAACAAAAATGCCTTTTATTTGTTGGAACAAGCAAGTGAAAAGGGAAAGAAGAACCTCATATTCCTCCTGCTTTCTTTAATGAATATTGATTAAGCCAATGAAGAAAGAAGCCAAGAACGGCTGTGTATAGAACAGAACAAAAAGACCCTGCTTCCCAAGAAATACTTCTTACAGACACGGTGGCTTCAGCTACATCAGTGAGGTGGAATTTTCTACATGGCAAGAGAGAAAGACATTATTTTTTTTTCCTCTGGATTTTCAAAACTACTGTTTAAACAAATTGCATCCTCAGCACTCAGAAGAAAATACTAAATGCTCCCCTCGGCTCCCTCAACTTGCTCCTCTTATTAGCTTTCCTCTTCTGTTTCCGGCGAAGGCAGCTCACTCTGGGGCTTCTGGAATTTGATTGGGACTCCAGGCACCTTTATTTTCTTGGTCTAATTTCACTTATATTTATTTGCAGCACTGCTGCCACTTCCTTTTTTTCCTTCATAATTGGAACCACAGTTGAGAGTGAGAGCAATGAACTCTACATGCTGCCTTCAGAAGTTGATGACTTCAGTTTTTTAGAGACAACTTCTTTCAGTTAGATCTATACCGAGGTCTAGCTCGGTCCTTTGTAGTACTCAACATTTTTCCATCTTAGTCTCTGAGTATTCAGGAGTACTTTAAAAAATGGGAGGCAGCTATTGCTTAGTATGAAGGGCATAATTCTTGGAGACAGAAACCTTTATTTCTTGTCTCAGCTCTGTCATTTACCAGCTGATGAACAAAAGACGTAGTCTTGGTTTATCGATCTTGGTTTCCTCATGTATAGAGTGGGTTTATAACCCCTTGTCCAAAAAGTTGTGGTAAGGGCTAAATACCAATGTTTGGAACAATTTTCTAGTGCCTACCTAGCAAAGAGTAAGGGACACATAAATATTAATGCAATCTGGATTTTTAAATATCTCTCTGTAGCAAAATAGAAATGAGTGTTGACAAAATGGTTTTGATGAGAAAAATTAAAGGAAGTCACTAAGATGACGTTCTATAACTAGGACTTTTCTGATATTTCCTAGGTGGTGTGTGATCTTGAGCCAGTTAAAAAAATCTCAGACAAATACCGTTACCAGGAAGATGAATGGCTATCACCACTCACACCACAGCAGGTTGTTTAGGGATTAAATGAGATAACATAGGCAAGGGTGGTACAGTATTTGATACAAATGAAGTGTCCACTAAATGTTAGTTCCCCTCTCCTTCTTCAAATATGTGTATTTTAAGAATCATATGCAAATGAAGAAGACAAAACAAAAGGAAAACCCCCTACAGATTTTTTAGAGTCAACCAACATCATGGGCTTGTTCACAAATAGGACTGATATAAATGGTTATTAGAGAGCAAATGGTTTTGGCATTTATGAAAATCCTTAAGACTACAGCTGATCTGTGATTTTACATGGTGAGTTTTTAGCATAACAATCTTTTCTAAGTGTCAAGGGAGAAAGGTAGTGTGGTGTCTTTACACTGGGTACGTCCATACACGTGCCTGTGTATAAGCAGGCATGTATGTATTGATATTCATAAATCTATGCTTATATTCCTCACCTGCTAAAAATATATACATGGTAGGTTTTGAATAGTTTGATTAATTTGAGACTACCTAATGCAGAGGTATGGAAGTTAAATGCTGCCCACTCTAACAATGGTAGCTGCAGAAAGGTTATTTCCCAGGAGGGATAAACAGTAGAAGAAACCCACCAGATCCACATCATCCTGTCCCCCCCGTTCTTCGTCCCTGATTGGCCACGTCATGTTTGTGGCTAGACCCATCTGGACAGCAGGTGTGGAGCTGCACGGCTGCATGTATCTGATTATTGAAAAGGGACTGTTTCCAAAGGGCACAATAAACTGCTGCTGACCCTTGGTAACAACACGTGGCAATCATCCCTGTTTACACAGGTTAAGAGCTCAAAATAAAGGACAACCAATTCTGAATGTTTTAAGACTACATTTTGACCAGCGGCTTTTGACAAAGCCTCCATATATATCAGTCAAATAGTGAACTTGCCGAGCTTGTATAGAGTCTATTAGAGGGGGAATAAGGTTCATGAATTTCAAGCTTGGAGGGCTCTAATTACCTCATGCTCAAACTTTAACTACAAAACTCAGATAAATTGCTGCATTAAACCACAGAAGATCCTCCACCTGATTTGTGCCAGTGCATCTAAAGCTCAGTGAGGCTGATCCCAGAGAGGTTTTTCAAATCAGTCCTAAGGGAATATGTTCCGGACCTGTCTCTAATGAGTATGTACGGATTACTTGGATGTTTTGGTAAAGCTACCTGGTAAATTAGTCAATCTGAAATTTTATTAGCCGCAAACCACTGTAGCAGTCAGTCACATAGCCCAAGAATACTGGGGGAATTAAAGTCATTTTTAGCATCTATTAGCTAGGTACCAGGAATCCGTTTCAGGCCCTGGTTGGTAGTTGTAACGTTAAACTAATTGGCTAATAGTTACAGCTGTCTCTTCAGTACTTTTGTTCTTGGAGGTGTGATCCCTTCTTGAACCAATTTATGTACACCCAGAGGGGGGTCCTATATTTATTCTAGTTCAGTGTATGGTTTGGATTCGAAAACAACCTAAAAAACAGAAAAGAAAAAGGTCTGTACATATAAACCACGGTGCAAAACAGCCGAAGCTGAGCTGACATAATGACAGTCTGAAAGTTAGAATTTAGTGAATATGGGAGGCAGAGAAAAATTAGGAAAACACACACCCCTTTCAAATATTCAAAACATTCATACTTTATCAAAGATGCACTGAGGAGAAGTGTGGATTTCCCTCTGCCTGGTAGAACATTCTCCACGGCTATTTATCTAGTTACAAACTTTTATAGATGTGAAATATTTTAAGAAGTCCTTTAGAAATGGCCTGAGGTAATTTCAAACTTAACAGACCCTGTCCCACCAGAGCTCATTACAGTGGATTTTATAACAAAGTACCCTCTACTTAATTTTCAGAGCCTAGCCAAGCATACTGGAAATGCAGCTGCATTAAGTGCAATTAATGGTACAATAAAAGCAGTGGAGGGCTGTTTAACACCCAAGAACCAGCAGTAAACACTGGCTCCATGCTCTCCAGCAGTCAGTGATGTGTCAAAGCACCTGGAGTGTGAGATTTCTGTATCAAGGGGGAAACGTCTCTCTCCTGCCAGAGAAAAATCTTCTGTCCTTCAACGCGTCTACCCAGAGACTGCACAAAAGGATATAAAGTGATTCCCTCCAGTTATGCCACAAGCATTTGCTCCCTTTGAGTGGGAGGCCAACATAGTAAGCTCCTATTCCCATCAGTGAGGGAAAAGGACAAATATGATTTTACCAAAAACGAGTCTAACAGCAAGTGACTCATAGTACACAAAATGATTCGTGCGTAACTCAGTTCACTCTCAGAAGCCAGAAAAAAGAAGCGTCTGATCAGAATACTATGTTTATTGGAAAGATCCAGATAAACCCAAAACCCAAAAGGCTGGGGATAGGGTGGGCAGGAGCAATTATAATGATGTTTGCAAACCTCTTCGATGATGAAGTCATCACTTAGAATTTGAATACGAGAGATATCTACAAGTAAGCAAAAACCTCACAGACTGATAGAATCATGGTTGTTAGGGCATTTGTCAACTAGTTCATTTACTAAGTACAATATGTAGTTAACTGAGTCTGGGAAGATGATTATACATATCCACCTTCTGTAAGTAATTAAAGCAATTCTATCTTAAAAAGTATTTGATTACAACTGTCTCTTCTAGCGGAGAAGGCAATGGCAACCCACTCCAGTACTCTTGCCTGGAAAATCCCATGGATGGAGGAGCCTGGTAGGGTGCAGTCCATGGGGTCGCGAAGAGTCGGGCACGACTGAGCGACTTCACTTTCACTTTTCCCTTTCATGCATTGGAGAAAGAAATGGCAACCCACTCCAGTATTCTTGCCTGGAGAATCCCAGGGACGGAGAAGCCTAGTGGGCTGCCTTCTATGGGGTTGCACAGAGTCAGACACGACTGAAGTGACTTAGCAGCAGCAGCAGTAGTCTCTTCTAGACTAGCCTGTATTTAAGGTTCTATCCCTCTATTTCCATGCCTGGATAAAACTGGTCACTGAACAATATAAACAGACTAGGAAGTACATTAAAGTTGTATTTTTAAGTAAAAAAAAAAAAAAAACACCAACCCACACACTGTAATGTAACACATGCGTGCTTGCTCAGTCGTGTCAGACTCTGTGCAGCTCCAGGTACTGGAGCTCCTCGATCCATGGGATTATCTGGGTAAGAAGACTGGAGTGAGCTGCCCTTTCCTCATCCAGGGGATCTTCCCGACCCAGGAACTGAAGCTACATCTCCTGTGTCTCCCATACTGCACATGGGATTCTTTACCACTGAGCCACCTTAAAAATCTCCACCAATCAGCAATTAGTCAAAAGAAATCTTATAAATCATAATACTAAAGACATAGCCTAAAGAAAGAAAAGCCACAGACAATCCCCAAATTTCATGTTACGAAAAACATGTTTCTAATCTCCCTCTCAAAAAATACTCCTGAGAGGTTTGACGCTGGTTTTGGTTTCTTCAGCTTCCAGTGCTCTTGGATTGAAGAGCTAATGACTCAAGAGAGGGACACAGAAGATCCCTCTGTGAGGTGATGATAATTTGCTGTTGCCTCAAGATCCTGCCACAAAGAAACCTGCTCCCAGGACCTACAGGGCATGACCGTGGTTACTTTCATCCTGGGTTCTAGCATGAGTTTTAGGCTCTGTGAACACAGCTAGGAATCTACCATCCAATAATAACTCATTTACATTATCATTTTTATTTTAATTTTTTTCTGGGAAGGAATGCACTGGTTTTAAAACTGAAAACCTGATGTTTATAAATCTTTCTTATAGATCCTAATTTCTGAGAGGGCAAAGATCATAGCTGAAATGTTCCTAACACTGAATTAACATTTCTTTGTATACCACATGAAAGTGTTAGTTGCTCAGTTGTGTCCAACTCTTTTGTAACCCCATGGACTGTAGCCTGCCAGTCTCCTTTGTCCAAGGAATTCTCAAGGCAAGAATACTGGATTGGGTTGCCATTTCTTTCTTCAGAGGATCTTCCTGACCCAGGGATCAAACCTGGGTCTCCCTCACTGCAGGCAGATTCTTTACCATCTGGGCTGTAATATCCATCATATACACCATAGTCTTTCCATAAACACACACTGATGATCATGATTAATTTCCAGCAACTGAGAGTGGCTAGTGATGAATGAAATGAGATTCCAAAAAACAGTATCATTCGAGATATTTGTATTTCAGTACTCAGCTGAGATGATAAAAATATAAGGTAGGGAACTGTGTGGTCTCAGCAGAGGTCGGCTTGTCTCCGGAAACTGCACATTCATCCTTGGGCTGGTTACACCAGCTCATATGCTCCCAGGCAGAGTAATAAAAGCTTAATTCCATATCCTTCCACCTGGCTAACTCAGGCTTTGTGAACACAAGAGAAGGAAGTTAACTTCTAGAATATCAATCTACTTCCTTTCATGAGCTGTAAATGCACTCTAAAGTAAAAGATACATATAAGGATCTCTTGACCTAGTATACCTTTTAGCTTTAAGTGGAATCGACTTTATTTTCCTGTCAACTACAATTTTCACTAAAGACTCCTGACTTCTTTATGGCATAATAAAGTTTTGTCTAGGATTACAATAAAAAGCTTTCATAATACTCATGACCTGAACATTCTGGATTAATTTTTAAATTGCATCTGAAAATCAGTACAAACGGCAATTCAATGTTTATGCTCTTGAAACTGGATTCATCTCCTTGCCTCTCTCAGTTGGTTCATATCTTTTAGGGCAAGTTTGATGATAAAAAGCTGAGTTTAGAAGAGAGCTTTGCATAGCCTCAAGGAAAGTTTATATTTATTTTCAGTTTGATGTATTTTATTTTAGAGTAAATTATTTACTATTTGTGCTCCCTTTGGGAAAATGTAAATATTCTGGGACATATTTCTTTGCTACATCCCTTTCCATTACATTTCCCTTAGCTACCTGGCCAGGTGAGGAGGAAAGGAGAGAGGTAGGCATACCAGAGCTTGCATGCGGTCCCTCACCACTCCCTTCACTACTGACCACCACCCTATCTGTTCTTGGCACCTTCCCTTTCCACTTCCATATCCAGGAGGAGTGGGAGGTAGGGCAACACTTTCTGCAGTGTCACACACCAGTAACACTAAACCTGTACCTTCTTTCTCTTCTTCAGGGTTTCACAATGACATTAACTGTGTGATGGGCTGGTCTTACCGCAGGTCCAGGGAAGCAGAAGGGAGCTGCTTATTGACTTATGAAAAGCATTTTATGAAACTAGGTGCAACTAAATCTGTTTAATTGCACGAGGATATATAAACTGATGAATAAAAAATGCTCTTTTCTTTGATTCAAATGTTAAATTTCATCCTCGCGTATAGCATTTTATTGTTAAGAGCAAGTAACATGAGTTCAAAATGTCATTCCCGTATGTCTGAGGTCCATTTACTCAGTAAGTATGTACTGACCATCCACTATACTCCAGGGACTCTGATGGCACTAAAGGAAATGCCTAGGAACAAGAAGAGATGGCCCCTGCTTTCACAGGGATTACAGTTTTCTGGACGGGTACCAAAGCAAATGAAACTCAGTCCAAAGCATAGCATTGGTTATACCACAGCTGTTGTCATATAGTCTCAAAATGTCAAAATACGGATGTCACTGTTGAAATAGCAATCTGCCCACTAGTAAACTGGCTGCAAATAAGGATATAGAATAATTTTTACGAATGGAACCTGATGAATCTAAAATGAAGTAAGGCATACCACATTCACGACTGAAAACAGAATTAGATGCAACTGTGCACAGACCCTGTACTTGTCCTTTTTAGATTCAATGATGTCCAATCCCTGCTTAAGCAAATATACACATTGCCCACCCAAAAGGAACCACCCGATGCCCCTGGAAAGGCAGTGTACCCATTTCCAGGAAAAGAGTAATAATGGGCTTGAAGCCAGTTCTCCCACATCTGCATTCACCCAGAGTTTAGGGCTATGATCCTGGTCTGCCCAAAAAGACATAAAGGGAACTTTCCTGGAAGCTTCTGGAAAATGCTTCACACTTCTTCACATTATCTTGAAACATCTTGTATAAGGACCAGTGTATGAAGCTGCAACAATCATTTTCCACCATAACTTGACAAGACTTGAATGGAAAAGTCAACGCACTGAGGATGGCAAAGAAGAAAAATACAGCTGAGGTCCTGCCTAACCATGGGCAGCCACTGCAGTATCTGGGGCTTCCCTCCCCTGATTCCCCTTACGGTGTGATAATTAAATCATGTTATTGTTTAGCTCACCACAGGTTGCATACTCTATTATTTGTAGTCCAATATATTTTAACTGATATATCTGGTAAATTTAGTTTTTAAACCGCAGACAAGATCTCGCACAGTCAATATCAAGGTGTCCCCTCAGTGTTGAGACTTTTAAATTTTTTCACTGAGTGTTCCAAACTTGTGACAATCCTTGTCATGAATGCCTACATTAATTAATTGAAGCCTAACATGGAGGAATACGGTGTATGTGGCTGCGTGGGGGTTAAGGGATGATAGTGATGTATACAGAGAAAGCATATGTGGAAACAGACTAAACTGAAAGGAATGGGACTTAGGAATGGTGGTTTCTTAAATGTTAACTACATTTCTGGAAATAGAAATAAGAACCTCTTATGATTCAACCAGATTAGGGAAAAAGAGTTGCTGTGTAAGACTGTGGATGATGCGAAGACAGGAAAGTGGGAAGAGTGCTCACAAAATAAACCCTAACTCGTTTCTAGAGTTTCAAAGAAGCCCTAGTTTGACAAAAAACCAAAGTTGCTAAATTGCCCCACATCACACATCCTAGAAATGTGTGGATTCAATTACAGAGCAAGAGAGACTACCAGCAGCAAAGATGCTTTTCTTGGAATTTCAATGCAAAGCAAATGTACAGATGTTGGCATAAAAGCCAAACTGTTTGAAATGGAATGAAAGATAGAGGTCCAGAGAGAAGATTGGAAAAGATAAAGAATTAAATATGCAATAAAAGAGACCATCACATGCACAGCATCAAACTTGGACAGCCAAAGCCTTCTGATACTCAGATGCTAGTATTGGTGACATGTACGGGCTAAAGGAAAAAAAATGGGTAAGGGTAACAGAATCAAACAAATACTACATTAAAATCGCTTATCTCTGTGGGCAGGCTGTAAAAATCATATCATTCTCATTGAAAAATAATTCATTAAACTGCACCCCAGCAGGATGTAAAGAACAACACACAGCATACGAAGATATTGAGCAGCAGGGGGCAATAAACTTTATAAAAACTATTAAAGCATCCAACAAAGCAAGATAATACAAGGAGGAAACAATGGAAATGTCAGTCCAATTTCTAAAATAGCCATGTTAATACATAAGTGCAAACACTTCAGGAAAAAACACACATGCTTATCACATTAAAATGCACGCTTGTGAAACCACCCTTGAGATGTCAAAAGCTGACCTGCCGCAGGGCTGTGAAATAAAAGCCAGCGGGTTGCCACATGGAAAGGCCTGGTCCAGAGAGCTTCACACCAGGTAACCTACTGAAATGCCATAATTGCTTGTAGGTATCCGAGACTGCTCCAGTTACAGACACAGAGGTTAAATGAAAACAGGGCCACACACAGTCCACAACTAGGGATGCACGAGGACACTTGTAGCTCTAAGCTGGTAGGCTTGAGTGCCCTCACCCTCAACCCAGTTTCCTCCTGTGTTTCCAGATGGTTGAGGAAGTAAGCCTACTCATTCAACTGTTCTTGAGTACAGCATAGCTCAGGATCACCTCAGAGCACACTCGGTGTCCATAAGCTGTGTTTTCAAACTGTTTTACTCCGGCACTTCTCCCTGAGCACATGAACCTCCCTCCTATAAAAATGTCTTTGGGATTCCTTACACTCATCATTCTTGTCAGGCCACTTGAGAGACACTATAGATCTCTGTGTAACACCTTAGTAATTACTTAATGACCAGATTTCCTCCTGCCACTTGACTGGGTGAGGAGGCAAAGGAATGGCTGGGGGGGGGGGTGGGGTTGGAGGGGAGGACTGGGCATTAGACAGGGAAGAAAAGAGAAAGGAAAATCTTGTCTCCCAGGGCATGATGGTGGGCCAAGGACTGGTGACAGATGCTAATAACCCAGAGGTGATGACTGAAATAAAAATGGAACCCTGAAGATAAACTGTGCATAAGAGGACTTTAGTCTACTTAAAATGATTCTGGAGTGGCCAAGACAAAACTAATGACTTCTTTAAATGAAACCTGCTCATCTCTCCAAAATTATTTCCTAGCCTTCCAAAGCCTAACTGTGCTATACGGAATCCTCGTCAAGTCAACAAGACATAGGGTGATTGAAGCAGAGCCCAAGATCAGACACCGACAGAAACAGTGTTGCCATTACCACCTGCCAACCTGACAAGCATTGAATACAGGCATATACCATATTCCTGAATCAAACATGTATCCATCCAATAAGCTCGTGATGAAGCAGCGATTTTCACTAATGGTCAAGATCTCCCTTGCTCAACCCTGTTCCCATCTCTCTCTCTCCCTCCCTTTCTCACTCTTTCTTTAGTTGACAGGGGTACTGGCCCATAGTACGTACAGATGTCCTATCTGTGTTTCCTTTAACATTTTTCCATAAAATCATGCCCACAATCTTAAGCCTTCTACTTCTCCACCGCTCAGATTTCATAACAAAAAATAAATCATTTTAGCCAAATTCTGTTTTAAGATTCCTGCTGAGACTTCAGATTTTAGGCTGGAATGAATTTTTATGGCCAAGTTATAAACACCTGATACTCAGCAGGTGCCACTAAAATGTATAGTTTTGAGATTACATGTGGCTTCCCTAATTTCAAAAGTTGATCTACTTGAAGATAATATGTTTTTAAAACTGTCAAGCTGTAAAAGCCACTACATTTCCTTTCACTAGCTTATAAAGATTAATTGGAAGTAACACATGGTTATAATTTACAGGTCAATGAAAATTTTGCCTGTTTTAGTAGAGTTTGGCAAAGGAAAACTACACATCCTCAGCTGAAAATTGAGATCAAAGCTACTTATAAATAGAATATCTTGGAAGATTTGTGTATTTGTTTGTTTATCTTAAGATCGGAGGTGACAGTGTTGTGGCTCTCTGACTAGAAAGAGCATTTTTACCTAAGATCCCAAGAATAAAACAATCTGATTCTCTGTAATAATTATTTCTAGATTCCTTTCACAAGGCCCTTGAGCTAACAGCTTCAACATTACTCAGATAAAAGATGTAAGAAATCATACCTAGCAAAACTGTAACTGTGGAGTTAACCCAACAGTACTGTCAAAATAGAATTTCAAGGGAATGATCAGGCATGGTTTCAGCCTTAGGATTAAAAGTCTATTTACTTATTTATTTTAATTGGAGGCTAATTACAGTATTGCGGTGGTTTTTGCCATAAATTGACGTGAATCAGCATGGGTATAAATGTGTCCCCTGGTCCCGAAGCCCCTCCGACCTCCCTCCCCATCCCATCCTTCTGGGTTGTCCCAGTACACAGGCTTTGAGTGCCGTACTTCATGCACTGAACTTGCACTTGTCATCTAATTCACATATGGTAATATACATGTTTCAGTGCTATTCTCTCAAATCATTCCACCCTTGCCTTCTCCCACAGAGTCCAACGTCTGTTCTTTATATCTGTGTCTCTTCTGCTGTCTTGTATATAGGGTCAACATTACCATCTTTCTAAATTCCATAATGTGTGTTAATATGCGATACTGGTGTTCTTACTTTCTGACTTACTCTGTATAATAGGCTCCAGTCTCATCCACCTCATTAGAACTGTGTCCCTTTTAATAGCTGAGCAATATTCCACTGTGTATATGTGCCACGTCACAGCTTTCTTATCCATTCATCTGCCAGTGAACATCTAGGTTGCTTCCATGTCCTAGCTATTATAAACAGTGCTGTGACGAACATTGGGGTACACATCTCTTTCAATTTTGAGTTCCTCGGTGTATGTGTCCAGCAATAGGATTGCTAGATCATATGGCAGTGCTATTTCCAGTTTTTAAAGGAATCTCCACACTGTTCTCCACAATGGCTACACTAGTTTGCATTCCCACCAACAGTGTAAGAGGGTTCCCTTTTCTCTGCACCCTCTCCAGCATTTATTGTTTGTAGACTTTTTGATAGCAGCCATTCTGACTGGCATGAGATGATACCTCATTGTGGTCTTGATTTGCATTTATCTGATAATGAGTGATGTTGAGCATCTTTTCATGTGTTTGTTAGCCATCTGCATGTCTTCTTTGGAGAAATGTCTGTTTAGTTCTTTGGCCCATATTTTGATTAGGTCGTTTATTTTTCTGGAATTGAGCTGCAGGAGTTGCTTGTATATTTTTGAGATTAATTCTTTATCAGTTGCCTCATTTGCTATTATTTTCTCCCATTCTGAAGGCTGTCTTTTCACCTTGCTTATAGTTTCTTTTGTTATGCAAAAGCTTTTAAGTTTAATTAGGACCCATTTGTTTATTTTTGCTTTTATTTCCATTAATCTGGAAATTTAGAGAACCCTAAGAAAACTGACCTGTTTCTTTCACCAAAACAGCGTATTTAGGTACTTTCATGTTTTACCCTTTAACCTATAAAAAACACTCAGGCTGCAGGGGGTAATCTTAACAACTGGTAAGTGAACAAAATAGCAAATGCTGAATTTCAAAAAATGAAAGCAAAAAACTACTGCTACCTAAGAAGAGAGAAATTTAAAAAAATTACATATAAACCAACACCAAAATGCTATTCTGATGTAAACTCTTCACATTATGTGACTAGCAACAAATAAAAGCACAACCTTCCATATCTAATGCAGAACCTGCTGATACAGAGGGTCAACTGTACTAGGACATTTTATATAAGGGAATTGAGCATCTGGAGATTTTAATACCCATGGGGTCCTGATATCAATAACTCACAGATACTGAGAGATGACTGTATATGAGTTCCCATTTAGGAGATGGAGACCACAGATCTTACTAATTTAAAGATAAGTAACTAAAACTGCAAAAAATCCACCCCAAACCACTTCCCCGCACAAAAACAACAACAACAACAACAACAACAACAACAACAACAACAACTGTCCAACCGTCAGATTAAGAAAAAAATAGTTAAGCTTTTTGTCTCTGGCTCACTTGTTAATATGACTTCAAATTTTGAGTCCTGGTACCCAGGACTATCATCTTATATCCTTACTTATTTTGGATATCCCAAGGTATTATATTCAAGTTCTACCATTTTATCAGTCCTATGTTCTTTAAATTTGGAAGTACATACACATACACACATCAGAATTTCTTAAAACAAGGAATCAGGGCTAAATCTATAAAAAGAATTGAAATGTTAGTTTGATGGGAATTCTATCTATTAGAAAATGCTACACACAAACACCACTTGATTTTTTTTTTCCCCCTCCAAATTAGACAAAAACCTTCCTGATTATTTATTTATGTCGTTTGGCAGGACTAAAATCAGCCTGTCTCCAAATTTTGCAGCCATCCATGCTTTTTCTAATAAGAACTAATTTTACAAGGTCCTTTCTGGCCAAGAAACTTTCAACCACTATAAACTAGTCAGACACAATACAAGATGATTAGACCAGAGTATATAGACTATGTAGCATAAACTGCCAGTTAAACATTATAGCATGCTTCATGTTAATCATGTAGCTTTCATCTTTTTTGAACACCCTTTTAGCATCTCTTGAAAAAAAGAGGCTTTGAAAAAGCTGAGCTGCTGCTAAACACTGTAAGCTGATGCTGCTACACTGTGCTTTGCCCCACTGCCTCCCCACCCCCATAAAAACGAAAATGATCAGCCGCAATACTTTAAGGTCTAATAACTGGTCTTAAATGAGACAGCACGCTATCGTCAGTTGAAAGGTCAATTTGAATCAGGTTGAAATGCAATAATGTTCCATATTCACATTTATCATTATTGTGACAATGTATTTAGTATAACAATAATAAATAAATGGTAGACTAGCAGAAAACTTTATGGCATGTGTTATTACACATTTAATTACAAGGTTAGTTTATGCCAGGCACAATACGATTAAAATAAAATTCTACATTTCTGATGGCACAAAATGTTAGGTCAAACACAATAAAGTTAAAACAAAATTCCACAGTGCCAATGCCATACACACACAAAAGTAAGCCAAATAACTGCAGTGACTTCCCTGAAGGTGTGTGCAAAAACATAGTTTGCATTATATTTTAATGGAAATGAGAGATGTGTAAGCTTCAGACGATGTAATTTCTCAGAAAGCCTAATATTCATTCCTAAGCTTTGCCTATTTGATGGCCATGCTATTCAAGAAAAAATTTTGTTTTAACACAAGTGTATTTTGTGATTGTATGGACTCTTCTCAATTCCCTAATGTATTTAGAAAACAAAGTTAATTTAAAAAAGTTATTTAAAGTACAGTTAATTTTTCTTGTTGCAGATGCATAAAGTAGTGTGTGCTCATAACCATAAAATATTAAAACACAGAATAGTGTTTAAGCTTATAAAATAAGACCCAATCACCTTACTACACAAATGAATGAAAACCAGAAGTTCAGAGAAGGTGAGTGATTTGCCAAAAATCAAACAGTAACTAGCAATTAGACTCCAGGTCTTCTGACTATCGGGAAAATGCACCTTACATTTCTTCTTTGGGAAAAGAGAAAACATTTGAAAGAAAAACACGTGATATTTGAGTATAAGTTGTGATAGTACACCAAAACATGCCTAAAAGATTTGGTAATAGCATAGACAAAAGACAATAATGATCTCCGTGGATTGGGAATCACTGGATCTTTGCAAACTTAAAAGGATCTCTCCACCATCCCCTTAATTCATGCATATTTAATTATTTATTTAAGAAAGATTTATCACAATTCTTAGGTAAAAAATCAAAAGAAGGGTTTTAGATAAAAGATGGCTTTTAGAATAACTATTCAGAAGAGACATTTACATCTGAGAAATGGACGATAACAAACTGTTTCTGTTTTATTTTAAAGCTACCCCCCAAATTACCAAGTTTTCTCCTTACAAGGCTCTTTCTTCAACATTGTGGTGAAGGTTCTAGCTAGTGCAACAAGGTATGAAAAAGATATTAAAACCACTTAAATTAAAAAGGAATGATTAACACTGTCTTTAATCATAGATGATACGACTCTATAATTAAAACATCCTAAGTGAAGTGAAAGTCGTTCAGTTGTGTATGACTCTTTGTGACCCCATGGACTATACAGCCCATGGAATTCTCCAGGCCAGAATACTAGAGCGGGCAGCCTTTCCCTTCTCCAGGGGATCTTTCCAACCCAGGGATCAAACCCAGGTCTCCCACATTGCAGGTGGATTCTTTACCAGCTGAGCCACCAGGGAAGCCCAAGAATACTAGAGTGGGTAGCATATTACTTCTCCAGGGGATCTTCCCGACCCACAAATTGAACTGGGGTCTCCTGCATTGCAGGTGGATTCTTTACCAAGCTGAGCTACCAGGGAAGCCCACAAAACAATTTTAGAAATAATACACAAGTCAAGCAAGGTTTCAGGATAAAAGATCAACATTTAAATAAAAATCAGCCATAAATCCATCTATTACAAAATATCTGAAGATTAAATTAGGAAAACAATTCCATTCACAGCAGTCATCAAAAATATTGGTTCAGAGGGCTTCCCTGGTGGCTCAGATAATAATTGGCTTTCAAGGCAGGAGACCAGGGTTCAGTCCCCGGGTTGGGAGGATCCCCTGGAGAAAAGAATAGCAACCCACTCCAGTATTCTTGCCTGGAGAATTCCATGGACAGAAGAGTCTGGCAGGCCACAGCTGATAGGGTTGCAAAGACTCAAACATGACTGAATGACTAAAACATATATAAATTTACCAAAGAATTACAATACTTGTAGGCACACTGAGAACTACAAAACATAGCTTAGAGTTTATTAAAGATAATTTAAATAAATGAAATGATATGCCATGCTCATGGTTTGGAAGATTCCATATTGTTAAGACAAGAATTTTGCTCAAATTGATTCAGTGGAATTTCTATCAAAATTACAACAGACTTTTTTCATAGAAACTAACAAGTTGATTCTAAAATTTACATGAAAATGCAAATGAGCTAGAATAACTAGAGCAATTTTTTAAAAAGAACAAAGTTGTAGGACTTACAACACCTAATTTCAAAACTCACTTTAAACCTACAGAAATCAAAACAATGTTGTAATGACATAAGATAGGCACATATATCCATGGAACAGGAGAGAGTTCAGAAAGGAACCCTTACATATATAGTCAACTAATTTTCAATGAAAGTATCAAGACAATTCAAACAGAAAAGAGAGTCTTTTAAAGAAATGTTTCTAAAACAACTGGAGATATATATATATATATCCAGGATAATTTTATATATATATATATATATATATATATATATATCTCCAGGATAATTTTATATATATATCAAGGATAATTTCCTATTTGATTAACTCAAAGTCAATAGATTAGGAACCTGAGTTACAGGTATATGTGTGTGTGTGTGTGTGTGTGTGTATATATATATATATATATATATATATATGCCTAAACAAATAAACAAACTTAGGTACTTATACTCTGTACAAAAATGAACTCAAAATGGATCACAGAGTTAAATTTAAGAGCAAAACTACAAAATTCTAGAAGAGACACCTAAGAGAAAATCTTCCTGACTTCAATCAGGCAAAGATTTCTTAAATATGACACTCAAAATATGATCCATAAAAAATATGATAAACTGGACCTCATCAAAATTAAAAGTCAAAAGACATTATTAAGAAAATGAAAAGATAAACTACAGACTGGGAGGAAATATCTGCAAATCATAAACCTGATAAAGTATATGTATCCAGAATATATAAAGACCTTGTATAACTCAATTAGAGAAACAACTCAATAACATGGTCAAATATTTGTAAAAAATTTCACCATTTTATCAAAGAAGATAATAAGAATGGACATGAATAAATGAGTAAATATAAATATATAAATACATGAAGACACTCAACTCATCAATCATTAAGGAAACAGTGGTAGGCAGAATTCTAAGGTGTCTCTAAAAACTCTCACTCCCTGGTTTGTATGACCACTCCCTTTGAATATGGACAATACTTGTCAATATGATGGGATTTCACTCCCCTGATAAGGTGGAAGTGAAAGTGAAAGTGAAGTCACTCAGTCCTGTCCGACTCTTAGCAACCCCATGGACTGCAGCCCACCAGGCTCCTCCATCCATGGGATTTTCCAGGCAAGAGTACTGGAGTGAGGTGCCATTGCCTTCTCCGATAAGGTGGAATTGTAAGATAAAAAGCGAAGAGATTTTACACCTGTAACTCAGGTTCCTAATCAGTTGACTTTGAGTTAATCAAATAGGAAATTATCCTGGATGGGCTTGATCTAATCAGGCAAACCCTTTAAAAGAGGCCTATGTGTCTTCTCTGAAAGAGAGGCTCAAAGTACAAAGGGTTCTTCTGCTGGCCTTGACAAAGCAAACAACCATGTTGTAAGCTGCCTCTGGAAGGAGCCACATGTCCAGGACCACTCCAGGGTGTTCTCTGGAAGCTGGGAGAATCCCCAGTTGATAACCAGCAAGAACAGGAGGACTTCAGCTCTACATCCTCAGCGAGCTAAATCATTCCAGCAACCAGTGAACCTGGAAGAGGTCCTCAATCTTCAGATGAGACTGTGGTCCCAGACAACCCTATGATTTCCATCAGTGAGCGCCTCAACACTGGACCCGGTTAACCTGTATTCAGACTCCGTAATTCAGAGGAACTGTGGATGAAAGGGTATGTTGTTTTAAGTTGCTATGTGTGTGGTAATTTGTTACACTGCAATAGAAAACAAATCCAAAATAAAACTGCTGTGATATACTACTACACAATAAAAAAAAAAAATGGAACTGGCTATTAAAAAAAAAAACAACTGGAATCATTGTATGTTGTTGTTGGAGATATAAAATGGTCCAATCCCATCACTTTTGAAAACAATTTTTGCATTTTCTTTCAAAAGTAAACATGCTTTACTGTAAAACATTAAATTACACTATTATCTCTATAAGAAATGAGAACATTTTTCCACACAAAGACCTGTATGTGAATTTTCATAGCAGCATTATTCAAAATGGCCAGAAATCAGAAACAATCCAAATATCTATCAATTGTTAAATAATACATAAACAAATATATGTATAATATATTTATAAGACATATGTAATATGGCATATTTATGCAGTAAACTAATACTCATCAAAAAAAAAAAACTAAATATAGACACATACAAGTTAAATAGACTCAAGAACAGTATGCTAGTAAAAGAAGCTATGGTTTGGGAAGATTCCATATGCCGTGGGGCACCTGAGCCCATGTGCCTAGAATCCCTGCTTCCCAACAAGAGAAGCCACTGAAATGAGAATCCCATCTACCAGAGCTAGAGAGTAGCCCCTGCTCACTGCAACTAGAGAAAAGCTGCACAAAGCAATGAAGATCCAGCACAAGAAGCCAGGCACAAAAGACTACATATTTGATGAATATATTTACATGAAATCTCTAGAAGAAGCAGGACTGTAGAGGGACAGAAAGTAGGTTGATGCTGGCCTGGGTTAGGAGTGGGAACAGAGATTAGCGGGTATGAGGGGACTTTTTGATGGAGATGATTTCAAAACTGGATTGTTGTGATGGTCACAATTGGAAATTTACTAAAACCATCCAAATTATACATTTACAATGGGTGGGTGGTATGGTGTGTAAAATATACTTCATTAAGACTCTTAAAAGTGAAAAAAGGCTTTTTCATATCAAAATACCATGCAAATAGCGAAAACTTGGGTATTTGTAATATAAGACAAAATGAACCTGCCATACCTATTTTCCAAATATTTCTTATTCAGATGTCAAACACTGACTCAATGACAATCCAACTTTTCAACCCTTTTGTATTCATATTCAACATTAAGAATTTATCTTATAATCCACCTGGTTATAAAATTTCTCTCCCATTTACATTATGCTTGTGATTCAAAATTTTCCAGGAGAGAATTCTGACACACACCCTACTAAAAGAGGAAAGCAATACCAAAGTCAAATTAGGCCATGTCTCCTTCAAAACTCCTTTACCCATAACTTTCCTGATTTGTTTTCAATTGCTTCAATAAAATGGACTTAAAGTCATGCCAGTGTTCATAAATTGGTATTAATTATAAGTGATGAAGATTTAAAATTTTATGTCACATCTCGAATACTATGGGTTTTTAGAATCCTGACAAATTTTCTTCCTTTCAGGCAAATGAAAATTCTGTGACCTTCTAAAGAAAAGGAAACAATCAAATCAAAACTGTTGCCAAGAAACTGACCCAAAACATTACTCAAGAAGCAAATTAAATGAGAAAATAAGAGCAATAAATTACAATGGCAGCTGTTAGAGATATTTCCTATTAAAGTCACTTTTAATGAGTATGTTAATATATATTTTCCAATCAACCTCTTAACTATTTGGAGGTTTTACTTAATAATGAAATAAAACTGAATCCATCTAAATGAATATATTATCTCAAGGACTCTTTCATCCTAAATGCAATGGAATCTCTGGAAAAAAATGTGTTGGAGTCTTGAATCTGTCACTTCAAACTTGTTAAGAAACCTTAAGATAAGTCACAATACTGCTCTTAGCCTCAGTTTCCATTATTTGTAAAATAAAACTAATAATAATATTTGACCATCCTACTTCATAAGTTTTACATGAAGACTAAGTAAAAGAATATAGGGGAAAATTTTATAAACTCAAGTAGGATATAAAAGTCAGTTGTTTAGAAAGCAAAAAGCAAAAGATGTTGAATTTGTTAAACATCTATTTGTTAATTCTAAGGCAAGGACATAATTTCCTTCATTGAGGCATATAGTAGTCACATGAATAAAATAAATTTATTTCAAGGAGCTCAAAGCATATCATATGTATCATCTCATATATCTTCATCATATCCTCTATGTGAAAACTACTATTTCTACTCAAATTGTGAAGCTTGTGAAAAGAAAAGCTAAATATCCAGTCTTGGTGTCACAGAAGCAACCAATGCTCCATTTCATCTTCAAGCAGGGCTATAGATGCTCTGGGAATTGTATGCATCCTAAGAGGTCAGAGGTGACAGCCCAAATTTGTATTTCACATTTTTTTTTTTTGGCACTGTCTGCTTCGTAATTACAGGAGATATCATTATTCTTGTTTCCTTTGTTATCTTTACAGACAGAGAACTTGTCAAAATGTAGTGAAGGCAATAGAATGCCAATAAATATACTGCATTAAACTTGGAGGTCATTACCAAGGAGAGGTGTTTTGTTTCTGAGAAAGAAGATGCATAGTTCAGTAGGCAGAGTGACTCTATGTTTGCTTGGCACCTGGGTCCTAGTGAAAATGATCCAACCGACTTGTAAACAGGCATGATGCCATTCAGCCATATGGGTGCACATAGATGCTGCCAAGTGACCATGTAGGAGAATCAGAAGCGTTTGTTGAGGGCAGCAGTCCCAGTGTGGGACATCCAAACAGCTGTCTACCCTGAGATTCACATGCCTGTGGTTAAAGGGACGCGACATGGTTAATCTAGGTTGGATTAATTTTAAAACATAAAAATCAGCTTCCTTGGCCCCAAATGGTCAGTTTGGTACATGGGTGAACCATCTAACAGTATCCTCGCGTCTCTGTGCTTGCCTTTCTTCCCCTAAAAATCATGATGTGTTTTGATATAATGGCTTTCCAAGGTATCTAACTGCATTCCATGATACTGATCTATTATTTGAAAAGAAAAATAGTCTTCATAAATGCCAGTAACCTACTTTCTTAATCTGAATTTTTTTTAGAAATATGGCCATATTTATCTTTGTAAAGATAAGCATCATTTTGGTGAAAGGCTGGTAAACTTATTTTATTCAAGAGGTCAAGCCAAGCAGCGAAACCACATTAAGGAACTTAGAGAAATAAATAAAATCAGTTTGGGAACTTTACTACTAGAATAATTTTATGTGAGTTTAAAGTCTGGACAATTTAGAAGCTTTAATTACTTAAACTTTGGGAGGAAGGCTTGTTCCTTGAAAGTTTTATGTAGAACTCTCAAAGATCTCATTTACATACTCAGTGTGCAAGGCATAGGCTATAATATTTTCAGGAACAAGAGCTGCAAAGGAAATTAGAGAATTGATAGCATTTTCTCCAAATCTCTAAAAACATCATTAGAAAGAGCATTATTTTGGGGGTTGTATTAGTGTAGGACAGAGAACTAGACAGAAGTATATTTCATAGCTGGGGAACTGTACATGACATACACGCACACATACATGTATGTAGCTAAGACAGTTTATTCCAGGAAGTGACTTTGAGCCTTAGGTAAGGATATTTTACTCATCCAAGATGAAAATGAGATGAAGGAACCTGGAAAATGCCTCTGAAAGATCAAAAAAGCTATCACATAGTCCAGGTACTTTATTCACAGACGATCCCTTTGTCTTTTATCAGATTCTATTCGTGCTTGGCTTATACATAATGTCAACAAACCCGGGTGTCCAAGCTAAAACCATATCTGAAACAGCAAATTAAAAGAGAGATCTAGAAATGCTAACAGTAGAGAAAAATTATGACTGACAGTAAGGGATCAACAGAAAAAGGGGGAGATAAACAGCAGGGGAAAAAATTCTCAAAATGCACTGTAATACAGGCCAATTTGGTATACAGTTAAAGCAGGTCTCATAGTCCAAAAGTCCCTGAGGACATCAACCATATTATTTTCATGGTAATGAAATGCATATATAATAATACTCCTAAGTCATAAAGAAAAGGCTAAATTATCTTCCACACAAAAATTCTTTCCACGATAATTTAAATAAAAAAGAAAAAGTTTGGTGATTAAAGAATAGGCCCCCTTTTATCCAAAATAATCTCCTTTAAGTTCCAGAGAGTTGAAGTTTGCTTGTACATGTACTATATTCATATGTATAAATTATGAACAACTTTATAGCTCTAAAAATGTCTGGATACTGATGAGATCTTACCCTGATAAGATGATTCCTGATTTACAAGCTTGAATTTCAAGAGTTACGATGCAGCATATAAAACATTATTATAAATTTCAACTCACTGCTACCCTTAGTACTATACCAGTTTGAGGAATGCTTTATCTCTTTCATACTAAATCATCAAACTGTAAATAGTTTAAATTTTGGCAACTTTTGTTTCCTCTCCTCCACCTCAAGCTTTAAAATGTATGCCTTCATTAGAATGCTTTCCTCCTTCACGCAGGCAAATAATTAATTATTCTTCATAAATAAGTAAAATATCTCTTTACATGTAGGTCATTGCTCAATAGAAATTATAAATTGCAAGCTCCTCTCTTTGTCCTCACAAACAAATAAATTCAGGAAAAAACAGACTCTTTGAATAACCTTTTCCATAAAATTCGACTCCCTGACCCTCCAAACTGAATGTTAAGTGACTATCAATTTATTTGTCTGCTTCTGAGAAGGCCTGTGGAATATGAGATGTCTAATAACTATAAAAGTGCCTCTATGAAGACATGAAAGGGGATTTTAGTCTTATTTTACACTTTGAGATATTTAGTATACAGTGAATGGAATTATCCTTCCAAGTAATTAAATCACAAATTGAAGGAATTATGAACCTAAACAGAGTGTACTGAACTATAATTAGATCATTAAAAGAGCCACCGCTGAGTGCACATTACATGCCACCATTACACCTGCTGCTGAGATTATCTCATTTAATCCTCACGACAGCTCTGAAGAGTGACTTGCCCAGGGTCACCCACGAGGTACCCGAGAATGAATTTGGAGATCATCAATTTAGAGAACCCAAGTGTTTTTAAGAACCAACAACTTTAAAATTAAAAACAGTAAAGGTGTGAGGGTGAAGTGAGCATATCCACGCACGCACTTTGGTTTTTATTTAGTCACCTAAATATTCATACTGCCTAGTATGTGCCAGAGTATTTGCAAAGAATGACAGAAGATTGCTCACTGTCATCTATCAGTAACATATGCTAACCTAAACACTTAATGTGTTCCAGACATCCTTTTGAGTGTTTCACATACACACCATCTCATATTAATGTTCAAGATAAGCTTAGGAAAAAGGTCTACTAATAGTGTTCTCTGTTAAGAACTATCCAGTGATTTCCTATCACACACAGAACAGAACCCAACTCACACTGAGCCCCAGAAGGCCCACGCAACTGTGCTCCTGCCTGTCTAACCAACCTCATCTGAGTCTGTCCTTCCAATTCATACACCCAAGCCCCACTGGGTGTTTTTGTTTTGTTTTGTTTTTTTTAATTCTACTCCTAGAAGAGACATAATTAGTTCCTACCTGAGAAATTCTGTGCTTGTCATTTCCTCTGAACTTCTTTGTCTCTAGACTTGCTGTGGCCAGTTCCTTCTGAGTATCGAGGTCTCAGCCAAAATCTTAAATGTGGGAGGCCTTAAATGGCAACCCAGTCCAGTATTCTTGCCTGGAGAATCCCATGGACAGAGGAGCCTAGTGGGCTACAGTCCACGGGATTGCAAAGAGTTGGACATGACTGAGCGACTTCACTTTCACTTTCCTTGCTCACTGATCAACAGCAGCATACGTACCCATACAATGATTACCTATAGTAATCATTCTGCTTCATTTCTTCACAGTACTCAGCACTATCCTGAATCATGCGGTTAGCATATTTGCTTGTTTATTGCCTGTTCCCTCCACCCGACTCTAAAATAAAAGCTTAATGAGCAGGGGGTGTCTCATATCTTGTCACACAGATAGCAGTATCTGTGGAATGTATCTAATCCTTAAAGCAAAGAGCAAAACATCATATATGAGCTATCAGCCTAAGGAGTTTTGAAGGCATCATTTGCCTAAGTGTTCAAACATATAATGAAATAATTAATGCCAAGAAGATGTTTAAAACTCTTACATGTTTCAGAATTAAATGGCATTACTAAAACCCTTTGAGTTTAAAATAAAAATCAGATATTTCAGGAGATTTTGAGTGGATAAGGTAGAAAACAGTCCATATTAAAATTTGTGTGACATGGCTAAAGCAGTACTTAAGAGGGAAATGTATAACTTTAAAGATAAATTTCATGAAACTCACAACTTAAAAGTAAAACAGTGAGTATTTATCCGAAGAATTCAGGAAAAGCACAATTAAGAAAATCTGAAGGAACAAAAAAAGAAAGAAAATAAAGATACTTTGTCTTGTAAGCACAAATAAACAGAGAAAAATTATAGGGAAAACTAATGAATGAAACTATATTTTTAAAGAATGATGGCTATATAACAAGAATATGCAGATATGTATTTGTAACCTCTATAAGAAAATGTTTTAAAAAATAGAAAATAAACCATTACCATCCAAAAATAAAAAAGGAGCAGTAACTATCATCATAGATGAAGCTTCAAAAATGAGAACTTCACCCAGGTTCTTCGAGATCCCAACTCAGTTAATTTCATCTGAGACTCTTCATCTTGACATGACAGCACAGCATTACCATTAATTCCACTAAATTTTCTAAAATAAACTTTTATGTAAATTGAACAATTAAAATAATATCTACCATGATTCTTTCTAGTCAAAGATTATTGTAGAACATTTTGAAAACACAAAATAACCAAGAACAAATTAGAAATCTATTATAATTCCAGGGATGGTTTTACCAAGTGGGTGGCAACATAAAACCAAAATAACAGGCAAAAAAATTAAACTGATTACTCTTAAGTATACCAACAAAACACTGGGTGGTGTCCTTTGGAAATGCATTGAATATTTTGCCTTTATTTCTCACTATTCCTGTATGCAGGTCAGGAAGCAACAGTTAGAACTGGACATGGAACAACAGATTGGTTCCAAATAGGGAAAGGAGTACGTCAAGGCTGCATATTGTCACCCTGCTTCTTTAACTTAGATGCAGAGTACATCATGAGAAACGCTGGGCTGGAGGAAGCACAGCTGGAATCAAGATTGCTGGGAGAAATACCAATAACCTCACATATGCAGATGACACCACCCTTATGGCAGAAAGTGAAGAAGAACTAAACAGCCTCTTGATGAAAGTGAAAGAGGAGAGTGGAAAAAGTTGGCTTAAAGCTCAGCATTCAGAAAACGAAGATCATGGCATCAGGTCCCATCACTTCATGGCAAATAGATGGAGAAACAGTGGAAACAGTGGCTGGATTTATTTTTGGGCTCTCCAAAATCACTGCAGATGGTGATTGCAGCCATGAAATTAAAAGACACTTCCTCCTTGGAAGGAAAGTTATGACCAACCTAGACAGCATATTAAAAACCAGAGACATTACTTTGTCAACAAAGGTCCATCTAATCAAAGCTATGGTTTTTCCAGTAGTCATGTATGGATGTGAGAGTTGGACTATAAAGAAAGCTAAGTGCAGCAGAATTGATGCTTTTGGACTGAGGTGTTGGAGAAGACTCTTGAGAGTCCCTTGGACTACAAAGAGATTCAACTAGTCCATCCTAAAGGAGATCAGTCCTGGGTGTTCATTGGAAGAACTGATGTTGAAGCTGAAACTCCAATACTTCGGCCACCTGATGTGAAGAGCTGACTCATTTGAAAAGACCCTGATGCTGGGAGGGATTGAGGGCAGGAGGAGAAGGGGACAACAGAGGATGAGATGGTTGCATGCCATCATCGACTCAATGGACATGGGTTTGGATAGACTCCGGCAGTTGGTGATAGACAGGGAGGCCTAGCATGCTGCGGTTCTTGGGGTCGCAAAGAGTCAGACACTACTGAGCGACTGAACTGAATTGAACTGATTGCTCTTCAAGCACACTCCAGTCCAGTTAACCCTGGTAACTTAGTATTTCCTCAACACACATGCTGTTTGGAAGCTTCCGTTTCTTTCACTCGCCCGGTTCTTTCTGCCTGTGTTACCACCCCTTCATCTCTACTTGTTCAAATATTCCCTCTGTCCATGAAGAAACTCCCCCTTATTTCCTAGTTGGAAATAATGTCTCTCTTCATGGAATCCTTCTAGCCTGCCTGTGCCCCTGTTGTGGTATTGACAGTACTTGTAGCGTGTCTTCCCTTATATGGTGGTTTTCCGAATATGTGCTTTAGATTTCCTGCGCTGTAACCCAGATGAACAAACCGTGTGTACCTCTGACTTTTCAATAGCATCTAACCTAGCATCAGATTTTACAGCAAGCCAGGATTTTAAATAACATAGCCTCTAACTAAGCCTCAGTTTTCTCACATATAATGCAGGGGGCTAAAAACAGTACCTAATTCCTAGTCTGACTTTGAGAATTAAATGACATTATGTATACAATGCCCCAGTAGAGTGTCTATTATACCATAAGCACTCAATATGATTTGTATTCAACACATGATCAATCAAATAATGTCCTAATCTTGGATGAGGACAGGTACAGAAATCTTTCAAATATTTTAAAATGATTAAGCATGCCAAAGTCGGCCACCAGTAAGCTATGTTCATAGTAACATTTGGCCAAATGGCAACAGTCTTAAACTGCCATTAATTTTTAAATATGTCATCAGTTAACTATCAGACACAGATGTGTATAACGGACCTTTGGACTCAGAGGGAGAGGGAGAGGGTGGGATGATTTGGGAGAATGACATTCTAACATGTATACTATCATGTAAGAATTGAATCGCCAGTCTATGTCTGACGCAGGATGCAGCATGCTTGGGGCTGGTGCATGGGGATGACCCAGAGAGATGTTATGGGGAGGGAGGTGGGAGGGGGGTTCATGTTTGGGAACACATGTAAGAATTAAAGATATTAAAATTTAAAAAATAAAAAACTAAAAAAAAAAGAAAAATCATCATACTAAGCATACACATCAATTACAAGATATGTTTTCAATTTCAGAGACATTGTGAAGTGTGGCAACGCAGCAGTTTTCATGCCAAGTTACTCTCCTGTTTTGTAACACTCATCAGTCCTTTGCACACACATCCTCATCACTCTGGGGATAACAGGCAGCCCCACCACCACCTTGACATATATACCTGCTACTGCATTTCTTTACAAACTTGGTCTCTCTGTAAGCTCTGGACTCTGGCATCTGTCCTCATCACTGTATGAACATCAAACTCTCCATGTGACTCAGAAGAACATGTTCCCATCATCCACCGGGCATTCCTCCTCTTCCTTTTCTTTCAGAGTTCCACAGCTTTTAAAGCTTTGACCACTTCTCTCTCTAAGTTATGCCCTTACTATACTGCTACTTTTATTAACAGCTGTATTTTCATACAATTTGCAAACTGTTTTCACATAAAATAATCCAATTAATTTTCATACCAAAAAACCCTCATGAGGTAAAAACAGGCATTCATCCCCATTTCTCAGTGAAAAGATGGAAATCCAGGAGTCTTTCTGACTTGCCAAATTTTATAGCACTTAGGTGTTAAAAATACCCAGGCGCCATGAGTCCACACACTGTGCTTTTGATTTTAAAGTTCATTTTCACCTCATTCCACCCCATGTTCTCTCCTCTATTCTTCTGTATTATGGTCTCCTTCATAGACTTCTGCCCCCCTCCTAAGCCTAACTTGTTAATGCTCAGAGCACGCTTCCTCTGTGTTTTTCCCTGACAGGCACCACAGCATCAGGCTTCAAATGTAACCTCTACATAGGAAAGCCCAGATCTCCATCAAGGTGACAGGTTCTTTTCCCCACTCTATCTGGAGGTTTCCATTCCTACATCCTGTCCTCACATCAAATCAATGAAATGCACTAACTGATCAAAAAAAAATGCAAACTCTTAAAAAACAGAGCAAGACTATCTTATTTTCTAACCACAGTAAAAAAAAAAAAAACACGGAAGATGCTGTCCTATTCTTGAATATCCTGAATATCCCATTGTGAAATGAGAGTCTATAATAAAAATTAACCTAAAATTTGAAAAAGGATGATCTTTTGCTATCAACTTGGTTCCTAAAACTCTTCTAGCTGTTTTGGAACCCACTCCTTACCTATCAAATATCAACATATGATCAAAGATGGTGGCAGTCAAAATATTTAACTGCAAATGCTGACTGTACCCATTGGATATAACCATTCAGAGGGTATCAGGTAAGAACCACTCTAGTCTGTGTTGATGTGACTAACCCAATACCACCCCAAAAGATCTGAACTTTAGAACTAAACAGATAGTAACAGTGAAACATAAACTTCCATGAGTTTGAAAATCATAGAAAATTAACATCTTTTGCAATTTTAAAAAGAACCCCATGCCAGGAATCTGTATTGTTCTAAACCATTGTTCCAAACACAAACCACTGTTCAAACACATACCAAAAATTACTCAGAAGTTCTTAAAACTCTGAGAAGCATCAAAGGAGGACATCCAAAAAAGTCATGTATAGTACCCTATAAATACTTTTGTTGACATTATCTAGCTGTAGTTTAACATTTTGTTGCGGCTCTCATTAAATTACTAGCAAAATTAAGGAAATAAGAATCTCTGTTATTTCATTAAGGTCTCTATCTCTATGAAATTTTATAGCATAAAGAAAATTCTTAATGATGATACAATCCTTGTAGATAATCAGGAGATTTTCACAACAATCAAACAGATTAGCTTACAAAACGTCCCATGTTTGGTTCATCATATGAAACTATTTAGGGTATATAATCTTGAAAGGGCAATCCAATAATCACTCTAGAAGCAATTTTGTACGATACTAGTGCTGAAAAGTCAATTTAACTTTCCAGCTTTATAAGACTTTGTTATTGCTATTGTTAATTATTTCTCATTTAATGGGAAATTGGCAACAAGGTCCCCGACTGTCATTTTAAATCTGCAGTAATATCATGTGAAGCTTTTCGTCCTTATTCCCAAGTCCTGGATTATCAGACTTAAATGGCAGATCCGGCGTTACAAAAGCTCAGGGGCAGGCACTGTTACACAAATTGCCAATTCAATTAACAGTGTGCAAATGCTCCACTGGCAGACTGCAGGAAGGACAGCCATTTTGGCAAGTGTCATTCCTAATTTATCAAACTGTCAAACCTTCCACTCAGGTGCCTGCGGTCACTGTCTGCTTCTTAATGCTACGTTGTAAAAGCTGCAGGAACCATTCTTGTAGCTTGACAAGGCACAATACTCAAAACTGATTTTAAAATCAAATGTACAGTTGTCTTAATTATTCTCAGTATAAATGATGTTTTAATTACAAAAACAGAGTGGGAATATTAAATCAGAATTGGATACTAGGGTTTACACAGAAAGAAGAGAACTTTTACCTGTCTTGAGAAGAGAGGCAGAAAATTTATCCTGGAATAATTTATTACACCATCACATTCTTAAATTTTACTAAACATCTGCATAAGCCTTTTGCCCGCCCCCCCCCCCCGGCAAATTTATACAGTACTAATTATTCATTCAAACTGAGTCATAAACTTTTCTCTCCATAGTTGTCCCTACACTTCAGGAATGATCCTGAGCAGGGATATAGCAAATGACGCTTACATCGTAAGACTACATCTCCTCACTCCCTTTCCCCTGATTCTAAGTGCCCACATCTACACAATTCCTCATATATTGATATTGCATTAAAAGTCTACAAACAGCAAAGCATATTAAAGTGTTACCACCTTCCATGGTAACACTTAACAGCTTAACAACTATTTATTTCTCAAACAAAACTTTGTATTCAGCACCTAAGAGGAAAGAGGTAAAAAGTTGTTTGAGATTGATCTGAATATTTCAGGCAAAGTATCTCTCTGCTACTTACTTGACATTCTTAATATTCAGCAGTCGACCACTTTTCTCAGAATACCAAGATGACACTCAACATGGGGCCAACGGCTTATTCTCATTACCAAGTTATTTATTTCTTCCTTTCTTCACAAACATTAATGAACACTCTGCAAGGGTGGGAGGGGATGTACTAAGGGTGTGGATGGAATATGCAGATAAATGAGATACTAACTCACAGTCCATTAGGTTATTTTATTTTAAAAGACAGATCTAGAGGGGGAATTTGCAATAAATAGCTTTGGGGACCCTGATGCATTATGAAAGCATTCCATCAACAAATAATTATTAAGCATGTATATGTACCAGGTGCTATTATAAGCCAGGCAAACACAGAAGAATAAGACACAGCACCTGCCTGTGAGGATGTAAGTTTTAGTACAGATAAATGATAGCTGGTTTTTCCAGTAGTCATGTACAGATGTGAGAGTTGGACCATAAAGAAGGTTGAACACCAAAGAATTGATTCTTTCAGGCTGTGGTGCTGGAGAAAACTCAAGTGTCCCTTGGACAGCAAGGGGATCAAACAAGTCCATCCTAAAGGAAATCAACCCTGAACATTCACTGGAAGGACTGATGCTAAAGCTGAAGCTATAATACTTTGGCCACCTGATGCAAAGAGCTGACTCACTGGAAAAGACCCTGATGCTGGGAAGGATTGACAGCAGGAGGAGAAGGGGGCAAACAGAGGATGAGATGGTTGGATGGCATCATCGATTCAACAGACATAAACTCAAGCAAACTCCAGGGATAGTGAAGGACAGGGAAGCCTGGCTTGCTGCGGTCCATGTGGTTGCAAAGAGTCAGTCACGACTGAGCAAATGAACAACAAGTCAGAAAAATCTCTTATAATTTTTATTATGTAGGTCAGATATACATATAGGCGGAAAGCACCTATCTTTCCACAGTCAGAACAGAATATTGCCTGACTCAAGGGTGTCTCACCCAAACTTCCTCTACAACCTGAAATTCCACCAGCAGCAAGCTATTCACTTGGATCTATGCAGCTTTATGTTTTCAGTTTCACCTATTATAGTTTTACCCACCAAGTGTTAACGGCTTAAAGGAACTTTTAGTTAGAATTTGTTGAATACAGGCAGAGAGCACAGGGCTTTTGGAATGGGAGTGAAAAGACAAAATGTTTAGCAAAAGGCCAAGGAAGGATGGGAGAGCCTCAATGACAAATAGCCTTCTTTAAAATTTTGTTTTAAAGAACCTGCGCTTTATATATGTTTATGTATGCATATTAAAACACACAGTTATACTGTACACTTACCAAGGACATAATGGCTCCTCTGGGATGCAAAAAGGAGATATGAATACCAACGTTACAACCTGCCAGCCAGTTTATAGACTAAAATCTGAAGCTAACCAGTATGGTTCCATTACTATGACAGCATCAGGCTGGGCAGATGCATTTAGTCACTGGCAGTGGGAGTCAGAAGCATTCCCCAGCCTCAAACTCTGCTGGTACTGCAACTCACCAAGAGATAGCTTGATTTTTATCACTGCCAGTAATTTTCATCACTCTTGGTACAATTTAATCTATTCACCTTTAGCCCAGTGTCTATACATCCACATCACTATGCTGGAGCGCCGCTAGGGAGCATAACATCTATTTCCCACTACTCTGCAAAGCAGCCCCTTCTCTGGCAAGGCCAGGCTCTGTGCTCCCTCACCAAACCTAACTGGCCCAGTCTCCACTCTTGCAGGTTTGTCAGCTGTTTCTGGAATTCCTGCTCCCTCTTACTTGTCTAAATCCTACTGATTTCTCAAGGCTTATCACATAATTTTTGTTTGTAAGACTAGTATTGGTGCTGGGGTTTGCTGTGCCTTAAGGACATTCCAGTTATTGAATACAATTATTATATACTGACTAATGTATGATACATACACTAAAGATATAATAAAATAAAGATGCTGTGTGCTAAGGCACTTCAGTCATGTTTGACACTTTGTGACTCCATGGACTGTAGCCCGCCAGGCTCCTCTGTCCATGGAAGTCTCCAGGCAAGAGTACTGGAGTGAGTTGCCATGCCCTCCTCCAGGGGACCTTTCCAATCCAGGGAATCAAACCCACATCTCTTATGTCTCCTGCATTGGCAGGCAGGTTCTTCATCACTAGTGCCACCTGGGAAGGCCAAAATAAAGACAGTAACAGGGATTAATAGCAAGGACTTCAATGTACTGAGCACCTACTTTGTGTTCAGCTATCTTTCAAGAGCTTTACATGTTTAACCTATTACCACACAGAGAGAGGCCAGGCCAATCATTATCTCCTCTTACAGGTAAGAATTGAGGCACAGGACTGACAGATCAGCTGCTCAAGGCCATCCGTCTAGGATGTGATGAAGCTAAGATTCAAACCCAGACAATCTGGCTTCAGTACTTGTACCCTCTCTGCTGTTATTATGTCTACAGACATCAATCATATCAACCCCCAAATTCTCCCAAGCAGAGTGTAAGGACCACATTGTCCTACTCTTATTTATAATGAGACTGCAGAATCTGAATAAAGGTGTGCCTTACACAGGTTACCTCAGGAGTCAGTGAAAAGAACTAAAATGATAGCCCACTCTATTTCCCACTGTTTCCCAGCCCAGACTACCTCTTAAAGATGAATTCCATCCCATTTCGAATCCCATCCTGTGTTGGTCAACTCTAGAGTATCTACAAATCTCCACAATCTTGCCTTGAAGTTATTTTGAACTAATTAAGCAGGACGAGCTCTAATCACTGGTTGATAGTCCCTGCTATCTATTATTTACTTTTATTCCCCCATGAAGCCTGATGTCTGGTAGGAAGTCTTTTATACTAAAATTTAATTACCTCTCCCACCCTAGGGGAGGTGTGCAAAACCCTGATAACAGAGTAAACACACGAAGGTTACAGAAACTCATCTTCGCATGGTGCTTCCCGTCACTCGTCACTTGGAGGGGTGACGTTCTCTGCGGGTTTCCGCACGTGTCCGCGGTGAGCAGGACAAGAAGCACAGTCAGCTTGGAGGTGCCAGCTGGAGAAGCTAAAGGATGTCTTGATTCAATCCTCCAAACTGTGGTTTCCTCTCCTGGTTTGACATTTGTACACTGGCCATCTATCCTACCACTGATCACGCAATGAACAGAACGCCAGTCATCAGCAACTCTATGTTTTCTTTTCCAGAAAGAAATGAGATTTGTTTCCCCAAGGATGTGTGGAAATTGGTCTCAATGGAGTACATCTGGCTTGTGCGTGTACTGAACATGCATTCCGTCTGCTTCCTCTGCCAGGTGAAGTGCTGTGCGTGACGCAGATGTGAACGACACAGTTCCCGTCCTCACCTAGCTTGCCGTCTACTTGGGGTGCCAAACCACGTCATGTGTCCACTTCTCCTTTTTGCCTCCAACGGCATCACCTCTGAGGAGATACTCACTATCTGAACAAGAGCAACGATTGCTCAGTGAATCTGTATTTCTCTTATTTCTGATACCCTGTCACCAGATCAATCTTCCTAAAAACAACATTAAACCTCCTTTCCAATCAAAACCGTCTAAGTGTACTTACTGGTGACTGAAATGTACTCTCCAGGCAGTCATTCCAAGCCAAAACTTCCCAACCCTAGGTCTTACTTTGTGACTTTCCTTACACATCCGGTGTTCCAGCCTCACTGCACAACCCTCTTTGCTAAGCACACGGTGCTTCTCCTTCTCCCATATGCTGTTCGCACTCTTCCCTTTCCCTCAAGTGCTCTTCTGTTGCTCAGCAACCTAGTCTTCCTTTGATGGCTTCTCTAAGCCCACATTCTCTATAAAATCCTTCCTGGTTGACCAGTCACAGTGGGAAGAAATCTCTTCCTCTAAGCACCAGCCCTTTAGAGTTACACTCCCCTAAGGGTTTGGTGATACTCTGGGTTTGATTCATCCGATCAGAACACATTCACTGAGTGTCTACCATGTGTCATGTACTGGCAGTACAATAATTACAAATAAAGCATATTCACAAAAACTCATAATTAATCAGGTGTAGGAGATACACAAGCAATTAACAGTCAATGTGACAAGATACTTTGTGTAAAGTTTCTCAGCCTTGGCACAATGGACATTTGTGAGTCAGATAACTCTTTGCTGTATGTGTGGGGAGGAGTCCTGTGTGTGTGTGTATATGGCAGGGGAGTCCTGTGTGTGCATGTGGCAAGGGAGTCCTGTGTGTATGTATGTGGCAGGGGAGTCCTGTATGTGTGCATGTGGCGAGGGAGTCCTGTGTGTGTGTATGTGGCGGGGGGTCCTGTGTGTGTGTGTGCATGTAGCGGGGGAGTCCTATGTGTGTGTGTGTGGCGGGGGAGTCCTGTGTGTCTGTGTGTGTGTATATGGCGGGGGAGTCCTGTGTGTGTGCATGTGGCGAGGGAGTCCTGTGTGTGTGTATGTGGCGGGGGGTCCTGTGTGTGTGTGTGTGCATGTAGCGGGGGAGTCCTGTGTGTGTGTGCATGTGGTGGGTGAGTCCTGTGTGTGTGTGTATGTGGCGGGGGAGTCCTGTGTGTGTGTGTATGTGGCGGGGGAGTCCTGTCTGTGTGTACATGTGGCGGGGGAGTCCTGTGTGTGTGTGCATGTGGCGGGTGAGTCCTGTGTGTATGTATGTGGCGGGGGAGTCCTGTGTGTGCGTGTGTGTGGCGGGGCAGTCGTGTGTGTCTGTGTGTGTGGCGGGGGAGTCCTGTGTGTCTGTGAGTGTGGCGGGGGAGTCCTGTGTGCGTGTGCGTGTGGCAGGGGAGTGCTATGTGTGTGTGCGTGTGGCGGGGGAGTCCTGTGTGTGTGTATGTGGCGGGGGAGTCCTGTGTGTGTGTGTATGTGTGCAGGAGAGTCCTGTGTGTGTGTATGTGGCGGGGGAGTCCTGTGTGTGTGTGTATGTGTGCAGGAGAGTCCTGTGTGTGTGTATGTGGCGGGGGAGTCCTGTGTGTGTGTGTATGTGTGCAGGAGAGTCCTGTGTGTGTGTATGTGGTGGGGGAGTCCTGTGTGTGTGTGTGTGTGTGGCAGGGCAGTCTTGTGTGTGTGTGCACGTGTGGCGGGGGAGTCCTGTGTGTGTGTGTGTGTGTGTGTGTGTGGCGGGGGAGTCTTGTGTGTGTGTGTGCGTGTGGCGGGGGAGTCCTGTGTATATGTGCGTGTGGCGGGGGAGTCCTGTGTGTGTGCGTGTGGTGGGGGAGTCCTGTGTGTATGTGTATGTGGCGGGGGAGTCCTGTGTGTGTATGTGGCGGGGGAGTCCTGTGTGTGTGTGTATGTGGCGGGGGAGTCCTGTGTGTGTGTGTATGTGGCGGGGGAGTCCTGTGTGTGTGTGTATGTGGCGGGGGAGTCCTGTCTGTGTGTACATGTGGCGGGGGAGTCCTGTGTGTGTGTGCATGTGGCGGGTGAGTCCTGTGTGTGTGTGTATGTGGCAGGGGAGTCCTGTGTGTGTGTGTATGTGGCGGGGGAGTCCTGTGTGTGCGTGTGTGTGGCGGGGTAGTCGTGTGTGTCTGTGTGTGTGGCGGGGGAGTCCTGTGTGTCTGTGAGTGTGGCGGGGCAGTCCTGTGTGCGTGTGCGTGTGGCAGGGGAGTGCTATGTGTGTGTGCGTGTGGCGGGGGAGTCCTGTGTGTGTGTATGTGGCGGGGGAGTCCTGTGTGTGTGTGTATGTGTGCAGGAGAGTCCTGTGTGTGTGTATGTGGCGGGGGAGTCCTGTGTGTGTGTGTATGTGTGCAGGAGAGTCCTGTGTGTGTGTATGTGGCGGGGGAGTCCTGTGTGTGTGTGTATGTGTGCAGGGGAGTCCTGTGTGTATGTATGTGGTGGGGGAGTCCTGTGTGTGTATGTGGCGGGGGAGTCCTGTGTGTATGTATGTGGCGGGGGAGTCCTGTGTGTATGTATGTGGCGGGGGAGTCCTGTGTGTGTGTATGTGGCGGGGGAGTCCTGTGTGTATGTATGTGTGCAGGGGAGTCCTGTGTGTGTGTGTATGTGTGCAGGGGAGTCCTGTGTGTATGTATGTGGTGGGGTAGTCCTGTGTGTGTATGTGGCGGGGCAGTCCTGTGTGTCTGTGTGTGTGGCGGGGGAGTCCTGTGTGTGTATGTGGCGGGGCAGTCCTGTGTGTCTGTGTGTGTGGCGGGGGAGTCCTGTGTGTGTGTGCGTGTGGCGGGGTAGTCCTGTGTGTGTGTGTATGTGTGCAGGAGAGTCCTGTGTATATGTATGTGGCAGGGGAGTCCTGTGTGCGTGTGTATGTGGCGGGGGAGTCCTGTGTGTATGTGCGTGTGGCGGGGGAGTCCTGTGTGTGTATGTATGTGGTGGGGGAGTCCTGTGTGTATGTATGTGGCGGGGGAGTCCTGTGTGTGTGTGTGTGTGTGTGGCGGGGGAGTCCCGTGTGTGTGTGTGTGTGTGGCGGGGGAGTCCTGTGTGTATGTATGTGGTGGGGGAGTCCTGTGTGTGTGTGTGTGTGCAGGGGAGTCCTGTGTGTGTGTGTGTGTGTGTGTGTGCAGGGGAGTCCTGTGTGTGTATGTGTGCAGGGGAGTCCTGTTTGTGTGTGTGTGTGTGTGTGTGTGGCGGGGGAGTCCTGTGTGTGTATGTATGTGGTGGCTGAGTCCTGTGTGTGTGTATGTGGTGGGGAAGTCCTGTGAATTACTGGATGTTTAGCAGCTTCTCTGGCCTCTGCCCACTAGATTCCAGCAGCATGCCCCAAGTTGTGAAAACCTCCAATGCTCCCAAACATTGCTAAACATCTCCTGGGGGCAAAACAGCGCCTTGTTGAAAACCACTGCATTGTAGGATTTCACAAACTATGCTGAGGTGCATAGGAAGGCAGGCCTGGGAGATAGCGCTTTACCAAGGACATTACGCAGTAGACGCTGAAGGATGAGAATGTAGGTGGCCTGGGGCATACCCAGGCTATAGTGAAGACGTGGAGATCAAACACTGAATGACATCTCTGAGGATCTTAGGGACAGTGGAAGCTGTATATTGATGGTATAGAAGGGGAAAAGGAGAGGCTGGAAGGAGCAGGGCTTCATAGGATAAAGCATTCATTACATAACATCAGATCAACATGGTGGCACAACTAGAAAGGATCTTAGAAATTGATGAGGCTGATTTTTTATCTATTTTATTTTGCAAGTGAAGCATCTAGGAAAGAAGAAAGTGCAAAGCAGAACTGGGGCTGAATTTCTCTACTTTTCACACTTTGAGTCAGCAGCTTCTTAGCCAGGTAGAGCCTCAGCTACCTCACCTGTAAAACACAGATAGTAAGTGCTACCCTAGAATTGTTTGTGAAGGACAGGAAACTAGCCCTGTGTTTTCCATGGTTACTTAATCCATGTCAGTTGCCTTTCCCCACTTCCTTCTCAGGATTGAACTGTGCTATGAAAGAGAGCAAGACTGCCTCTTAATCATCACTGCAGAATCTAACCCACAGTGTGACAGACTGAACAGTTTTCAATGTTGTAGTAGATTAAAGGTGGCCATAAATTCTTTGCTGCTTCTCCCATGAGTAGGTGGGAACAGTAGCAAAGAAGGTAAAAACAAGTGGCATTTATTTCACCTTCGCTTGAATCGAGGATGGCCTTGTAGCTTGCTTTAATCAACAGGAAGAGGCAGAAGTAATGCTGTAAACTTTTCTGCCCAGTTGTTAAGTAGCCGGGTAACCACGATGTTTGCTCTCATGATGTCCAGCTGCCATGTAAGAAATGTCACCAGCCTGAGACCCACTGCAGCCTGTAGTAACCATGTAGCAAAGCTACATGCAAGAAAACCCAACACTCTGATAGCCTACACCCGTGTGCCAGGTGAATGCTGACACACTATCTCAGGGGAGACCAGAAGGAAAACTCTCTAGCAATTCACAGACTCATGAGTAATATTAGCTCCTTGTTATTGGAGGCTACTTATTTGGGGGCCTCTACTGGCATACAGCAATAGATCATTAAAACAGACACATACAAAAAAACTGGAGGATATAGCTAGTATTGGAGGGTTGTTATTTATATAAAAAATGATGTCTGTATGACTTTGAACAGTCAAAAATGTGTTAGAAGATCTCAGATTTAAGCTGTAACTTAAAGGAGATTTGGTTAATATTTTAAATATTAAGTATGGAATCATTTTTGTTACTCATAACTTTACACTTCTTTCAACTATTACAAAATTTTCAAACATACATACAAGTTAAAACAATAGTAGATATCCATAAAATTTCTCCCTAAATTCAACAGTTGTTAATATTTGCTAATTGTGGCTCAAACTATAAACATGCACATATATAGTTTTGGGAAACATTTGGAGATACACAGTAGACCTCATGACACTTTTAAAAAATTGTGATAAGACATATATAACATAAAATTTACCATCTTGACCATTTTAAGTGCACATTCCAGTAGTAAACACATTATATCATGGTGCATTTACTCTCAAGATTATCATCTTGCAAAACTGAAATTCTATGCCCATTAAACAATAAGTCCCTATTCCCCTGGCAATTACCACTCCACTCCTGGTCCCTATGAAACTGACTACTTTAGGTACCTCATTTAAGTGAAATCATACTACATTTGTCTTTTTATGACTGACTTATTTCGTTTAGCATAATGTCCTCAAGGTTCATCCACGTTGCAACATTTGTCAGAATTTCCTTCCTTTTAAGGCGGAATAATAGTCCCTTGTATGTATACACATTTATTTAGTCATTTGTCTGTTGGTTTCACCTGTTAGCTACAGTGAAAAATGCTATGAACAGGGGTGTACAGATCTCTTTGAGACTCTGCTTTCAACTCTTTAGGGTATATACACTGAGGTGGAACTGCTGGATCATAGGAGAAGACATTATGTTTCTAAGCACTTCAACATGTATGATTGACCAATAATTGTTATAAGCTACATAAGTCTTTCCTTTTACTGGTTAAAGGTTCATACTATATAGCAGCTGTTAGGTGATACTCTGGCTTGTATTCTAGCTTTTCCATTTACTGGATGTATGACTTCAAACAAGCTACTTAGCTTTGCTAAGCCTTGGTTTCATCATCTATAAAAAGGGGTAATGACCACACATTTACCTCATGGAGATGTTGGGAACACTTAAGAAAAGAACACAGCAAAAGCACTCAGCACAGTGCCTAACAAAGTGTACGGTCTCAGAACACTTTGGCTGCTCTGATGAAGTATTTCTGCCATGGAGAAACTCATGTTGCTTTATCATCAATAGTACTGAATAGCCATATATTCCTCTCTTGTCATTTTCAGATGTTCTTAAAATGGAAAGCTAGCCTTTTCATTAGTATGCTTTCTTTTTCAGTGTAACTTGCTTTGCTTAAATCCTCCAGGAAGGTTTGCATTCTTTTTTCCCCACTTACACCTATACAAAATGAAATCTGGTTAAACCGGAATGTGCAAACTTTTATGGAATTTTAGAAAGAACTGTGGGAGAAGGCAATGGCAACCCACTCCAGTACTCTTGCCTGGAAAATCCCATGGACGGAGGAACCTGGTAGGCTGCAGTTCATGGGGTCCCTAGGAGTCGGACACGACTGAGCAACTTCACTTTCACTTTCATGCATTGGAGAAGGAAATGGCAACCCACTCCAGTATTCTTGCCTGGAGAATCCCAGGGATGGGGGAGCCTGGTGGGCTGCCGTCTATGGGGTTGCACAGAGTTGGACACGACTGAAGCGACTTAGCAGCAGCAGCAGCAGAAAGAACTGTAGAAGATACCTAATCAAACTTCCTGATCCACTTATTCAAGTTCTGCTTGAATAAGCACATCACAGCTCAGTTCCTCCCCAGTTTTGAGGTCTTGATGTGACTGCTGTCCCTCAGATTGAGGGACATACCTGCCCCTTCTGGCTTGTTCCTGGGGTACTGAAGAGGGACTTGCTGTTTTAGATTGAAGAGGAAGCAACTGACCTCTAAAATCCCTTCTAACTCTAAGAGTACATGACATGCTTTCTTTATGCTAAAGCATGCACAAGATAGCCTGCAACTATTTCCAGTGATAGCTCAAGATTAGATTGCCTCTCTTCATGACATTCGACAATTCAGATGAGAAACAATGCAAGAGCTTGTATGATGTGAAATGGATTGAATTTACTTTATTAATCAACACTGTGACTAGAACAGTCATGCAAACTAGTATAGATTCCCCTATGCTAATATTTGTTAAGAGCCAAAGGGAAATTATTTGGGGCTTAAAAGTAATATCTCAAGAGAGAAAATCTGAGTTCATGATCCTGCAGGGCGAGAGCCTCTTTGAGTCTGCAAGATTGTGTTTTACCAGGCTGGCCCTCATGTGATCTACTTTACACAGCTAAACCCAGGTAGCACTAGAAAAAGAAATCCATCAATTGTTGATCAATATATTTTCCACTTGCAGGATGATATATATTTCAGGAAAGCACTCAATACCTAAGCCATGCATGAGAAAAATCTATTGACTTCATTCATACCAAACCTGTTGTACAAATTTTAAATTGCTGACCTAAAATTTGAAGCACAATATGGCAATTAAGGTAACCGATGCATATTCAATGCTCAGTGAGCTCCTTTCTTTCAGATGATTCTGAGAATCACTAATTCTATTTAAAAGACAAAATAGAAGGAAAAAGTACGACAATGTATAAAAGATCATTTCTCACATGAATGTGCCCTGCAAAACTTCAAAAGGAGGTTGCAATTTTAACTTTTCTGAGATACTTTTTCCACATTGAGGTTATAAACGAATAAACCAGACACTGTCACCAACTGGGACCTTTAGTCAGTACTGGTACCGAAACAGCTCTGTTACAGTTGGGAAATCTGAAACTAATAAATCTCACGCACATTTTTCACTAATGGAATTCTCAACAAAATTCAAAATCCAAGTTTCTTTGACCAACTCTTACTCTCACTTGATTGTGGATCTCTACTCCTTACCCCACTCCTTAACTCATTTCCAATCTGCTAATAATTCCAATTATGTTCTCCAAGAAGCATTTCAACACTAAACTACTGCTCATTCTCCATATCCCTTTAGCATTTACACATATAGTTTTTCATCATTTCATCTTGCCATTTGCTGCTATCAACTTTTATTTAGATCTTTAATAAATACTGTATCTCTATAAGCAGATTATAAACTTCATTAAGGTATGGATGGGGTTTCTACCTTTTTATTAGCCTTTAATAAATATGGCTGCTATTGGCTGGCAAAGATGATTAAAATTAATGCATAAAATATTATTTTTATTGCTTCATTTTCTTAAAAGAAAGCTTTCCTTTTGCCACAAATTAGGCTTGAGTTTATGAGCAAACCAGATAGGATTTTGCTAAAGGTTAAACAGTAAAGTTAGAATGTTTCCTTGTCATTCAAATTGTGCTAGCACAGGAGTTCCATATTCCATTCAACATGTTTTTAATATTCTGCTGCAGATATACCATTCATTATACGTACAGATAATATTCTACATGTAGGTGATATTCTATCACCCAATTAGAGTATGTTTTTTACATTCAGAGGCCAATGGGAAGGGGTAATTTTAAATAATAATAACCACCACCACCATGTATTGATTCTCAGTATGCATCAGGTACTTCTGATATGTTATTTCCAATTCTTATCCCAGTCTTACATACAGACACAATTATCATTTCACAGAGGAGACACTGAAGTTTAAAGATTCTTGCACTGACACCCAATAAACAACGGATCTAATACTTTAACTCAGTTCAGTGCAATTCAAAAGCCTTGTTATTTACACTACATAAAAATAACTTAGGTTTCGGAGATATGTTATTTAAAACAAACATTTATACCAAAATGGATATACTTTGTATCTGATTGTCACTGTTTATATTCCATGTTTGGACATACTGTTTGAATTGGCCTAAGAGTTTATCTCTTATCACCTAAGAATCCATAGTCAGACACTTATTTTTAAAGTGGCCTACTAGGTTCAGTCAAATAATGCCGTATATAACATTTTGAGACCCAAAGGGAACAAAAAAAGTCAGGAAATAGTCAAATAACATAAATCAACAACAAGAAAAATGTGGTACTTCAGGCTATATATATTGGAAACACTGCCTCTATAGAGGCTCTGAACAGAGCTCAACAAATTACGGGTAAGGTTTGAAAGGTAAAAGAGAAACAATGCTTTAAATATAGCAAATATGATCCACAGGAACACTTAAATAAAAATAGCATATCGCAATTATAGAGATGCCTAGTTTCCAAAGTCAAAAGTGGGCATGATTCTTTGGTACTATGCCTCTAGTCATTCATCACTTAACGTAATCCCCAAAGATTACCATAGTGGAGCATTTCAAGTTTAAAGTTCTGATGACTTTAAGTAATGGCAGGGATCATATTAAGTAATTACAACTGGCCCTTTAGTTGTAAATACCTATTGATGTCACAGCTACTGATGGCAGCCATATACACTGAATTTTTTTTACAATACTGACATTATTTTATATTCACAGGATCTTAAAGATAAGAGTTGTTGTTCAGTCAATAAGTCATGTCTGACTCTTTGTGACCACTTGGACTGCAGCAGGTCAGGCTACCCTGTCCTCCACCATCTCCTGGAATTTGCTCAAGTTCATGTCCATAGATAAGAATACCCTATAGCAAAGCCTTTTGTACTCCAGGAACTAACACTGCCTGGAAGAGGAGCTGAACAGAAACTTCATTTACAAATTCCACCATCAGGAATTGTGTTACACAGAGGTGTCCTGGTAGTTGGTATCTAAATACTTACTCTGACTCGTTTTCCTCTTAGAGGATCACTTTAGATGGCACTGTGATTCAATAAACCACTGGGATACAGCATTAACTCTCAGTGTGTTAGAACTTGAATATCCATTCATATTACAATCAGGGGACTCAAATGATAGATTGTTTCTGGATCAGAGTTTCTCTAGTCAAGAATATTTTTATCTGATGAGAATGACTATTTTGACTTTGAGATATAAAACCCATAGAGATACTAATTCAAAGCCATTTAATCTGATCTCCATGCATTCCGACACTCCACCGCTACATCCTAGCTATTCTTTATAGGGAAAAACTTATTGTACTGCCAAAAACACCCCCTGCCACCTCAAATGACAAGAGCATTCATGCATTTTCATGAGCTCATTTCAGGATAGGAAAAGCAAGTTCCACAATTCCCAAAAAACACATTAAGACACTAGAATATTCTAAATGGATGCTGTAATTAAAGGACCAACTACCATAATCCTATGTATAATGACTAATAATAGGAAATCATAAACTCAAATGTCTATGAGTTAATAAAATTATGAATAGCTTCTCCTACCCCTCCTCCCAAAGTTGTGTATGTATGTATCTAAGGCTTTTGTGCTTACTTGACTTTGTTTCAAGCATCCTCACAACTGAGAAATATAATTATCCCACATACATTCAAGTGCAGAGTTTCACTTCAAAGCCTGGAAGAATCAATAACCACAGCATAAAGAAAATAAACTTGTCAACCTACTTCATAATGTGTAATACATATCAAAAATAATACTGAAGACATGATCAGGTAATTTAAAATTACAAATAATATTTCTATGGTCAAAATCTTTAAGCAGTAAAAATGCCAACTCAATGTTGCAATTTTTTAATCCAAGTAGTAATTAGAATATAGCAATTTAGGGAAAAAAAACACATTACTCCTGTTGTTACAAGAGCCCACAGGTGTGATTATCTAGCAGAATATTTCACACACATACACACACAAAATTGTGATTTTTATCAACCAAGCTGTAAGGAAGTGTGAAGAAAACTGCAAGTCTCATTACAAATGCAACCTGGGGAAGAACGTCAAGAAATCCATCCGTGGAAACTGAGATACAGCTAAGAAAACAGAAATAAATGGCAAATTACATAATAGTAGTAGCAATTTTAACAATAAATAATAATTACATAAATTTCCTTAAAGCTTTTCTTATCCGAAGAGACCTCTGATTGATTTCCTAATAGTTCCACATTCTCCCCTGGGTTTCCCAGGTGGCTCAGTGGTAAAGAATGCTCCTGCCAATGCAGATGACACAGGAGACCCAGGTTCAATCCCTGGGTCAGGAAGATCCCCTAAGCAGGAATGGCAACCCACTCTAATATTCCTGCCTGGAAAATTCAATAGACAGAGGAACGTGACAGGCTACAGTCTGATGAAAGTGAAAGTGTCAGCAGCTCTCCTCTCTGACTCTTTGTGACACCATGGACAATATTCCATCACGCTCCTCTGCCCATGGAGTTTTCCAGGCAGGAATATTGGAGTGGGCTGCCATTTCCTTCTACAGGGGATTTTCCCAACCCAGGGATTGCACCAGTGTTTCCTGCATTATAGGCAGATTCTTTACTGTCTGAGCCACAGTCCATGGGGTCACAAAGAGCTGGACACGGCTGAGCATGCATGTAGAACATTCTCCCATAACGATACCATGTGATACCACAGGTTCTAACCCCTGTATTTCAACACGTCAAATGTGTTAATGTTGCTCTAAGGCAATCTCCCTTTCTTGAAACCACTCAAAAATAAAAATTTTGAAACATAACCTTCCTTGTGTTACCCAAATTATTCAGCCTTCCCCCAAAACATCAAGCCCTTTACCCACCCCTCCCATGCCCCCCGCCACACTTAGGCATGTATTCTCTGCCTTCTCCCTGATGAACTCATGTTCATCCTTCAAGATCCCTCTCAAACAACATCTTTCATTCTCTCTTAGGCCAAGTTTCACCTTTTACTCATGGGTCTTAACAATAAAGTGTGTGTCTCTACCACCAGACTGAATTCCTGGGATACAGATATTGGTTTTCATTCCTTTTTTTTTTTTAATATCCAAATCTATCATGGCTATAATAATTACTCAGTAAGAGTTGGATGAATGGGATAGAAGCATGCATCAATAGCAAGGTCCCTACATTTCAGTTCACATTCTGGTGTTCTGACTTTGATGCTACAACAAGAATTGGTGCTGAATTACTGAATCTAGATGATACAAACTTGGTCGTATTCAAGGAACCTACTGCTTCATGGCACCAGGAATTCCAATTATAAGTTGCAGGTTATGTACGTTCAGTGCTATACCTAATGGGTATCTAGTGCTTTTACTCTTTACTAAAGAGAAAATCATACTTATGATCAATGATAAACCAAACTGAACTCACACATACAATGTATTCTTGTATAAACAGGGCTTTTGATTAAACAAAAACTGTAGTCAATAAGTAGGCAAACTGAGATGTGAGTGCTTACTGCAGAGTTCATGTGCTTTTCAGTATGTACATGGTTTATTTTTGGATTGTTAATTTTTCTCTTTTCTTCCCTTATCATTCAAAATACCAAGAACATCTTGCCGAAGGGCAGCTGAAACAGGACAATGATGACATTCCAAAGAGTATCTCCAAATGCAGTGAGAGACCTCAACATTAGTACTCTGAGACCCCCTTTAAGACTCAATAAACTTCTCTCTCCCTCTTTTAAAGAGGAAAGCAAGTCCATCCCAAAGATGCTAAGTCAGTTTCATGACAGCATTCACATGCTTAGATGGTGCAAACCCAAGTCACCTAGCCCTCATCACTGAATGCAAAATCTGACCTAATTCATTTGAAGGCTAGAATTTAAGGAAGAAGGCCGAGTGCAGAGCGATCCTAGGTACACAAGCAAAGACCTACGAGAGGGTAGGAAGAGATGTCAGTTCTTCCTAGGACCCACATTGCTGTCTCGAAGCATTTCTCTGCGGACTGTACATTTCATTCCACTGAATTTCGGTCAGTTCCATGGAAGACAACACTATCCGTCTTATTCCATCTTTTTTAAGGACTTGATGAGGTGACACAGGATTGATTCTTAAAAACACATTACCTGCTATGTGAGGCACTGTGTGACAGGAAGAACTATCTTAGTGACAGGCGCCTGCCAGCAGATTTGTTGATTTCATGGTCACTTCATTTAAAGTAACAACAGGGCGAAATATGCCATCTGATAATCTGCTTGAATGTCGCCTGTGAAAAGCACTTAACATTTCTGCCAGTTACCAGGACTACAGAATCTGTTCTTCAATATGTGAGGGTCTGTCTTCCTCTTTACTCATTTTTGTCAATTCTCTGCCCCATCTCCTCTTTCCTCAGAGGAAATCCCCCAGTAATTTTTTGGAAGTAGCTTATGCAGAGAAATTTGGCATCAAGGATAAATAACTCTCCTTTAAGCCCCACTTTTTAAAGATGTAAAGACTCTGCCTGCCAACGTGGGAGACTTAAGATACGCAGGTTAGATCCCTGGGTCAGGAAGTTCTCCTGGAGGAGGGCATGGCAATCCACTCCAGTTTTCTTGCCTGGAGAATCCCATGGACAGAGGAACCTGGTGGGCTGCAGTCCACGCAGTCACAAAGAGTGGGACATGACTTAGCATGCACATACACATGTATTATATAGTTTGAGACTACTAGCTGAGAAAGAGATGGTGGGCCACGTTTCAGCTTTCCACAGGCTACCCTTTTAAAAACGTCACTTATCATCTCTCAACTCCATCAAGGGTGAGATATACAGGCATGGATACTATACCCTTCATTCTCTACCTGTTAGCTTGGAAAAATAATAATTTCAAGCACCTGAACTTCATATTTTCATGCATTTTATGGCTATATTTCTTCATTCTTTTTTAAAACTGAAGTAGGACTTCCCTGGTGGCTCATATAGCAAAGATTTCGCTTGCAATGTGGGAGAGCTGGGTTCGATCCCTGGGTTGGGAAGATCCCCTGGAGGAGGGCATGGCAACCTACTCCAGTATTCTTGCCTGGAGAACTCCATGGACAGAGGAGTCTGGTGGGCTACTGTCCATAGGGTCGCAAAGAGTCAGACAGGACTGAGTGACTAAGGACAGCACACATCGTTGATTTACAACATTGTGCTAATTTCTGCTATACATCTAAGTGACTCAGTCATACATCCATATACCTGCTCTTTTTCATAGTCTTTTCCATTTTGCTTTATCACAGGATAGTGAACAGAGTTCCCTGTGCTATACAGTAAGACTTGTTTTTTTTTTTTTAATCTCTTTCTTTATTCTTATACTAATAAAAACAAAACCAAACTGGATCATACGAAGGACCTGAGGGCCATGATTGTCTGTTCACCACCTTCCATTCCATCCGTCACATTCCAGCTGGTGCTGGAGTGACCCTTCTCCTTGTACAGGGTGTGGTGTGTAAGGATAACAATATCTCCCAACTCCATGGCTAGCTGAAGATTAGGTTTTTACGTGCTGGGGGAAGGCAGACTCATAGAAAATAATTATCACCATGTTAATCACAGCAACAATTTGTTCTTACAAAGCATTTTGCAGTCCATTTTAAAAATTAAGCAGTAAAAGTAAAAATCCTCTAAAAGGAAGTGGCAGTGACATTTGCCAAAAGAGACGCTTCTTTCAAGCGGAAGAGTCTGTAGAAAAATCATCATCTAGGTACAGCCAGCCTCTTTGAAAAAAGGGTTCACTTCACGCTGCTTGACAACATCCTGCAGCCTTCCTGGATATCTAAAAATTATCTGTACCAACTGTCTTTTATCCTAATTGCTTAGAATCACACACCCACCAACACCTCGGCTAAGCTGCACGGCCCACACATCCGAGAGCTGCCGCTTGGACATCGACATGCGGGAAGCTTTTTAAACAGCATTAAATATGAACCAGAAACAGCCCAGTTAAAATTTACACTTTCTTTGAAAGATTTTTTGACATATTCAATGCTTGTGAAAGCTGAGGGGCTGACGGCCCTAGTCAAATACAGTTGAGTGAGCAGCCCGCAAGCCTCCCCACCCTCCACCTCCAGGGCAGGTGAACCGTGACTCAGAGGGACAAACCTCTCCTGCCTTCTCCACTCCTTTTTCAGAAAACATAAAAGAGGAAAAAAATATTTCCTTCAAACTATTGTTTGATGATTTCTTTGTTTAAATAAACATCTCAATAGAAGTAGGCTGTGGTAGCAATTGGCTCCTCCCAGGCTTAATCTAAATCTCTTGGAGTCAGTTAATTCCTCAAGAAATTTCTCCCAAGTGTGATAGCTGGCTCATCTAAGCTATTTTTTTTTCCTTACAGTATGCTTTCTTTTATAATTTTCAATGACCCTTTGTCATTTAAAAAACCACTTTATAGCTCTTAACACTGTTTACCAAGGATATGAAGAAAAATGCCAGATTTATATACATAAAGACTTTTTCTTAGAATACTACCCTTAACACTGTAACTCGAGGACTTTTAATAGAGTTTTATGATATTGCATTAATTTGTTTATTTAAAAATTTATTTAAAAAGATTTTGTTCAAAACTTCCCAGAGTGCTGTGGCAAATATTTGTGGTTATTTTGATGACGTGCTTAACAGATGAAATGATCAGCTGGGAAAGGTATTTAAGAAGCATCCCTCTAAACCAAAAGGAACTAATTTTCAAGTTTCAGCAAATAAGATGTGGTATACTGCTGTTGTGGTTTTATTCATGTTATATATATATATACATATATACATATTCATGTTATATATATATAATTTATTCATGTATATATATATATATATATATACACACACACACACACACACAATTTTAAATACTTGAAGAAGAGCCCCTTCAGCAGATTTCCAAACTTCATCACACTCTTCAGAACTGAATACCTGTGAAGCGTCCTGATATTTGGCATTTGGTATAAACTATTGTGTGAACCCAAGCTTCATCACTTCCATTTTCTGCCATCTGGAGGATATTGAAAATAAAATAAAGACCCAAAAGTGTCTGGTTTTGTGGTTGGGGGTGGAGTGCACCCAAGGTATTAAGTTATTCAAACACCAGTAATGTATGATATTGCACATTCCCACTGTCACAGCCTTTGTTGAAAAGGATTTCCCTGACCTTTCCTGTAACCAGCAAACAAATAAGCCCTCTCTCTCAGCAGGAGAGAGGCACTGGTCCATTAGACCATTAAGCAGCTCTATTCAGATACCCCCCATTCTCCTGTCCTTGGCCCTGAAGAGGGAACTGGCAGTGGTCCAATCAGTCAGAGAGAAGGCAGGCAAATGTGATTGCGTACAGGGTAGCCTGAAATGTCTCAGCAGGACCTGAGTCGTGGAGCAGACAGCACTGAGGGGAGGATGGGGCGCTACATGAGGGGTAGTGTTCCAACAACGGAAGGCTGGTGTTGCAGCCTGCCAAACAACGTAATGACTCACCCAGGCAGGAAAATATTACCACCGTGGGGATATTTGGATCGTCTCAGTCTGAGAGTAATTAGGGACTAAACTACAACAGCATGCTTCAGTGATGAAATGAGAAAATAAGCAATACCTCTGTCAAGTTCTGATTGGTGAGTATTAAATGAATATGGGCTTCTATCATCTCCGACCACAAACTAGGAACTTGCAGCAGATTGTCAGAATGGAAAACTATTTCCACATTTTCATGAAATAAGACAGCACACAAATGCATGTGTGCGTGTGCACACACACACACACAAACATGGTGAGGTGAAAAATGTTACAGTTGGCGGAGTTTTAGGGAAAATCATTACCACAATTATATAATTCATTTCTATAGCAGGCGTTTGCTCATCCCGAAGCTTTTTCCATCCCTAATTACACTGTCTGCAAAGAGGGAAAAATGAGTCCAGAATGGCAAATGCTAACAGTGTCATTTTATTAATAAGAAAGATATACAACCTCCAAAATAAAAAGCACATGTGTTTAATGAATTTAGGTAATGGAATTATTTTACTTATTAGTACCAGTTGCATAGATGTAAATTCTCTGGCAAAGAGGACAAATGTTAATTTTTATTTCTTTGTATTTTCAAATTGCCGACAATTTGTATTCATTAGACAATGTAAAAACCTCTTTTCCCTTATAATTGTAAAGTGACATTATAATTAAATTGGATAACCTCAGCAGCATCTGCAAGTTAGGAATCACTTACAGGCTGGCTGGCCAAAGCCCAGGCACATTAAGCCACCAAACAGAGTTGCACATCAATAACCCTTCACTGCAATGGCCAGGTCAGCCCCTCAGTCACGCAGAGAGAAAAAGATTATTCAGCCTAAAAGGCCTTAGAAGGTCAGGCATAAGAATGTCTTCTCAGACGAGCCCCTCACCAGGTTCTTCCGGAGTCCTACTCTGAATCTTGAACGCACACTTGTTTTTGAGTTCCTTCACCAAGACTACCTTCCCCACCCACTTCTGTCACATTCCTCCCAAAAAAGTAAATAATACCTTCCTCCTAGACCAGTCTCACCACGTCAGTATGAGAGGCAAACACAAATTATCTCTCTTCTCAATATGAACAACCTCTATTAGGCCAGGTTAATAAACTCTAATAGATGTAAGGGCTAATATAATATTCAGCTATTGACATAAACATAAATATAAATTTCAAAGAAAATAACCTACTTTAGGAAAACTACCTGTGCAATAAAAATTAATGAACTCCAAATGATTTTGCACATCTCCACCAAATTGCATTTTCAGGCTCACATCTTCAGGACATGCTGGGTGGTTTGATGCATTCCCACAATTCATCTTCCTGCTAAGCCAATTTTAATTTAAATGCAATTAAAGGCTCAAAATGAACATTATGTATTAGATAAAGCCCCGAATCTGCAGACTATCATAAATATGATTTTCAGAGAAATTAATTACAAGCCATTAGGGTACAAGTCATCTTACTGAAAATGTTGAGTTAAATTGCAGAATTAGTTTGTTCGTTCCATTAAATGTTAAATACTGATTTTGAGCTTTGTACCAATTTAATATCACTAGGTCAGTTTATGAGAAAAATGTTATTTATAGCTAGAAATTCTAATGTGTCTTAGTGTATCTTACTAGTTAAATCAGAGACATCCTTGGAAAGAAATAAAAATAACCTTAAGTGAGCTTTAGTTAAATATTACAAATATTAATTTTATATGCTAATTTTTTAATTTCATAAATTAAGCATTATTCTATACCTTAGATTTTTTCCCAAATAAGTATTTCACTTTCATTTGGCTGTAAACTTAAGAAAATGGGGTAAATGCTACAACTGTGTTTAAATGAAATATATAATGATGGTCTAATAAACCAAAAGTCCACCATCACCACCCATGCCATACTCCTAGGCAAGCATACCACAAGCAAGCCAAGAAATCAAATATTCTTCTACTAACCCTGAACCTACCCAGTCAGAGAATATCAGACACACAAGAAGCAGAACCTTTTTTTCTAAATTATTGCATCAACTTGAACTTTTGGTAAAAGTTATTTAAGGATGATATAATAATATAACTCACTGATGGAAAGAATTTGGAGAATCCAATGAAACTCAGTAGTGTTTGTACTACTGATTTATCATTCAATTAAAAAAAAGATGGTGGCAATTTTAAAATGTTATAAAACTTGGGTACCATTGTAATCAATCTCTTTATTTCTATTTTTTTTAAAAAACTTCCCACAAACTATTCATTAGTTGTAAAATATAAAAATATATATAACCATAAAATAACATATGATTTTTTGAAAAATCAAGCATAATTCTTGGCTTCCAAAAAAGTCATAAAGTTAGCAAAAGTTCCACTCACAGTTAAAATAAACAGTTTGGGAGGAATATGACATTTCCCTTTCTCAGTCATTTCAAGATGAGACCCTCATATCTGGATTAAAGTCAGTTGCTGCTACATTTATTCTCACAGTGGTATTTCATTAAAAACAGAATTGCCTTAAAGGATTTAGACAGCTTTGGCAAGTGAGTTATTCTAATTAATTTCCTTTCTGATGAAGTAAATATAGTTAATGTAGAAGGCAAAGTGGACTGTTTAAATAACAATTTATGAACAAATTATAATATTATTTATTTGGAACACAATAATGATTCAAGAGGGTTTCCCTGGTGGTTCAGCAGTAAAGAATCCTCCTACAATTCAGGAGCCACAGGAGACTCGGGTTTGACCTCTGGTTCGGGAAGATCCCCTGAAGGAGGGCATGGCAATCCACTCCAGTACTCTTGCCTGGAGAATCCCATAAATGAGGAACCTGGTGGGTTACAGTCCATTAGGTTGCAAAGAGTCGGACACAACTGAAGTGAGTTAGCATGCATGCTCACATGCAATGATTAAAAAAAAAAAGCCTATTCCTTCCCTCCACTTTATCCACTGGATTAGCCCTAATATCACACTTAAAAAAAATTATCACAGCTCTCCTCTAGCTCCTAAATCCTTCCCTTTCTCCAGGGCAATGTGGCTATTTGCCTAGTTACTTATTACCTCTTGTCTCTGTCTGCTTCAAGACAGATCCATACCAATTTCTGGACATTAACAGAAAACTACAGAAGAAATGGCAATTTCATGTGATGGAGGTATTAATTAATGCAATGTTGATAATCATTTTGCATATATATAAGTGTATCAAATCAACACACACGGTATACTCTAGTCTTACATAATAGTTCAGTGAAGTTGCTCAGTCATGTCTGACTCTTTGCAATCCCATGAACTGTAGCTTACCATGCTCCTCCATCCATGGAATTTTGCAGGCAAGAGTACTGGAGTGGACTGTCATTTCCTTCTCCAGGGGATCTTCCCGACCCAGGGATTGAACCTAGGTCTCCTGCATTGCAGGCAGATGCTTTACCGTCTGAGCTACCAGGGAAGATGTCAATTATATCTCAGTAAATCTAGAAAACACCTGGATACTTGTATATAATTGGAATTGAGTGTACTGTAGCTGCCTACGGAGAAGGCAATGGCACCCCACTCCAGCACTCTTGCCTGGGAAATCCCATGGACGGAGGAGCCTGGTGGGCCGCAGTCCATGGGGTCGCTAAGAGTCGGACACGACTGAGGGACTTCACTTTCACTTTTCACTTTCATGCATTGGAGAAAGAAATGGCCCAGGAATTGAACTGGGGTCTCTTGCATTGCAGGCAGATTCTTTACCAGCTGAGCTACCAGGGAAGCCCTTACATATACTAAATAAATTTAATTAATATCATTTTGCTACTTAAAAATAAGTGGCTTAACCTAAAATACTAGTAGTACTAATAATTTCTCTGTGAGCAAATGTTCAAAAAATAAGTTGGATTATTGTCACATATGTAGCCCTGATAAAACATCATGTTTTATTTTTAATCTAAATTCCTTAAGACTAGAGATCTCTTCAAGAAAATTAGAGTAACAGAAGCAGAAGACATTAAGAAGTGGCAAGAATACACAAAAGAACTGTACAAAAAAGATCTTCACGACCAAGATAATCATGATGGTGTGCACTCACCTAGAACCAGACATCCTAGAATGTGAAGTCAAGTGGGCCTTAGAAAGCATCACTACAAACAAAGTGAGTGGAGGTGATGGAATTCTAGTTGAGCTATTTCAAATCCTGAAAGATGATGCTGTGAAAGTGTTGCACTCAATATGCCAGCAAATTCGGAAACTCAGCAGTGACCACAGGACTGGAAAAGGTCAGTTTTCATTACAATCCCAAACAAAGGCAATGCCAAAGAATGCTCAAACTACTGCACAATTGAACTCATCTCACACACTAGTAAAGTAATGCTCAAAATTCTCTAAGCTAGGCTTTAGCAATACATGAGCCGTGAACTTCCAGATGTTCAAGCTGGTTTTAGAAAAGGCAGAGGAACCAGAGATTAAATTGCCAACATCTGCTGGATCATCAAAAAAGCAAAAGAGTTCCAGAAAAACATCTATTTCTGCTTTAGTGACTATGCCAAAGCATTTGACTGTGTGGATCACAATAAACTGTGGAAAATTCTGAAAGAGATAGGAATACCAGACCACCTGACCTGCCTTTTGAGAAATCTGTATGCAGGTCAGGAAGCAACAGTTAGAAGTGGACATGGAACAACAGACTGGTTCCAAATAGGAAAAGGAGTACGTCAAGGCTGTATACTGTCACTCTGCTTATTTAACTTTTATGCAGAGCACATCATGAGAAATGCTGGACTGGAAGAAGCACAGTTAGAATCAAGATTGCTGGGAGAAATATCAATAACCTCAGATACGTAGATGACACCACCCTTATGGCAGAAAGTGAAGAGGAACTAAAAGCCTCTTGATGAAAGTGAAAGAGGAGAGTGAAAAGGTTGGCTTAAAGCTCAACATTCAGAAAATGAAAATCATGGCATCCGGTCCCATCACTTCATGGGAAATAGATGGGGAAACAGTGGAAACAGTGTCAGACTTTTTTGGGGGCGGGGGGCTCCAAAATCACTGCAGATGGTGATTGCAGCCATGAAATTACAAGACACTTCCTCCTTGGAAGGAAAGTTATGACCAACCTAGACAGCATATTAAAAAGCAGAGACATTACTTTGCCAACAAAGGTCCATCTAGTCAAGGCTATGGTTTTCCAGTAGTAATGTATGGATGTGAGAGTTGCACTGTGAAGAAAGCTGAGCACCGAAGAATTGTTGCTTTTGAACTGCGGTGTTGGAGAAGACTCTTGAGAGTCCCTTGGACTGCAAGGAGATCCAACCAGTCCATCCTAAAGGAGATCAGTCCTGGGTGTTCATTGGAAGGACTGATGCTGAAGCTGAAACTCCAGTACTTTGGCCACCTCATGGGAAGAGTTGACTCATTGGAAAAGACACTGATGCTGGGAGGGATTGGAGGCAGGTGGAGAAGGGGAGGACAGAGGATGAGATGGCTGGATGGCATCACTGACTCGATGGACATAAGTTTGTGTAAACTCCGGGAGTTGGTGATGGACAGGGAGGCCTGGTTTGCGATTCATGGGGTCACAAAGAGTTGGCCACAACTGAGCGACTGAACTGAACTGAACTGAACTGAGTGCTGAAGAACTGATGATTTGAACTGTGGTGTTGGAGAAGACTCTTGAGAGTCCCTTGGACTGCAAGGAGATACAAACAGTCCATCCTAAAGGAGATCAGTCCTGGGTGTTCATTGGAAGGAGTGATGTTGAAGCCGAAACTCCAGTACTTTGGCCTCCTGATGTGAAGAGCTGACTCATTTGAAAAGACTCTGATGCAGGGAATGATCGAGGGCAGGAGAAGGGGACGACAGGGGATGAGGTGGTTGGATGGCATCACCAACTCGATGGACATGGGTTTGGGTGATCTCTGGGAGCTGGTGATGGACAGGGAGGCCTGGCGTGCTGTGGTCATGTGGTCACAGTCAGACACAACTGAGCAATTGAACTGAAATTCCTTAAGGTTAAAAGGTGATAAGAAAAAAAAGTATGGACAGATGAAAATCTAGGTCACTAAGTATTATTCAACCACCCATCCATACCCTGCTATTTTGGCTTGCTTACCATGTTCTATAGATAAGCCTACAGGAAAACAAGTGTTGTGTTAGAGGAAACAAGAGTTTTGTTTGAGGACTAACTTTATATGAGTAAGATTAAGATGATTTTGTTATACAGGATTTAAACTAGATAATTTAACATCTACATATGAAATAGGTTTAAAAGAGTTTAAAGGAATAACTGAATTAATTCAACTGCTGTGCAGGATTTCAATCATCTTATCAAGTATGGACTATTATAATTAGTTGAACTTCAAGTTCCACATTAAATCTTATGAAGGGCTTCCCAGAGAGAATTCTGAAGTGGAGCAACAGTGGGGTTTTCTCAAGATCTTAAAATGAGTCATAAGTAAAAATGAAAATCAAAGTTTCATATGGAATTCTTAACTTTCTGTCCTATAAATAATTGTCCCTCAACAACAACAAGAGCACAAAATCATTTATTGGAATTTGAGACATCTTATTTCCTCCATTTATTTATCATGACTGCTATTCTCCAAAAAACATAATCAAGATACACAAAGGGACATATCATATCCTTTCTTGAAAGCATCTGATTTCTAAAACTATGATAGCTATTTTAAGGCAACAGTTTTTATTTGATTTTCTGTTATTCATTATTTTAGAATACCCATTTGCCTTTGCCACATTCAGATATTGCTATTTTCTATTATTCCTAATAAGTCTTCGAAAATCAAGAACTTGGAAATAAAAGAATTCAGTTCAGTTCAGTTCAGTTCAGTTCAGTCGCTCAGTCGTGTCCGACTCTTTGCGACCCCATGAATCGCAGCACGCCAGGCATCCCTGTCCATCACCAACTCCCGGAGTTCACTCAGACTCATGTCCATCGAGTCAGTGATGCCATCCAGCCATCTCATCCTCTGTCGTCCCCTTCTCCTCCTGCCCCCAATCCCTCCCAGCATCAGAGTCTTCTCCAATGAGTCAGCTCTTCGCATGAGGTGGCCAAAGTACTGGAGTTTCGAATTGCTGTAGATCAATTCTGATTATTTAAACTTGTGTAGAAATGTTTCTTTACACATGTAATAGACATAGGCTGAACTTTGATCTTTTATAGTATGAATAAGAGTTAGAAATTTACACAGTAAATATTTTATAACAATTGATATTAGTGTTTCTAACGCTATAGCATTCATAACAGATTTCTTAAAGTAGGTGAACTTTCAGGAGCCTTCTAACTTTCCCCTGTAAATTATAAATCTACAACCAGCTGTCCTTTCTTGTAATTATCCTGACAATTACCTTGGTACTTTCTCTGCTGGAGTACAACAATGCCATGCACCGTTAAAAAGTCACAAGAAACCCTGTAATGCAGGTTCTGAATTTCACCCCACTACTTTGAGGATGAAAGAGAGGACAAGTATCTGGGGATGCAGTTCCAAATTATATCTTTCAGAGTTACGTACAAGTCCTATCTGGCCATAAGTCTTCAGATATGAACAGTTTCCAAATACAATAGATATGAGAAGCCATTTTTGAAGATGAGAAAGCTGTGACAGTGCAATCAAGGACTTAACTGCTGACAACCTTTCTGATCATGAAAGGAAAAAAAAAATAGATACAGGCAGTAATAGAGGTGAGGAAGCTTACAAGCACTTGGACATCATTACAAGACTCTAAAATGCAGAGCGTGACTGCTCTCTGTTGAAATGAGAAATGAGAAAGGAACTGATGAAAGCTCATGTACCTCTGCCTGCCTTGGAAAATTCTGAACTAGTCAGATCACCACTGCGAAGGAATTAGTATCTGTTAGTATTATACTATCGTTCAGAGGCTGATGTAGTAACACAGATTAGTAACACAGTTAGTGGTAATAAAAGTTGTATTCCTCTGAAAGCCAGCTTAACTTTCAGTCGCATATTAGTTTAAGTCTGTATCTATTTCATGTCTTTCTAGGGCATTTCCAACTAGCCTCTTCCAAAACCAAAAAAATAATTCTTCCTTTCAGTTTCTTTCAGCAACTACTTTTCACACTTTGATGCTTAGACTCAAAATGATCATTGGATTTCACCATTTTTTCCCCATGTTACAATTCATTTCAATTTTCTTCTGGCTACCACTGACCCTTGTTAATTTCTGAATACTCATCCATCATTGTTTGAATTTCACTAAGTTCCCAGCTGTAGGACTGGATGCGTCATCACTCTTTCAGACCTTAGCCTAATCCTTTCACCAGAGTGCTCTGAGATTTTTATTTGCTTCAGTGTTCTTCCCTAAATAGTCTTTCAAATTACTTAATAATGCCACTCTTACCAGTAGAAAAAAAATTGTTTTTGTGTCCACCTTCATAGCAATACAAGTTGCTATATCAAAATTACCACCTCCTAACTTCTCATTAAGAAATCTATTTCTGTTCATTAACTTGCTAATTATTTTAATCGTTATTCATTTATTAAAAACATTTATTGAGAATCCAGTTAAAATCTGAGCATACGCTGCTGAATACCACAGATATGATATGTGCTCTCATAAAGCCAACACTGGAGAAGGGGAGTCGGGCCATAAACAGAGCCCACCAACTTTTAATCATAAATTATGTCAGAAATAGGTCTGTGTTCCTTGGAACAACTATTGGTCCACCTCAGAGCCTATGGGCCACAACCACTGTGTGCCACAACGAGAGTCTGTGAGCCACAACAAAAGATCCCACATGACACAAGGAAGACCCTGCATGTTGCAACTAAGACTCGACACAATTAAACAAATAAATATTTCAAAAATAAAATATATTCATGCAGTTATAAGAAAGTTAGTACCTATCAATATGCCATGAAAAAAGCATAAAACTATTAATACCAAGAACAAGCATGCTTATAGATATGACTGAGTGACTTCACTTACACTTTTCACTCTCATGCATTGGAGAAGGAAATGGCAACCCACTCCAGTGTTCTTGCCTGGAGAATCCCAGGGACAGGGGAGCCTGGTGGGCTGCCGTCTATGGGGTCGCACAGAGTCGGACACAACTGAAGCGACTTAGCAGCAGCAGCAGCATAGACATAAGAAAACAAATTTTCTCATATGTTACCACTGCTATTCTACTTAGATAATTAATACTTTATATTTCTGAGTTGTTTCATCCTGATATTGTTCCTATATTAATGTTTTAGTAATGCTAAAAAAGATGCAAGCTTTTCCACAAATATTCAGGTAGTTAAATTCAAACCCAAGCAACATGATAACATTCCACATCCACCATACTTAGCTTTGACCACGTACACCACTGATAAGCAATCTGAAGAGAATTCCCACTGTATTTCACAAGTTTGTTAACATAAAGGTAGAATGTTAAGGTTTTTCAAAATTTGAAGTAGAATACATTTTGTATGCTTCAAGTAGCATGCTACAGAGGTCAAGCTGTGGTAATTTAAAGAATAAATTTTAAATGGAAAAAGTTTTATTACATCCCAAGAATCAACATCCATACACAGTAATTGTTGAAAGCAAACTTTGTTTTACTAGCCCAACTACAAAACAATCAATAAATCAAGAAAATAATCTAGAATTAAGTAAAAGCACAGCTGTAAGACTTCAGACTGTTAAACTCATTTGAAAATAAGAATTTTATAGCTATCCAAACTATCAAGAAATATTTTTCACTTACAGAATACTATTCTAAACACTCTTTAAGATGCTCAAACTTCTAACATACACCAACAAACACATGAAAAAAAATGTTCAACATCACTCATTAGAGAAAGGCAAAACAAAACTAAACTGAGGTATCATCTCACACCAGTCAGAATGGCCATCATCGAAAAATCTACAAACAATAAGTGCTGGAGGAAAGTAACCCTCTTGAACTGTTGGTGGGAATGTAAATTGATACAGCCACTATAGAGAACAGTATGGCGATTTCTTAAAAAACTAGTAATAAAACTAGCATATGGACCAGCAATCTCACTACTGGGCATATACTCTGAGAAAATCACAATTCAAAAGACACACATGTATCCCAAAGGTCCATCTAGTGAAAGCTATGGTTTTTCCAGTGGCCATGTATAGATGTGAAAGTTGAACGATAAAGAAAGCTGAGTGCAAAAACTGATGCTTTTGAACTGTGGTGTTGGAGAAGACTCTTGAGAGTCCCTTGGACTGCAGGGAGATCCAACCAGTCCATCCTAAAGGAAATCAGTCCTGAATATTCATTGGAAGGACTGATGCTGAAGCTGAAACTCTAATACTCTGGCCACCTGATGTGAAGAACTGACTCATTTGAAAAGACCCTGATGCTGGGAAAGATTGAAGGCAGGAGGAGAAGGGGACAACAGAGGATGAGATGGTTGGATGGTATCACTGACTCTATGGACATGAGTTTGAGCAAGCTCCTGGAGTTGGTGATGGACAGGGAAGCCTGGCATGCTGCAGTCCATTGGGTCACAGAGTCGTACATGACTGAGCGACTGAACTGAACTGATCCCAGTGTTCATTGCAGCACTATCTATAATAACCAGGACATGGAAACAACCCAGAAATCCATTGTTAGATGAATGGATAAAGAGGTTGTGGTACATATATGCAATGAAATATTACTCAGCCATAAAAAGGAATGAATTTGAGTCAGCTCAAGTGAGGTGGATGAACCCAGAGGCTGTTACATAGAGTGAAGTAAGTCTGAAGGAGAAAAATAAATATTATATATTAATGCATATATATGCAATCTAGAAAAATGTTACTGGTGAGCCTATTTGCAGGTCAGTAACAGAGACTCAGATATAGAGAACAGACTTATGACACAGTGGGAGAAGGAAAGACTGGAACGAACTGACACGAATTGAGACGTTGAATTGAAATTAGCATTGAATGTAGCACTGAAACATACACATTACTATATGCAAAACAAATAGCTAGTGGGAAGCTGCTGTATAACACAGGAAGGTCAACCCAGTGCTGTGTGACAACCTAGAGGGGTGGGATAGGAGTGGGTGGGAGAGAAGTTCAAGAAGGAGGGGACATATGTATACTCATGACTGATTCATATTATTGTATACCAGAAACCAACACAACATTGTAAAGCAATTATCTTCCAACTAATAGCAAAACAAAAATTTCAAAAGATCCTAGAGATGTTCAAGCTTCTAAACAGATTTAAACTAAAATCTTTGAGTACTTTTTAATCACAAAGATTTCCAAAGTCCATTTGAATTAAGAATTACAAATGGTCTTACATAGTCATTGGAAATATGGGTAAATCCTTTCATTCTCCAAATTTAGAAGTCAATTTAAAACTACTTCACAGAAGTTATCAAAAGAATGACTCACATCTAAACCATGACATCTTTTGTATGACGTACAACTCATGTACTTGGTACTTAAGGCAACCACTTCCTCAGAAACCACCGTGCTAAATTTAAATGTTTCAATGATTCACTGAGTGACATTGAATAATGTTCCAAATATTTTCTTAGATCTTAATTTTATTCTCTTCTAAAGGCAAAAAAAGCTCTGAAATACCATATATTTTATCTTTGATTTTCATTCCACTTCTCTCTTCCTTTGTAACACTGAAAACTCTTCTAAGTAAGAGAGAGAAGATTCAAGTCAACATAAACTGAAGCGTAGGCACAAAATAACCAACTCAGCTCAGACTTAAGTGTTTAAAAAATGGAGGGAGGAAGGGAAAAAGGGAAGGATGAAGGGAAGGAGGGAAGGAAGGCAGGGCCTAGCATCTAGGATTTCAGATAGCATTTTAATCAAAGGTTCAAATTATGTCAGCAAAATCAGGTTTCTCTCTGTCTCCAACTTGCTTTCCACTTGATGGACTTCAAGCTCAGGCTCCACGAAGTAGTAAGATAGCCAACAACACTGCCAATGCCCTGTATTCTCAGATTCAAATCCAGAGAAAAGAATGAGTTTTTCTTCTAAAAGTCTCAGCAAAGGGCTTGCATGTCCATTGCTAAACCCCACACTACGGCATAACCAGAAGCAGTCAGAGCTCTACTTGAAACATCTAAATCCCAACCCATTCCCAAAATCACAAGTGTAAGCAACTCAATCCAAATTCAGGGGCTGAGAATTGGGATAAGACTGGTACCTGAGAGGAAAAGTGTAATACTGAGTGAATAAACACCAGATGGTATACTGATCGAATAAACACCAGATGGTAAAGCAGAGCAACATATGTTCCGTGATGCCCCTACTTAGTACTGGACATGGACATAAAGCTTGGTCAGCTCCACCGATGCTGTATTCAGTTTAGTCGCTCAGTTGTGTCCGACTCTTTGCAACCCCATGGTCTGCAGCATGCTGGGCTTCCCTGTCCATCACCAACTCCCGGAGCTTACTCAAACTCATGTTTATCAAGTTGGTGATGCCATCCAACCATCTCATCCTCTGTTGTCCCCTTCTCCTTCCACCTTCAATCTTTCCCAGCATCAGGGTCTTTTCAAATGAGTTAGCTCTTCGCATCAGGTGGCCAAAGTATTAGAGTTTCAGCGTCAGCATCATTCCTTCCAAAGAACACCCAGGGCTGATCTCCTTCAGAATGGACTGGTTGGATCTGCTTGCAGTCCAAGGGACTCTCAAGAGTCTTCTCCAACACCACAGTTCAAAAGCATCAATTCTTTGGTGCTCAGCTTTCTTTATAGTCCAACTCACATCCATACATGACTACTGGAAAAACCATAGCTTTGACTAGACGGACCTTTGTTAGCAAAGTAATGTCTCTGCTTTTTAATATGCTGTCTAGGTTGGTCATAGCTTTTCTTTCATGGCTGCAGTCACCATCTGCAATGATTTTGGAGCCCAAGAAAGGAAAGTCTGCCACTGTTTCCATTGTTACCCCATCCATTTGCCATGAAGTGATGGAACTTTATGCTATGATCTTCATTTTCTGAATGTTGAGTTTTAAGCCAGCTTTTTCACTCTCTTCTTTCACTTTCATCAAGAGGCTCTTTAGTTCTTCTTTGCTTTCTGCCATAAGGGTGGTGTCATCTGCATATCTGAGGTTATTGATATTTCTCCCAGAAATCTTTATACCAGCTTGTGCTTCATCCAGCCCAGCATTTCACATAATGTACTCTGCATGTAGAAGTTAAATAAGTAGAGTGACAATATACAGCCTTGACGTACTCCTTTCCCAATTTGGAACCAGTTTGTTGTTCCATGTCCAGTTCTAACTATTGCTTCTTGACCTGCACACAGATTTCTCAGGAGGCAGGTCTGGTATTCCCATCTCTTTCAGAATTTTCCACAGTTTATTGTGATCCACCCAGTCAAAGGCTTTGGCATAGTCAATAAAGCAGAAATAGACATTTTTCTGGAACTCTCTTGCTTTTTCCATGATCCAGTGGATGTTGGCAATTTGATCTCTGTTTCCTCTGACTTTTCTAAATCCAGCTTGAACGTCTGGAAGTTCACGGTTCACATACTGTTGAAGCCTGGCTTGGAGGATTTTGAGCATTACTTTGCTAGCATGTGAGATGAGTGCAATTGGTTTGATTCTGTATTCAGGATCCTAAAGGTAAGAAGCCAATGGAAGTAGTTAAGTAGACCAGTCATGAAGCTTCATTTGCACAGAAGGCCAGTGTTCTTATTTAAATTGCATACTAATTAGTGGTAACTTGAATACTGATACAGATTGCAGAATTAATATAGCTCCCTCCCCGGCCACCCCTTGAGACAGTCACCATTACAGGACGGGGTTAGTGGTGGCAACTAGGAAAAGGAAGGAAAGATCATTTCCGTTCCTGTTTTTCTATTATTCAACTTCCAGTTATTGTCGTTGTTGTTTAGTCATTCAGTCATGTCTGACTACTTTGCGACCTCATGGACTGTAGGCTGCTAGGCTCCTCTGTCTGTGGGATTACCCATGTAAAAATACTGGAGTGGGTTGCCATCATCTGCTCCAGGGGATCTTCCTGACACAGGGATCAAAGCCTTGTCTCCTTCATTGGCAGGTGGACTCTTCACCGCTGAGCCACCAGAGAAGCCCTCCAGGTATCATGCTTAGTTAAGTAAATATGGCCAAATTAAAAAATATTTATTAATATTATTCATTTATATGGAAAAAGACTTCATAGGTTAGACAACTATTAAACTACTTTCCTACCTACACACTATCTCCCTAAAATTCTCTGAAATAAAAATTCTACTACCTCTGTGCACATGGTATATCCTCAGAGACCAAGTGGAAAGGAAAAACGAAGGTAGGACAGAACTTGATAAGAGGAAAGGGGTTAGAAAGGTAGAAAAAAACATATTCTTTGGGCTTCATACATTGATTTATCAAGTATACTGGTCAGCAAACTTCTAGTAATCTCTCAAAATGGTAGAAGTTGATTCATCTTAGGCAGGCTATAAAGCCACTGAAGAACAGTCTGTGAAGCTTTCCCTGAAACTTCATCTTTATCCTGGCACAATGTGAAAGAGCTAATTGAGAAAAAAACTGAACATCTGGGTGGTTCAGTGGAAAGCACAACAGACCTTTCACTGCAGGAAGTGCCTCAAAAATATTAATAACCAATTTCTCCATGCACTGCACCGTGTGCGATCAAACCTCTGGTCCATCCAGCTCCACAAAGCCAGTCTGAAAGGAGGGCAGGAAGAGACACACCTTCAGCAGCCTGAAAACTTGGAACGGGTGAAGTGACCCTGGCTGTGATGATAAATAATGTGTCTCGTGCTGCGGCGGCAGCAAGAGGCTCGACACCAGCAAACTGGCGAACTCAGACAGGCTCCCCTGCAAGAGTGGGAAATGTCAGTGCACCCACTCCTTCCTAGTGGAAAGATGGGCGTCGGATTCTTCCTTTATGCAAGCAGCAGGGTTCCTGACAGCAAGACCGAGGAGAATCCAAAACACTTAATATAGTGTTGCTGTTGTTGTTGTTGTTGTTTAGTGTGTTTATTTTGTTATTTGCCTCTTAAGTAGCCATGAGTCAAATTACTGAAGATCATGGATACCATTTGGCTACTGGGCAGTATTTTTAGCAAAATACATACTCAGCATCTCCAAGTTAAAAATAATGATAAATGAAAGTAAAGGGAAGATATACAGAGATTAAAATCTTCCTATATTCATTATGGGTACAAGATACTTTTATAATTTTATTTTTGGTTAGATCATGAATAACGGCATACATAAACATTTTCAGATAATTACAATGAAGGACATTTATTGGCAGCATATGATATATGATATGGTGTAATCTAAGTGCTTTGTGTGTGTCAATGTATTTATGCTCAAAACAACCCAGAGTTAGGTGGGGAAACTGAGGAAATAGAGTCAGGTAACTTTCTCAGATCACGCTCCTAGTAAAAGGCAGCATTGGGCTTAGATCCAGGCAGACTGCATTTTGAGCTTATGTTCTCAATTTATAGGCAGTTTAGTTTCATGATGGTTTATATATGAATCAAAAAGAATGGAGTTGAGAGAATTTCTACTCAAAATTCTGTAGCTATCATAGGATACCAAATTTTTATGCAGACTACGCAAAACTAGATGCGGATCTCTATGATATAGATAGTTACACCCACAGCCAAACATAATTGTGATATAGTGGTGGTTCGCAGCTGCACCCCAGGTGCCCTCATCTGTTAGGACTACATTATCTAAGACACACAGGACTCAACTAGGCTTAATAGGTTTAAATCAATACCTTGAATTAACATCAGGAAAAAAAATGTTGCAAAGACAGATAGGTAGGCATGGAAGAAACTGCATTTATGAAAGAAAATTACAGCTTTTTATGTGAAGTTTTCATTACCAAGGTAGGCATGTATGTGTACATATGAATGCATGGGGGCACACGTGTGCACATATATATATACACTGAATGTCTACATAAATATATATCTAGGAAAGGAGACATTGATGAATTAGCAACATCTTCAATGGAGGTAAAATAACTCTTAGAGGAATTAAGTTTTGGTGAATATTCTCTACATGGGAGAATGATGGTTCAACTCATTCTGCCAGTAGAATTGCATCAGAAAATCAAGACTATTAATCAAAGACTGCATTTTTACTGTTATTTCATGGCAACATTTGGGAGAAGCTAGGAGTATTTGTCTTTCAAAGGGTAGAATGTGTTATGCTTTGCATTGCTTTAAGATTTTAATATTTGACAAGTACTGTAGCATAGATGGTCAAATAAGTTAACATTCTTTCATTCATACATGGACATTAGAGACGTGAGTTTGATCCTTCAGTCGGGAAGATACTGGGGAGAAAGAAATAGCAACCCACTGCAGTATTCTGGCCTGGAGCATCCCATGGACAGGGGAGCCTGGCGACTATACTTCATGGGGTCACAAAGAGTTGGACAAGAATGAGCACAAGAACATTATATTAAAGCCTTAGCTTGTGAAAACAGGATTTCTGATTCCATTCCATTGCATTCTGGTTGACTACTTTTTTCTAAGTGAGCAATATTATCCTTCCTCAAAGGGCATCTTGAACTTTTAATAAATAAAGACTTTACTCCCTATAGGACAAAGGTTGGAAACATCATCACTCTTTATGGGCTCCATAAATACTCCCATATTAAAATGAAATATGTCTCATTTGGATGCTAACTAAAATTCTGGAGAATCATCATCTCAATTATTTATAGGTCATGATGTTTACTTAGAACCAATTCATATGCTTTAACTAGGCACCAGAGCCTAAAGTTATCCTGTGGAGTTGATGCCAATAAGCAGCCTTCCTTTGTATTGTAAACGTTTGTTGTTGAGTTCTTTATTTGAGGAGTAGGATGTGCCTTATCTTTGGAACCTTCGGAGGGCTTCCAGTAAGGCCGTGGGAGGCCAGGATGGAGCTGGAGAGGAATGACAGTCAGCCATGCACTCCGCACAGGCTGTCAGGCTTTTAGGATCTAGAAAGGGCTTCTAAAAAGAAGTCTTGTTAATGTCTCACTGGAATGGTAGAGACGGAAGATATCAACTTTGGGACTCACTTTTAAGCCACCACCTTACAGGAGCTAGGAGGTGTTTATTCTGTTTTGGTCATCACAGTATGGCTTCATCACAGTCCTCTTTGGGGAAATTCTATTGTTCCTTGCTGAACTGTGAAGTTACCCACTTCATCCTCCATCCTCCCATTTCTTCATCAGAAAGGGCCAGGAACCACACTTTATTCATTTCTTATCAGTGGTCAGAATGAAGTTTTACACATAATAAACACTTAAGTGTTTTAAAGCTGTTTTCATTTAAAATTACTACTTTTATATAACTGCACTTTTTGTGATCCCCACAAAAGTTTTGTTGAAATCCTTTCATAAATCTTACTTTGAAATAAATAAAACTGGTCTATTCCTCCTGTGAAATTATCTTTCCTTCTTAGAGTCCTGAGAAGTCATTCTCTTAACAACCCAGATTCCACTCCAAGATTCCAAATGCCCCAGCATCATAATCAAGGGCGAGGGGCTCTATGCTGATTCAGCCCCACCTTCCCACCAGGCGGCTCTGGCCAAGGCAGACCTTATCAGATCCTTGACATTCCAAGGACATGCTCATCACTGATCCCTGCTGATGCTCCTCCCTCACTTTCCAGTCTTGGAAGGTGCAATTCCTGACCATCTTTTAAGGCCCAGCATAGATACTCCTTTAGCCAACAAATGCAGATGTCTTTACTGTCTCAAAAATGTCAATCATAAGAAACTAGGAATAAAAAGTCAGGCAAAAATAGACACTATTCCTTCTTTCATGGAGCTTACAGTCGTGGAGGAGACAGATACTGAATAATCTATCATGACAATCGATGTATAATTGCAAGGGCTTTGGAAGGCAAGGTTGGAGCCCTTGAGAGTTTATAGCAAAGAAACCCAGACCTAGAGTGAGGCATCAAAAAGGCTTCCCTAAGGAAGTTACACTTCAGATGAGATTTTTTGCGAAGTGAGAATCAAAGTAAAACAGATGAAAGAATGGGCACTGGGACACAGCAGGAAATACCTCTGAACACTGCAGAGGGAAAGAACATGGAGAGTTCAAGACACTGAAGGCCAGTGTGGGTGAAGAAAAGAAGGGAAGCTAGAGAAGCAGGTGGGGGTGAGACAATGATTTCACGGGAACGATTTTAGACTCCCATGGCTTAAGTGCAACGAGAAACCACTGAAACCATTTCCATGGAGCCAGGCCCTTTTCCCAGGAGAGAAGTAAGCTCTCCCTTCTCTGAGCTTCAGCTGTATGCCTGCATCACACTCATGGCACCATAACCTCCTACCTTGTTCTATGGGTACATGTGAACATCCCTTTACTCACCTTGCCTTATTAAGCACCTGCAGAGCATGCTGCCTACAACTCTTCAGTAAATAGTCTTCCTGGATTAATGATCCATCATTTAGTGATGAAAGATGACCCTTTCCTTTACTTTGAACTACCCAATGACCAAACTGCTTATTTTCATATATTAACACTAATTTAATTCTCTAACGTCTGAATTCTGAACACATAGCTCTTGGGATTAGTTTTACCTCTAGAGTCTGGCCATAAGAAAAATATAGCACTTTTAAGTTTTGGAATTCTGCATCTCTCTTTTCAATTAATTATATCATTTGATAATTACAAGATACTTTCTTCTACTCTTTTCAAGGTAACTTATTTACCACTCAAGAGAAATCTTTATGTTGATATGTATTGTACAGTTCTGTGCTAAGTTGCTTCAGTCATGTCCAACTCTTTGCGACTCTATGGACTGTAGCCCACCAGGCTTCTCTGTCCATGGGGAATTCTCCAGTCAACATCACCAGAGTGGGTTGCCATGCCCTCCTCCAGGGGATCTTCTTGGCTGAGGGATCGAACCCATGCTTTTTTGTCTCCTGCATTGTCATGTGGGTTTTTAACCACAAGTGCCACCTGGTAAGCCCTTTGTATGTATTACTCATTGTTTTATTGAGCTTTCTATTATATTGAAAACTCCTTATCAAAACTGATGAAGGAAATGCTAGATTTCATCCTAAGTGTTTTCTCTCCTTTTTCTATCATTATACTTATCAAATCACTTGAATCATGTTTTATCAAAAGGTTTTCAGAAGATTTTAATATATTCATTGTCTGTTAAGATTTTTAACCCTAAATAGATGCTCGATAAATGTTTATTAAGAAGAAAGGAGGGAAGCAAGAGGAGGAGGAAGGTATCATCTCTACCATGCCCACTTTCATCTTTTGCTGCCTTAAATTAAGTTTTATAGTAACTTGTCCATGCTTTTAAATTGATTTTTTAAATTATTTCCCAAATCCACTGGATTCCACTTTTCTTTTCTACATCTTAAGATTGTTGAACCACTAGACCATGAGTCAGGAATGTGGAGCAATGAAGAGTTGGGCAAGAACAGTAACACGGATGCAGTCCAGTGCCTAGGACAGTCTACAAGAGAAGCTCAATGCTGAGGAGACAACTACTGGAATCTCTGATGGCCACCAGAGCTGCTACTGATGTGAATGGTATGACTGCCAGGACATGACACTGCTATTCTTAATGGCGCTGTGACCAGTGCAGCGGTGGTGTTGATATGACTGCTTCCTCATCTTCCTCTGACCCTCGTGCAACTTTAAATGTATTCACATTCAAGATGGCAACCTGAAAATTTCTCAACCTCGTGAGTCTTTGTTCCTTCAAAAGAGTTTGTCTCCCATCAGGGCAAAGTGTATTCCAGAAAATGCACAGAGAGTCTTAGAATGGAATACAAGAAATGATGTATATCAGCCATTTATAAAATGTGCTCATGAAGGGCAGGGGAAGAGGAAGCTGTGTCTGGACGCTTCCTCCAATCAAGCCGTGAAGCTCTACTTCTGCTCTTTCATTTGTTTATGCTTCTGGGTGAGATATACTTGCAAGAAATCTCTGCAGCTTTAAAATAATAATTTGTAGAAGGTTTTATGTTTATTTTATTTTATTTATGTTTATCTTTCATGAGAGAAAGAAATATCTAAGAGTTATAATCCAGCCATCTTGGCTATAAGAAAGAGCTGCCAACTGAATGGAGTCCACTATGTAGGCATGGATTCCCAGGGAACGTCAAGGTTAAACAGGGGCTCCCTGAGTGGAGACTCTATTATCTCTCTAATTCCATGTGGAGCCCCAATGTCCTGGGGCTGCACAGCAAAACAGAATATTCACAGAAGGAGTTGTCCTATCACTCTGTGTAATGGGTGGCCTGTGTTTTATAGTTAAGTGCGTGCTTTTTCAAGTGGATGCTTTTGAAATACCACTGAACGTAGGTTCATAAAAAGGGAAAGATAAGTATAATAAGTAAGCTGGCTGAATAAATAAGAATACTCAAGGCCTGTACACATTATACCGCATGAGACAAGTCCTATGAAATACTGGCAAATACTTTTTATTGTAATGCATCCAAGAGGTCAGCCTGGAGAAACGCTGCAGGGCAGCCTCCTCCGTTTGCGTGGCCCTACTCCAAATCTCACAGGTAGCAACAGCAATGATAGGCTTAGACCACCTGGCCATGTGTTAGCAGCAAGGGCTGCCTCTGGTAGAAGCCAGGCACAGAGTTAGGGAGATGATGGCAACATTATTCTGTAATACCTTCCGAGTGTTATTACAAAATGACAATATTGTTTTTAGCCCATTTCCCTTAACCAGATTGACAGAATTACAGGTTGACATTATTGTGAAATTTTATGATGTATCATGTTAACTGTGCCAGTTTGATTAGCCTTGATTGACAGCTTGTACCTGAACAGCAAGTGAAATACCTCAAAAATATAAAACCAGTGTATCTCGCGTGACTTTCACAATAAACAAAATCTCTAGGTAATTTAATTTTTAACTAACTAGGAATTTCATCCTAACCTCATTCTACTAAAATTTCATTTCTTTCAACATCATCTTGAGGCTGGAGCTGGAGGAGGATAAATCTAGGCTGCAGTTATAAAATCACCGCTTGCTTTCTGAGACTTTAAATGCATTAGGAACAGACTGCTTGCCTAATGTGGCCCTGGTCTGCATTACCATTGGAGGAAACAGATGCACCTCAGGGCTGGCATCCCTACACAAAGCCCAGGCTGAGATATGAGGCCTTTAAAAACACAATACAGAAAGGCAGGCACAAGTACCTCTCTGCATTATCACCATACCTCCACAATGCTTCTCTCTTAGAGCATCCTCATCTGTTATTGAAACAGAAGTTGATCTTTTAAATCTTGGAACTAGAAGCTAGACCACCGAGTAAATTAAGCAGAGGGGTGGTACTTTCCCCCTCTGGCTCTGTGGTGAATTGGACCTGCAATTCAGTCTGGAATGAGATTGGTAGTTTCCATTTGCCTTGGAGATTAAAGCCATTCATACTGCAGAATCTAGACATACTAAGAGGTACAATTAGACACCACTTGTAGATTCCACTTGCCACCTGACTTGTAAACACAGTCAGAAAAAGTGGGACTTGATCCAAACAGTCCTCTCCAATCAATAACCTGCTTCACTTCCTTCTTTGTATCTCTCTGGAAATCTGTAACAATTATGCCACCAGTTTAAAAGTACTGCATCACAAAAGGAGTCTTCAGATGCTTCTGAATTATATTCCTTGTTGCACAGAGTGGAAATGAAATTCCCACAAAACGAGTGCCGTGCTCTGTGACAAACCAGATTCTAAGGGCTGAGCAACAGTTACAAAAGAAAGCAAACCACCTACAGAAAATTCAATGTGCAATTTAAAAAAATAATTTTTTTTCTTTTTAGTGCAGATGGTACACCAGGAAGGCTTTTGTTATTATTTTTATTTCCTGGAGGAACAGCCAGCTGATTATCCAGTTTCCAGGAAGGAAATGCAACTGCTGAGATGCACTGGGGCATATTTTGTTAACACACCCACATCATTGCCTGCTCGCATTAAGTACATGTATCCAAATATTTATTCATACATGCATTTGAATTTAATAAATCTATTAATCCCCATAAAGAGGTGCTTAACATCCTTTTGTTGAAGTGTCTACATGTTTTAGGCTGGTCTCTCCCTGAGTTTGCTGTGTTTCTTAGGGTTAACAATCCTTGTTTGGATTTATTCTCTCCACTTCCATTTCAGACCCAGACAAGTGAAATAGAACCCTGGGAGAGAAAGCATGCTGGTACCTCCAGGGTCTATTTTCTAGAGTTTTGGTTTACACTGATAACCTGAACTGTGAATATTACATAGACCCTCAGGCTAATAGCGGACAGTCTTGGCAGATAACATGGAAACAGACAACTTTAAAATCTGTGATAGACATAGTCAAGGTTTTTACAATAGCAAAGCTACACATACACTGAGTCTCTTTCCTAATGCAATCAGCCATGAAATATGCAGCTCCCAGGAGGCTATGGAAAGAGAGCTCTAATTCTACTTCCTTAAGAGGATGGTCAGTAGTACAAAAGACCAGGACTACATCCAGTGGGAAACTCAGATCTGTGACAGGCAGATCTGTTAGATGGGAGTCTCCATGTGGGAGCAGCATCTTAATGGGAAAGACAATCAAGCTAAACAGGACCAGAGCATGGTACTGCTCAGTGACAGGGGGCTGGCTTATTAAAGGTCATTAAAGCCAATGTTCGGGGTTTCATGAAGGGCAGGGTGTCATCGTCATAGTTTGGCCAGGGCTGGATCAGGCATGAAATTATATATATATATAAATATAATTAATATGACGAAGTATGTCTCTCACATATACACCCATACAGACATCCTCACCTCCTCCCACCCCCCTCCCCCACCACACACACATACATAACAGCAAAAGCAGAGGCTGCAGAAACTGGACTCCTGTATTCCATTCTGGCTCCAAAACTCACTAGGCACAAGCTTCAGGAAAATAATTTAATTGCCTTCAATTCAGTTCAGTTCAGTCACTCAGTCATGTCTGACTCTTTGTGACTCCACGGACCGCAGCCCGTCACACCTCCCTGTCCATCACCAACTCCCAGAGTTCACCCAAACTCATGTCCACTGAATTGGTGATACCATCCAACCATCTCATCCTTTGTCGTTCCCTTCTTCTCCCACCTTCAATCTTTCCCAGCATCAGGGTCTTTTCGAAGGAGTCAGCTCTTCACACCAACTGGCCAAAGTATTGGAGTTTCAGCTTCAGCATCAGTCCTTCCAAAGAACACTCAGGACTGATCTCCTGTAGAATGGACTTGTTGGATCTCCTTGCAGTCCAAGGGACTCTCAAGAATCTTCTCCAACACCACAGTTCAAAAGCATCAATTCTTCGGTGCCCATCTTTCTTTATCGTCCAACTCTCACATCCATACATTACCACTGGAAAAACCATAGCCTTGCCTAGACAGACCTTTGTTGGCAAAGGAATGTCTCTGCTTTTTAATATGCTGTCTAGGTTGGTCATAACTTTCCTGCCTAGGAGTAAGCGTCTTTTAATTTCATGGCTGCAATCCCATCTGCAGTGATTTTGGAGCTCCCCCAGAAAAAGTCTGACACTGTTTCCACTGTTTCTCCATCTATTTTCCATGAAGTGATGGGACCAGATACCATTATCTTCGTTTTCTGAATGTTGAGCATTAAGCCAACTTTTTCCCCTCTCCTCTTTCACTTTCATCAAGAGGCTCTTTAGTTCTTCTTCACTTTCTGCCATAAGGGTGGTGTCATTCGCATATCTGAGGTGATAGATATTTCTCCTGGCAATCTTGATTCCCCTTTGCTTCATTCAGCCCAGCATTTCTCATGATATACTCAGAATATAAGATAAATAAGCAAGGTGACAATATACAGTCTTAATGTACTCCTTTTCCTATTTGGAACCAGTCTGTTGTTTCATGACCAGTTCTAACTGTCATTTCTTGACCTGCATACAGATTTCTCAAGAGGCAGGTCACTATTAACTGCCTTAGCACCCCATTTTTTTCATCTGCAAAGCAGGAATGATGAAATAGATTGTAAGAATTAAATACAATAATCTATGTATTATCACTATGCCATAGTACTTGGCGTATCTCTAGAATAAAAGTTATTGTATACCATTACTTCTCTCCTTCAATGACTGAGAACTACATAGTTATGTTTTATGAATAGTACCCTAATTTTATAAAATTATTCTTTTGTCTGGTCACTTAACATCCACTGACTGACCACTTTACGTGTGCCAGGTACTATGCTGAGTGGCATTTCATGGTTAAACACTCTCCAGGTTGCTTCATTCTGAACTCAGGTTCTATATTAAGTCAAAATGTATAAAATATATTTTTAAAGTAGTGTTGCCATATTAATCATTTCCATATCACTATCTCTAAACAATCAGCTCTGTCCTGGGCAACATATATAATCTGGACGAGATGACGAATGGCTTTGTGTAGACCCTTAAAGGTAAACGTCTTGGAAAAGACAGATGCTCAAGGAAAGGCTGTCCTTAGTTAACATGCACTGATCATACACAGAGGATGTATCAAAAATGTCCAAGGCCCACAGCAGAGAAAGCACTGCAGGGTATCATGGCAGAATTCAGACTTTGGGGTGGTCATTAAGAGCGGGAAGTTCCAAACCAGGCAAACCCGGCTCATCCACATCCCCTGTGCCAAGCGGTGTAGGTATCTATCCTCTTAAAACCAGTTTCCTGTTCTGGGATAACCCTTATCAGAGGGAATCTGCAAGGAATAAGTGAGAAATGATTAGAAACTCACTAGCACATAATAAGTAATCAATAGATGGTAGATATTGTTATTAAGAGATATGATTGGTCCCTTCACAAAGTTTGATTTCCTCTGAGAAAGGGAAAAATAAACCATTTACACAAAATTATTTCAAAACATAAATAAAACGAAAAAATGACAAGTATAAAACAATGAAACAAAATATGCCTATTTGGTGGAACATACACACGCTGAAACTGAGGAACCCCGTGTTATAAACTGTTTCACCATTAACTCGTTCTTTGATAATGCACTAGTCTTTAATCTCTCAGCTTCCACTTTCTCATCTAGCAAATATATTCCTTTAAGCTCTAATTCTAAATACTTCAAGTTTAATGGAAGCCAGAGGAAGGATATACTGGTGAGACCTGGTTTGAAGCATGGAGTAGGGGCAGTCCTGTACTTACAACAAGTAGTGAAAGTGAAAGCCACTCAGTTGTGTCTGAGTCTTTGTGACCCCATGGACTACACAGTCCAGAATACTGGAGTGGCTTCTCCAGGGGATCTTCCCAACCCCGGGACCAAACCCAGGTCTCCCATGTTGCAGGCAGATTCTTTACCAGCTGAGCCACAAGGGAAGCCCACAACAAGTAGTGGGAGAGGCATAAAGGCAGAGGCAACGGGGCGATAAACAAGGAGGCCAGGGGGTAAGTAAACAGTAAGTTGTTAACTTGAAGGAACATGGTAAGCAAATATGGAGGGAATGGGTAGATAAATCTAGACCTACATAGTCAGTCAGGTAGTCTGTCCAACTCTGCATCCTGTTGGACAGACTCTTTCTGTCCAACCTCTGTCTTAGCCTCTCTCTCCCTGTCCCATTGCTTCCACCCCCACCTTCCTAGGGCCCACAGGTCTTACCTCCTCTCACTGTGGGATTTGCAATCGTATAAAATCTGTCTACTAATCCCTGGGAATTCCAGGGCAGTTTGCAGCTGCTCTAAATTGCTCCATTAAAAAATTCTTAGTGCAATCTACATTGTAAAACTTCATGTTTAACAACAAAATGAGCTTGCAGTGAAATACTCATACAATGAAAAGCAAAGAAAGCTTCACAGCACTTCTAAGAGACAGGGTTATTCCAAAAGCATTTTCACATAGCCTTTTTTTTTTTTTTCTACCCACAACTAATTCTAAAACAGCAAAGTTCATTTCTTTTAACCTATATATGCATTTTTAAAATTATAAATTGCATTTGAGGCTTTTGTTATCTAAAGATAAATATTCTATCTGCAAATTAGATTTCCCCCAAGCATTGCTAACCATGTGTCATCTGGAAGACTCCAGGGATAACCACTGTTCTCTGCACAAGTAGCAGCTCAACACCCTTCCAGGAGCTGATTTTAAAGAAATCATGACTGCTATTTCACTATAGAGCAATATCCTATTTCCACTGTATCAAAAGGATATTCCTTTGTTTCTTTTTCTATCTTCTTCACAGTGGGAAAAGTAGTGATTTCAGAAACCTCATTCTCAGAGCGAGTCAGTCCTCCGACTATATTGGAGAAGGTTATAAGAAAGTAGTGTATTTAGAAACCACCTAATAGAAAAGTAAGAACAAAGCCAAATTCAGATGATGAAGTACTAAGAAAGGCCTTCACATCTGTGCTATTACTGTTTGTAATAGCAGGGGACAATGACAGGGAGGAGACAGCAGAGTCAGTCATTCACATCAATTTTCTGTGGCCCCCAAGGAGACAACTACCTCAGTCAAATAAGCAAAAGTATTTGGTGACTGAAGATTCCTTTAATATCATAAAGCACTTGGGGGCATCAACACAGTGCTTATACTACACTGCCAGCTTGCTTGCCTGGCTCACAGAGTTTTTAAAAAACAACTATGATTATTTTCATATCCAGAAAAATCGAGCGAATAGTTGACAGAATGACTGAATGAATGAGTAAAAAACATTATCAACACAAAGGTATATAACTTTCCAGAAGGCTTTAATTAAACCAAGAAAATTCTACCACATAGAGGGTAAAATTATATGTAATTATATCAAGGGAACACACTGGAAAAAATAATGATCTAGATAGGATCTGAAAGAATAATGATGAGAACACCAGGGTCAGGAGGCAGGACATAAGCCTAGCACAGCCATTTAGTCGGCTACCTGATCTTTGGAACTCAGCTCACTGGTTGTGTTTCAGGTCTCTGCCAGACACTAAAAGCACAAGAGAAGAAAAGAGTAACAGTCCCTGCCTTCACGTGTGTGACTTCCCTGGGGATGGGAGCCAGACTAATGAAGATACTCCATGAAACAGAGCTATGGGTGTTACAATAGGGTTAAGGGTGGAATGGGATGGATGGGATGGGATGGATGGGATGGGATGCAGGGTACTACAGAGTTTTGTAGGAGTGTGCACCTAATTGAGTCTTAACTGGTTAGAGATAGTAGAAGACGTGCTATACATAAACATTTAAATTCTACTCTGAGTCTTAAAAAGTGAAGTAAATTTAGGCTTTTAAAGAGGAAGGAACAGGGGTAGGGGACAGGAAGCAATCCAGGAGAGAGGTGCAAGCGTCTGAACGTAAAGAGAAAAGAGGTTGGCACTCAGAAGGGGAGATCTGTAGGGCCAGGGTGTACAGGGCTGTGTGAGACATGAGGCTGCAGAAAAAGGCAGAAGCTTAACTGTGAAGGATCTTGTCTATGATGTCAAAAATGAGGAAAACTGTCCTCATTTCTCTTTACTTTTACTATTATGTACTATTTTATATAAAATTCAGTAACAGTACCTTGAGATTATTACAGTAAAATGTTCTATTATTAATGAGGAACAACAACTGCACAATATTAATTCCTATCCTTGCCTTTCTTTATTGTCTGAAAGCTATTCTAAGAAGTTCAGTTCAAAGAAGACCAGACAAATTTTGAGGCTTGGTATTGCTCTTTATCTGATACCAAGTCCTGGAAAGGTTATTCTAAGTTGCTGTCTAAAATCTTAAGTATCATCCCAGGTTTGACTTAGAGGACGGGAGAAGTGGCACAGTCTCCCACAGCTGGGCAGGAGCAAGGAAGAGAGAATGGCATCTATTCAAGCCCCTTCCCTTAGATTATGCTTGAGATGGAACAAAGGGTAAGAGCATTCTTATCTCACTGCTCTTGCTTGTTGGCTCCCTCTGCTATCCCAAGGGTGGCTCACTGGGTTTGGATGATGCAGATGAAAAGGTTTCACTCAATTATTAAAAAGTGCCTCATACACTATCTAGGTCATCATAAATGCAGAATAAATTGCTCCTTAATTCATAACACAGATAATGGTCACCAATGTTTCCATTCAATCAGTAACTAGAAAGCTCATCTTCCCATCCACGTGTGGAAGCATGGAGAAGCCAACCATCTGACTTAGGTGGCCCCAACTGCCATTCATTGCTTTTTACTCCTCATGCCATCTGAGATCAACTTCTCACAATCAGATTCTTAAGTTTCTCCAAGTGCAAAATGAATATCTTGTTTAAAGAATGTTTTCATTCTCCATATGACTATGCTGTGAATGGAATGAGTGCTCCATGAGCCCTTTAATTAATCTTGGAGAAGAAATCTGCAGGAAAGCCACTTAGGAAGTCATATTTTCCATCTGCTTGGCCATTTCCAAAGTACACACTAGCACGGTAGTTAGAGCCTGGCCTCAACAATCAGACCTAACCTTTGTTAGCTATGTGTCTGTGAGCAGGTTCTTTTACCACTAAGCTTCGTCCTCCTTACCTAGAAAATAAAAGCTCATAAGTACTACAGATGAATGTTGAGAATATTAAATGCCATTGTTACTTATAAATGATACACAGACATGAAATGTTTAGGTGAGTGACAGGTACATGCAAAGTGTTCATAAACGTTAAATTAAAATGTGGGTTTTTTTGTTTAAGAAATAGTTATTCTCTATCAAAATAAGAGAAAAGATCATTTCCAAGGTAATATAAGAGTAATCTTCTGCATTAATTTAATTATTATCGTAAGTAATAAACACTGTATACAATATAAAGGGTCTCTATTTAGAGGCTATTCATTTCCCTCAGTATCATAATTACATTAAACTCACATCTATAGTTTCCTCTCCATACTGGCAAATACTATCCACATCTGTCTAATGTATTTCTGGGATTGCTTCTACCAATTATTTATAATTCTGGAATTCACAGAAATGATATATGATTAAAAACCTTTTAAAAGATTTGAACACTGTCTCTCTGAATAAACAACATCTTTTAGGTCAAAAATACAGCCAAAGAGTAGGGCACATGAGGTATTTTGGAGACAAGCAATAAGTGCCCGTGTACTTAATACTGTGCCTTTTTTCCTTCTAGTATTTGTTGTATGCACTTTGGGATGAAGGAAACATGTATGAGAATTATTTCATTTTTAATGTCACACTTTATTTTAAAATGATTTATAGTACTTACAAAGACACAAACAAGACTGCAGGATAAAATAAACAAACAAAAAATAACAACTATGAAGAAAAAAAGAAAAGGAATGGGGAATTAAGAGAAAGATCAGAGAGGAATGATATAGCAAAGGACATGCCATGAAGTCCTCTGACCTTCACAGAGCAAGGTCACAATTCTGACCTTCACACTGTTTGCAGGATCCATACCATACAGACCCACTAGCAGCTCAAAGAGAAGCTGAATTATTCCCTCACTGGACCAGAGCGAAACCTCTCCCCTTGGGTCCTGAGACAGAGGAAACCCAATGTATGACAACCAGAACTTTCGTGCAGACAGCACAATGATTAGTGTTTGTTTTTTTTTTCCAGACTATTTTTTTTTTCTGATACTCCTTAATGTTAAGCCTGATGCCACAACACAATTTAAACCAAGAAATTCTCTAGTGAATCAAAACGAGACACTCTAGTAGGAGGCTTTCTGACAGATTGTAAAGAGTCATCTCCAGAGGAATAGATGGTGATAAGTAAATACACCTTTCTGAAGGCAAGCACATGTGGTTAGATGATCCCTACATCTCTTTGGAATTCCTGGAATGTCACTGTGTGTGTGTGTGTGTGTGTGTGTGTGTGTGTGTATGCTTGCACACATACTTTACCTTTTAGAACACAAACTGATAGTGCTCAGGAGCACTTTCTTGCGTTCGAGTGACCTAATGATGTTAAAAAATAAGAAGGATAAGTGCTCTCAGACTGTTAACTGTCTGCATCTCAGAAATTCTCCTCTTATGTATGGATCCATGGAAAGTACAATGCTAAGCTACCTGGTGTTAGCAACTCACGATGATGCAATGAATACTAGAGCAGTCATCGTGCACCCAGGTGACCTAACTCTGTGTCCACAGGAGTGGTATTTAACTTCTCTCTCGCTTTAATCACATGTAGAGACTGTATGTTGGACCAGTCATAACACTCAGTCATTATAGAACAAGCCTTTGTTCGACACACTGAATCAGCAATATGCATCCCTTATCTGCATCATGTGCTCCACTCAGAATAAACCACAGATCAGAGTTACATGTGGACAGATGTTGGGAGATTTACAAGTTCCTAAATCTCCCCGATTCTAGGGGAACATCAAGAAGGGAATGAGCAATTATTATATAAGTCAAGGAGTTAGATGCCTGTATTCTTTGAATCAAAGCATCCCACTTTAAAATGGATTTTTAAATATTTAGGAGGGGATCCTAATGATGAGACAGTACAAATCAGAGCTGTCTGAATATGTGATGGTGCTATCCATTCAGATGGGCTGAAATAACAGTCATGAATCTAAGTTTCCCATCCCCCAGTCACAGTCCAAACAGCCTCTCTTCTCAGTCTAGCTCCAGGCTAGCAGTCGAGCAGACTAGTTAAAAGACAATTAGTCCAATTTCACATTTTCTAGCAGCCGAAAAATTTCATGTTATTTCAGTCACAGTGGATGGATGCCAAGTTCACTGGAAGCAGCCCTGCTGATTTATCCAGTCCATTTTAATACTTTAGAAATACTGTTAAAACATGGCTGTCCTAATTACACAGGGATCAACGCACAGCGTCCCTCTCACCCAGGACTCTCCCAGAAGGGCTGCAATCAGCTGCATTCCCCTTAATTTCACCATGCAATTCCAACTAATTTCATCCTAGTACAGTGCTGTCAGACAACTCCCATGCCTCTGCGGTTTTAATCGATTAGCTCAATGTCTCTATAATGCATCACCAGCTGCCAGGCACAGAACTGGACGCTTTGCAAGCATTTCAGCTAAAAGACAGTTTAATTACTACACCAGCCTCTCAAAGGCATAGGCACAAAGCCTTGGAAGCAAATTATTAAAATATTTGGTGTCAACAAGCCACTTTATAACTGAGCAAACAATGACAATCCCAGAGATGGAAATCAGGAGAAAGTCAGTTTTTAAATTGTGAGTAAGCTTTTTATGGACTCTAATACATTCAAGCAAATGGACTGGTTTCAGCATCACTGTTTCCATAAGGCACATGTGTTTCCTGGGCATTATTTTGTGGAATATATGGGCATCTGGGACACTGACAGGCTTGGAACATTATCCTACGATGGAAAAGAAAGGACTGAAGGACATAGCATTAGCAAAAAAGTAGCCCAACGAATCACTAGTTTGATAACACTATACTCACATAGCATGGGTTCAAATCATTAACTCTGCTCTTTGGACATCCCTCAACTATCAAAGCTTAACAAGTAAAATGACAGTACTTTGGTCAAAGCACAGTATTAGATAAATATATGTAACAGTAAAACTAGAGAACTTTTAAAAACATATTTAAGTTAATCCATTTAGTATGATGTTTTTCAACCATTCTCGGTAACAAAGAAATCAGGACAATTGTGACAAAGAGGAAAACAATGTTCTCAGGCATACTTAACTGTTTACACAGTACTGTGCCCAAGAAGGCAAACAAAAAAAGAAAAATTATTATTATTTTTAAATCTACTTCAAAGCATCTATTACAAAAGAGTCTAAGTATGAAGGTCAATAGACTTCCTGAGGCTAGCAGGAAAACTAAGAAACCTACCACCCTCAGGCCCCATGATGAGGTGCTGAGAACTAGTCTTTGCCTCATTTGCTATCTTTCTTTTAAAAAGTCTGTACTTAAGTCTAGAAACAGAAAGGAAGTCACTGACCACAGCACAAACGGTCCTCAAAACACCTCCCGACAAGAAATGCGTCCAACGTCATTACCACAAGGAGAGTAGAGACATCAAAGGAACTCTTATCTCCTTAATCAGAGGCACAAATCCAGTAACAGATGAAAGGCAATATCTTGTTTTAAAAAGAAATTGGGATGTATAGGAAATTATGGTTTAATATTAGGATTTGGTATATTATTTTCATTTCTTACTAATTCCCTTTGATTGGAATTGCTAATGGAGGGGGAAACACTTAAGATAAGTTATGATGGCAAAGTATCTTCACAATTCACTGAAATTGAGTAGCTCTCCCCCATGTGGAGAAAGGGACCAGCTATGTTCCTAAGAGTTATCTTTCATAGTTCAATTTAAGGCATTAGTAAATCTCCATTTTGTATCTGATCAAAATTTGCCAGTTTTCTCCCTCATTTTTCCTTTCTTTATAGAATGAGACTCCCCCTGTAGTAACATCATTTGCAGTTCTTTAGTGTTTTCAAAATACTTCATTATGGCAGAACAGCAACAGCATAAACTCTTAGGGTCAGTGGAGTAGTAGAGGTTACAACTTTCATGTCATAAATCAAGTAACAGACTCACAAGAGTTTCTCTGACTTTTCCAAAATTTCAGGATGGCAAAACTATGATCAAGATCCAGGTCTTCCGACGCTTATCATGCTCTTGCCACTATATTCTGTGGCTATTTAAAAAATCTTAAAACAGGCTGTGATAAACCATCTTTGTTTCATTTTAGATCATTTATACTTAAGTCTTAAATATTTCATATCCAATCTTGCTATTATTTTAAGAGTGTAGTTTTCCAAACATAACTTTTCCCCCCTAGTTTTCTTATTAGTTGTGTGACCATACAATTCATCACCCAAATGAGACCTTTTTCAGAGTGAAAGGCAGTTTTTGATGATTACACTGGAATAAATAGCAGAAAAAAATGATACCGACCCAAGAGAAATAGGTTATGGTCCTCACTGTAGATCTGACGCCACCACTACTGAAGCTGCCAGAGAGAAGCCCTGGCATGGGCCGATACTCTAAGCCGCCCTTGGGAGCGGCAGGGGAGCAGCCCCAATCTGTTCAGTTCAGCACACTGGTTCAGCCCCACACAGGGTCAGGCTGCATGGCCTCTGACATTTGTTTTTAAATCGTTCATAATAAAGTAGATCAGCTGACATGATTCATTTGCAATCTACCTTTGGGTCTCAGAGGCAGCTCAGTTTGAGTCCCTCGCTCTGCCAGGTCACTGCTTCCGCAGTTCAGAAATAGTTAAAATGTCACAACTTCATATGGTTCTGTCAAATCCCTGAAGCATCTCTCCTCTCTCATTCCCCGGGTGGAATGCTTTGTATTCTGGTGTCATCTCAAAGAGAATCCCAACTGCTACTCGTTCTGAATTCTTCCTTCTACCCATTGTTTCCTGATTGCCTATCTGTTCAGAATCAGGCTGAAAAGTCCTCTACACTTGTGCACCTCAAACTTCAGGGTCAGATGAACCACCTCAGGATGTTAAAATTAAAGAATCTGATTCAAGAGGTCTGGGAAAAGGCCTGAGATTCTGCATTTCTAACGAGCTCCCAGGTGACACCAATGCAGTTGGAACCCACACCATGGTTTTAGGAGCAAGCCTCTAGACTGCGTTGCTCTGGCAGACAGCCGCTTTATTACCAGCTTCCTCAGCTGGGCTTCAGTCTCTGCGTTGGGAAGGTCCCCTGGAGAAGGGAAAGGCTACCCACTCCAGTATTCTGGCCTGGAGAATTCCATGGACTGTATAGTCCGTGGGGTCACAAAGAGTTGGACAACTGAGCAACTTTCACTTTCACCAGTTGTAAGTTGATAACTGGGCATGTTATTTAACTCCTTTGATCAACTCAGCTTTCACATACATAAAATGTCTTCTGTCTCACAGGGTTGTTTTGGGTATGAAATGAGATAATGATTTCAAAATGTCTAGCACAAGGCCTGACATTATTAGATATATATGAAGTCACCATTACTCTTATTTGTTGTTTAACAAACACAAAACAAAAAGGACCTCAGCCCCTAGGAGCTGTAGGTTATAGAGTAATTCCTCAAATGTGGCCCTGGGACCACTAGCAACAAACACTTTGGGAATTTGTTAGAAATGCAGATTCTTGGGCCAAAAGCAGACCTATGGAATCAGCAATCCTGAGAGTATGAAGCAGCAATCTATGTTGAATAAACTCTCCAGTTGTTTTTGATAAATGTTGAAGTTTGAGAGGCACTGATGCTTTTACTTAGGAATAAGCTTTTAACTCAAATATTTATAGCACAGTTATTTCATAAGTTTGACCTCATTTAACTGCAATGTCTGTAATTCTTTTCATGTCTATTATTATGTTGTTCCTCAAGACAAAATCTTTATGTCCTTCCTGCTCATGTAAATTATATACACACGCATTAAAATTTTACATAAAGCTTCTTTATAGTTTATAAGATAAAAGCATTTGGTTCAAAATGTGGTGTGATAATACTTGAGTTCAGTATTACCGAATGTAAGATGCTTTAATTTCAAATCTGTTTACTCTCCTTTTGTAGCCCATGTTTTGGCGATATGCACAATTTTTAATTGGAAATTGAGTGAACGTCACTAATTTATACCAGATTGTAAGATCAAGGTGAGCTAGAAGAATTGTTCAAGTAGCGGTTTTCATATCTCTAACACGCTTTGCATATTTTCTTTCTGTGCTTTTCGTATTATCTTCTTTTTTCTTTTTTTCCCCCCTTCTTTTCTGGAGGTACTCGTTTCTCACATGGATTCCAGAACTCTACAATGTCCTGACATTCCTACCAAGTCACTGGCTGGGTCTTCTGAAATACTTGACCTGGATCCTCATCTTGTTTTGATCTGCAGATATTGGTTGACCCTAAGGCTCCCTCCACAAAACTCTTCCTTCTCTATCTACATTAACTGTTAGGTACCCTCACCCAGTCCTCTGGTTTTAAGTACCAGACACACACTCATAACAAATGCACATCCAATTGCCTTGAGAACACCTTAATTTTTGCAAAACTGAACTTGGGGTGCTCCCCTTTTCAAACCTTTTAGTTAGTCAGGAACTTCTTTTTCCTTTTTTCTTTTTCTTGTGCAGCAGTTCAGTTCAGTCACTCAGTCATGCCCAACTCTTCGCGACCCCGTGGACTGCAGCATGCCAGGCTTCGCTGTCCATCACCAACTCCTGGAGCTTGCTCAAACTCATGTCCATCGGGTTGGTGATGCCACCCAACTATCTCATCCTCTGTCGTGTGGTCCCCATCATTTAGTCAGCAGCTCAGGCAAAATTTTTCAAGCCAGGCTTGACTCCTTTTTTTAAAATCCATATCAACAGATTATGAGATTATGCTGGAATTACCCTTCAAAATATATCCCCAAGCTGATTACCTCTCACATCCTCCAGCATACCCTAGTGTAGCTCCCCTTCTCACTCACCTGGACTTCTGCAGTCAGTAGTCTCCTGAACTAGTCTCTCTGCTTACACTTTAGCCCTTCCTAGTATACTTTCTACACAGCAACTAGGGTAATCGTTTTTAAAATTCCAATCACATATATCTCTATCTCAAACCCTCTGGTGGCCTCCTTCCCTCTAAAGATAAAATCCAAAGCCTATGTCTGGTTCTGGCCACAGTCCCAACCTCATCTCCTACCCCTACCCCTTTTTGATCTGTTCCAGTGACACCAACCGACTTGCCTTTCTTAGAGTCAATGAGCGTTGCTCCCACGAGGCTTCTACAATGCTATTTCCTCTATCTCTTCCCAGGGATCTGCATAACTTGCTCCTTCACTTCACTGAGGGAATGTTGTATCTCAGAGAGACATTAAATAGTTGGAATACCATCTGAAATGTCATCCTCTGTTACACCCTATTCCTTTACCCTGCCTTATATATATATTTTCAATAACACCTACAACTGATACCACATGTGCATTTGTTGATTTACCTTCTCTTGTGAAAAAAGGTAAATTCCTTGATAGCATTTATTGGTTATGTTTATTCAAAAGTCCCTGGTACATAGTAGGCATTTGATAACTTTGACAAATGAAATAATCGAAGCTCAGATAAAGGGAGCTGCCTTAGGTAACCAGCTAGTCAGTGCTAGAGGTGGGACTAGAAATCAGATTGCCCACTTTCTGACATCCACGTGTCTCCCATTTGACCATCCTGCCTCCCCACATGATTATGTACCCTGGGAATAAAGCAGTTCTATATAAAAGAAAGAAAAGTTTTTTTTTTTTTTTAAGTGGCTAATATTTCCAAGTTTCTGGATTTCTCTCTATAAGAACGAGATGATTAGATGACCAACTCAGTAGACATGAGTTTGAGCAAGTTCCAGGTGACAGTGAAGAACAGGGAAGCCTGGCATGCTGCAGTCCATGGGGTCACAAACAGTCAGACACAACTGAGCAACTGGATAACAATAACAACTTTAAGGAAAAATATTTGGCACACTATCTAAAATATCATCCCATAATACTCTCTGCCCTTTTATACTGCTTGTTTCCTCTGGAGCATTTGTCATACATTTTATGTATATTTGTCTACTTTCTCACCAAGGAATATAAGCTTGGCAAAGGTATGGCTTCATAATGTTCATTCCTGCATTCTAATACCAGCAAGTATTCCCAAAGCCCATGATGAGTGAATGAACAAACATGGGCTCCTTAACTCTTACCAACCATTCTTTACAGACATTCTGCTATCATCTTGTCATTTATCTTAAGGCATGAGAAAATAATCATAATTTTTGTTTATCATAATTTATAAAGTGCCTTCTATATGCCAAGTACTTCATGTTCATTATCTCTGATCCTCACAATAATCCTGTGAAATTAATTATCATTATTATGTTCATTTTACAGATGAAGGGACTACATTGAGCTCAAAAAAAAAAGAAATAACTTGTCTAGGATCAAGAATTAGTAAATGATAAAGTTGAGATTCATCCTAGAATCTATGTCCTTTTGTCTCAGAAATCCATAAGTTTTCCAATAAGCCATATTACTGATACTTCTTTTAAAATGGAGCCGAATTCTTAGGAATAAATATTATTGTTTACAGCAGTGAGATCAGGGGACAGAAATAAGCATTTGGTTTCATAGTTACTTCTAACGTGGCAAAAGGCCACCCATTCAGGTACAGTGTGTAGGACACAGAACATAAACCTTGCAGATAGCCATTGGTGGCTGAAGACAAGTTGAATCCTTCTAAGTGTTGTGATAACTACATTCACTCCCATCCTCACTACTTCTGTGTTACTCTGGTGAATATGTTTAACACTTTTTTCAAGTCATAGAAACAGTATATTCACAACTGTTTATCAAATTCCTCAGAGTAAATGAATCCTACTTTCAGGGTAGAAATGATGAATGCAAACACATCTTAAGGTCCAGTGCTAACAAAGCCCTCAGCACACAGTGCCCACTCACTGCACACTACTGCTGCACACTCAGTCTCAGAATGGAAGTTTGAGCTGGCAAGCACTGATGCACAGTAATCCCCTAGGGTGATACCTATGTGGGTGCCTTTGGTGCTTTCATATAAAACTAGATACTAAAACATGAGGCTCAGTGGTAAAGAATCCACCTGCCAAGGCAGGAGATGTAGGTTAGATCCCCGAGTCATGAAGATCCCCTGGAGAAGGAAATGGCAACCGACTCCAGTATTCTTACCTGCGAAATCCCATGGGCAGAGGAGCCTGGTGAACTATAGTTTCATGGGGTCACAAAATAAACATGACTTAGCAACTTAATAACAACTAAACGATGAGACAAAATTATTGTGTGTTTTGGCACAGAAAAGTTAGAGTATCTATATAGAGACTCACATGTAGTTTGTGGCTTGGATTTCTTACAAATTAGATTTGGGAAATTATATTTTGAAAGGATTTGGCCTTTATTGAAACAGGTCCAGTTGATCAAATAATCAAATTATATTAATTTATTGTGACTGCATATTTAACATCCCCCATCAAAGCCAAAGAGTGGGGAAAAAAAAAAGGAAGAAAACAACTGGGAATATTATCAATCGAGTCAGAATGCTGTGTGTAGGCAGGTCCTTTAAACATGAATCTATCCTGGATGCGTCTATTACAGATCTGACTTCACAAGCAAGGAAGCAAAATTACTTAATTCATTATCAACCTACCCTGATTTAGATCTATGCATGTGAAAATCTCTGTTACTAATTTTAATTGCACTATTCCCTCTCTACAGGATACTGTTAAATTGGTTTGGTGAAATAGTAGTGAATCACATCAAAGTGGTGGGCTACATTTTATAATATATCTAAATAACTATCCCATTTTCCCAGCATGTTGCTATGCATTTTAAGTATTAATATTATGACTCTGGTTTAGAAGAATGTAGCCTTTTTCTTTAAAATAAATTTCCTTGCTCTTTTAGTACTGTTAAAATTGGGCTGGATTTTAAGTGGCTAACGAGTAATAAAAAGAGCAATATCTGCTGCAGGGAACCACAAAAAACATGCTGGCGGGCTCATAAAATATGTTCATGCAAGTCACTTGCAGATATATCATTCTGATACAGTAATGGTTTTTCCAAACTAAGTGGGCTCCCTTTTGTAGCTACACTTTATTATCTGGATTCTTATTTTCACTCTTACCCCGGGATTTTTAGAGAGAAGCATTTTTTCTCACATGCACATTTGTAAATTTCGAGGAGCAGCAACAGTCAAGAGGAAAGATGCAAACTCATGATTCAGATCTGGGAACTCTCACAGGCACTGCCGCTGTTGTGCTTCTATGACTTACATTTCCTACAATGCTTCAGTTTCTTCCACTAATATAATAAAAAGGAGCCTGAAACTTTTCTCATATAAAAATGCATTCCCCCCGCTTTTTTTTTTAAGTTGCTAGATTTCTGGCATATATATATCCTAGTGGGAAGGCATTCTGGTCAAACATTAGGGGTTTGAAAGAGGGAGCCTAAATTCTAAGCCCCCCCCTGAACTCTAAACTGGGCTCCCAGCTAATTGAGAGAAGCCCTTCCCACTATATGAGGAGGCTTCAGCTGTCCTTTGTATTATGCTACTTGGATGATTTGAGTTTCATAACACTTCCTCTAGGAATAGCACAGATACTGCTTTAAGACCAAACTAAAAGAAAGGAAGCTAGTTACATTATAAAACTAGTGTAGTAATGCAAATGAGAAGGGATAGGTCTGAACTCGGGCTGTCTATGGAAAGAGAAGCGAGAGGGAATACTGCAATGATAATTTGGGGAACCAGCTAGATATGGAGTCTGGGGACAAAGCGACATTACAGTGTTCCTGGTTGGTACCACAGGGACAGGAGGCCAGACTGGGAAAAGAATGTGCTCATGGACATGCTTGACTTGATGTGTCCAGAGGGAAACAGAGTAAGAACTGGCAAGAGAAATCTAGAGTTCAGGTGAAAGATCATCAAGGCCTATTAAATTTTGGAATCACTATTTCAGTGAAAGTTTTTTCTTTGGATATCCATTCATTCAGCAACCATTTAGTGAGGACTTCTATGTGCCACGCACTTACTGCGGTGCTGGTATCCAAGAAAACAAGTTTATCCGCCTTGACGAGTTCACGGTCAAGGAACCTAGATGGTCCATAACTATTTAGAGACAAAAGCAAAAGGTAGAATTTTTATGAGTTTAGTCTACAGGCTAGCATTGTGTGGATAACTTTTTAAATTTTAATTTATTTATTTTTAATTGAAGGATAATTGCTTTATAATATTGTGTTGGTTTCTGCCATACATCAGTGTTGAATCAGCCATAGGTATACACATGTCCCCTCCCTCCTGGGCCTCCCTCTCACTGCCTAACCCATCCTACTTCTCTAGGTTGTCACAAAGCACTGGGTCTGAGTGAATAACTTTTCAAAAATCACATGTATCTACAGCTTGTTGTTCAGGATGGAAGTATTATAACCTATAACCTTTAATTTATAAACAAGAAAATGTAAATAGCTTTCTACAAGTCATGAAGCTAGTAAGTAGCAGAGTTAGGGTTCAAATCTAGAGTTTTTGTTTGTTTGTTTGTTTTGTCTTGCCTTGTTTCAGATTCTAAAGCTTTCACTTCCTATACTATGTAGAAAGGGAACAAAAGAGTCCTCAGGAAGCAGCCTGGGAGAGGCCCCAATGTGAGGGAGGCTGGCAGAGGATGAACCCAGGACCTGCATAAGGAAAAGAGCTGGAGACTTAAAAGGAAAGAGAATTAATCCAGAAACCAGTGGAAGAGACAGAGACTAGAGAAGCTGGGGAAGAAGGAAGCTGGGACAATCCACACGGTCAAATACTGCCCAGCGGTCAAACAGCATGCCATGCAGAGCACCAAGTGGAGTCACTTCCAGAAAATCAACAATGTAAACACAGCGAGAGCTCAGCACTGGGGCACTGATGGGAGATCAGCAAGTTGCCACAGTGATTGGAAGCATAACAAGTAATTTAGCTGGAGTGAAACTGGAGTATGAAGGAAAAATACTGGTTCATGGTAACAGAAGAAATAAGATCAACACAGTTTAATTTAAACATTCCAAATGTATAAAGTTGTACAGAGATTTCAGATTTTTTTCCACAAAACTGTCAGTGATCACTACCTTTTGGAGAGTTGTTGTTTTTTTTCCCCCATCCCCAAAAGTAATTGCCTTTGATGAAGACTGGTAATTCTCGTGACGTCATATCAGCTAGAATTCCAGTGATGTTTTATTTGAGGAATCAAAGTAAACACTTTTATAAAAATTAAACAGAGTTCACTTTCATTTCTTATTTGGCCCTTCTACAAGATACTTAAGATTGTGACTCTGGTTCAAAGACAAAAGCTCTAGCTAAACCAAGCAGTGGCGACAAAGGTCATGAGCATCCCACTGCCATAATTACAGGTATTACGGTAAGTTGGTGCTCTTTGTAGGAAAAAATGCAAACTGAGTCTGAGAGAGAACTGCTGAATGCTATCATATTAACAAATGATGTGTCTGACTCAAATACTGATTTGCCTAAGATGCTAAGCAATACTGAATGGGAAAACAAGATTTCTGGCCTGAGAAAACAGATCACAAGTGCTGTACTAGGAGGCTGGCCCCAAGCCTGAACTCAATGAGCCCTTGAAGGTGTCACCTTGATCTTCATCAGCTTACTCATTGTTGTTAAAAATTTATAGTCACTTAATTTATCCATTTTGTGGGAAAAAGAAAAAACTGCACATCTCCACAGTACCACAGTAATAACAATCAGCTCAAATATGCTTTTTTTGTGAGTTTTTCCTTCTACTTTCACTTTGAAAAATAATTAAAGATTAATAAGGGGTTCATCCTTTATTACAGGTTCAATTAATATATTACTAATTTTATAAATATCTTGTCAAAAAGATTGTGAACAAAAATGAATATATTAGTTACACTACACACCAGAACAGAGGGAGGTGAGATAGAAAAGTGCTAGTTTAATTATGCTAACACCGCTCTGGTAAATGTTGAACCAGATGGTAGAACTAGCAAACAATGGAGGAATTTTTAAAATCAGTTATTTTTCAATAAGTATTTGTACTCCAAAGCTCTATATTAACAGCACTGGTAGAAAGATGTGTGGTTATCTACAATGCTGCTATAAAGCTTCCTGGGGTGTATTTCCAATGATCTCCATCCCTCGCCTCCCATGCCCTCCAGGAAGGTATTCACCTCTCGAGCTGGGTGACCTGATGGATGTGCAGAGAGGACAATGTCTACTATATGGCAACCTGTCAAATGATAATCTGTGGTTGTGACATGTGCTTAATAGTCTAAAGCTGCATGCCAGGAGTCAGCGTGAGGAACTCCACCCGTGGCAAAGGTCATGAGGAAGGAGGCTCAGCATATGCAAAGGCGGGATAGAACCTCAGGAAATCCCCTGTTCCCGAGCATCTACCCCTAAAACCAGAGTCTGCTTACTTTACTGCTTTATGCTCTCACCTACACCTCTGACTTTACGGGGGGCTGTCCCCCACCACCTCTCTCAGAGAAGGAGTTAACTTACAGCTCCAGTTAATAAAAATTCCTGGGCGTGACAAGAGTGTTTCAACTTACAAACTCCTGTGAAAGTTCTGTAGCTTGCCTGACAGGCTCGTCCAGCCACATCTGATTGTTCACAGCCTCCCAACCGTGAGAGGCATGAGATGCTTTAAACTTTCTAAATACAGATTCTTTTGAGAAGTTAGAAATTATTATAGTGGGTTGGTTAGAAATCATACTGGTGAAGGCTTTTCATTTGTTGGGCCAATATTTGCTGCTAAGTCTCCATATTCCTTGCCCTTATACACATTAATGAATATAACTAGCATATAAGAGAAATAAGTATTAACCTTTGATATTAATCATGTTAAACCTTAGGCTAAGTAAATTCCTTTCTTGATTATAACCCCCTGAACCCTCACCCTATAGGAATGCAACTTTATCTGGTACCTTCGGAGGGTGGTGCCTGGTTTAAGAAAAAATCACCCCTGGAAAAAAGTTTTCTGGTTGACTGACTGTTATCAGAAAGGGCCATAAAATGTAAGCAGGCCTCATGGCCAGAAAATGATGTAAAACCCCTAAGACCTTTGTATACATTTATATGAAGCACCTGATTTTGACAAGGGTCAGGTCTGCTGACCCTGGTGACTCTGTATTCATCCCTATGTATAACAAAAAGTATATAAGCAAACCTGAAAAATAAAGAAAACGGATCAGTTTCTGGAAAAGACTGATTCCCCTGTGTCATTCTTTCTTGTTCTCCGTTTTTCTGGCTGAATTCCCATCTGGAGCGTGGAATGTCTACTTACTTGTCCTGGCTTCTAAGACCCACGCGAAAGGGAGCCCAAGGCGGGGCGCCCTCCACTATTCAAGCGGGTGCCGGTGGCCTACGTAGATGGTGCAAACTCCTTGTCTTGGAGTTTTATTGGTTTTCCATGTAAACCAAGTTATTCAGCATCTTTTTCTCCACTAATTTTCCTACTACACTATTCTTTTCTAATCTCTCTTTTTATCTGTAATTAAATAAGTTCTTTCCTAGGACACCGACTCTGGCTCCCCTTCGAATTCCCTGGATCCACCAGGGCTGGACCCCGGCAGCTGCAAAATTGTTTAAACAACAATAACACTACAACACTTTTCTTAAATTATGGGCTTCAAGGGGAAGACATGCAACTAATCTTTAGCCTTCACATCAATGTGACTTTTTCCTATTCTGGTGAATGATTATATATATATAACTAAGTTTTTAAATATCAGAGCACATTTTTGAAGTAGATAACCTCAATCTATCCCCCTTATTTCCCTCCCTATCCCATTTAATGATCTCTTTCTTTCTATGCCTCTGTCACACATAAACACATACACACATACCACTCTACTAAATTTAACTCCTGAGTGTCTTACTCACACTGTGTCGTTAATGACTAAAAATTCCATCTCTACCAAGCAGAATTAACCTTTGTCATCTCTGTGCCCTCAGAGAACTTTGTCAAGGTCTTTTGTGGTTGATGGTGCTAGGATGCTTCTCCACCACTCTTTTTCTTCATAGATCACATACTCATTCCCCAGCTCTCATGAGTGTGGCTGTCAAGTGTTCACAGCTATAACCTTCTCCACAGAACTATTCTCAGTCCCTGGGAATCGAATTTCCTGGAAATGCCCGAGAGGTCACACTTGGTGACTGAGGGTAGAGAGGTGATAGAGAGACAAGTCAACAACTGACTTATGTGGGTTACCAGGGCTAGCTCTTTTTCTCAACTCCACGTCATTTCTTCTTCCAGATCTTTCCAGAGGAACACACTGAAGCTATCCTTACTCTTTCCTGTCCTTAGCTTCCCGTACTGCCTCACAAGTTCACCTGAAAGCACCCTTTCTCTACATAACTTGCACTAACATCCCATCTCAGACTCTACTTCAAGAAAACTAGACCTAAGATACCTGTTAAAGACCTTGTCACTTTGGAACTTGTGCAGTTCTGTAAGTTGCTCAAATGAATGATATTTCATATTTCTCATCTATGAGGGTATTTTGTATTTTAACACAAGAGCCTTCATTAAAGACGTCAAGTACAAGTAAACAGATTTTAGCAGTTTTTGTTTTGAAATTTCTCAATGAGCTTCATGATAGAACATTTTATATAAAATTAGTCACTATTTCTTAGAGGTTTACATGTCAGGGTCCTTTCCAGGCTAGGCCTGGAAAGGGGGCATGATCAGATGAGGGCTGGAAGAGATTCCAAGTTTACAACCAGTACTTAAAGAAAGCATTAGTCTGTGATAACCTTTCACTTTAAGGGAATCAGTAATGACATCAGTCACAGAAAATGTAAATTACAGGGGCAAAGTTCTTTCCAGGTCTTACTTCTTCTCTCTCTCTGATAGAGAGATAAAGAGAAGAAAGACCCAGCGAGGTACGAAATATCAGCATTCTTCTATTCTTCTTTGGCTTAAACACTTGCAAATGACTTTTCAATTTTCTGGTATCCAAGACCTATACTGACATCTAAGATGTCAAAAACATATTAAAAAAAAAAAAAACACTTCTCCAAGTTTCTGAGGTCCTCAAGGGTAGAGACTACTTTAAGTATATTTTGGGAGCATTCCCACTGTGAAATTATAGACATATAATAATTGAATGAAAAATTCCTGATGGATTAAGCTGAAGCAGTCTCTATACCAGTAAAAGAGATATAATGTTGTAAGGTTAAAAAAACAGGATAAACACAGAAATCCATGACAAGAAAACATCAAAGACTAGGCCAATTATGCAGCAATGAAGACAACATGAACCAAAAGCAACCACTGAAAACAAAGGTCCTTCTCACTTCAAAGTTTGCATAATTTTATATAAGTATGTCTTATCACATTATTACTTTTATTTACAAAATACTGTGCATAGAGAGAGCATCTCTTAAGTATGAGAAGGAAGGAGTCAAAGAGTCTGACCCAAGGAAGAGATCATACAGGGCTATATATATTCAGAGAATGCAAACAACTTCAACAAAGTATTAGCAAACTGAATTCAAAAGTATATTAAAGAGATCGTATATCACAATCAAGTAAGATTTATTCTAGGGATGAAAGAATAATTCAACATCCACAGATCAGTCAACATGACACACCACATTAATAAAATGAAGGATAAAAATCATACATTCATCTCACAGAGGCAGAAAAAGCATCTGACAAACTTCAACATCTTTTTGTGATAAAAGCTCAACAAAGTGAGTACAGAGGGAATGTACCTAATAAAGGCCATATATGGCAAACCCACAGCTAACATCATACTCAATAATGAAAAGCTAAAAACTTTTCTTTAACATCAGGAACAAGACAAGGATGCTCACTTTTACCACTTTTGGAAGTCCTAGCCAAAACAATTAGGCAAGAAAATAAAAACAACTCAAATTGAAAAGGAAGAAGTAAAATTGTCTCTATTTGCTAATCATATATCATACATAGAAAAGCCTAAAGAAACCACCAAAATTCACTGAAACTAATAGGAAAATCAATGTACTAAAATCAGTTGTGTTTAATATATACTAATAAGTTATTCAAAAAATGAGGAAAACCCCATTTTCAATAGCACTAAAAAAGAGGAATATTAAAAAATCAATAGCATTAAAAATTGCTCAGGAGTAAATTTTACCAAGGAGGTAAAAGATTTATATGCTGAAAACTATAGCACTGATGAAAGAAACTAAAAACAACATAAAAAGATGGAAATATATTTCATATTTATGGACTGAAAGAATTAATATAGTTGAAATGCCCAAACTACCCAAAGTTCTCTAGAGATTCAGTGCAATCCCTATCAAAATTCCAATGACATTTTTCACAGAAACAGAAAGAAGAATCCTAAAATTTCTGTGTAACCACAAACTATCTGGAATAGCCAAAACAATTTTGGGAAAGAAGAATGAAACTGCAGGTATCACACTTCCTGATTTCAAACTATATTACAAAGCTATAGGAATCAAAGCAGTATGATATTGGCATAAAAACAGATGCATACCCATGCATAACAGATGTAAACCCATGATGCATATATATATATATAGGCAAGTACTTTTCAACAAAAAGAACCAAAATATACAATGGGCAAAGGAAAGCCTCAAAATGCTGGGAAAATTGGATAGCCAAATACAAAAGAATGAAATCTATCTTATACCAAATATACAAATCAACTTAAAATGATTGAAGAATGCCTGAATTTAAGCTCTGAAACCATAAAACTCCTTTAAAAACAACAAAAAAAAGGAGTAAACTCCTTGACATTAGTCTTAGCAATGATTTTTTGGATTTGATACCAAAAGGAAAGGAAACAAAAGCAAAAATAGGCAAGCAGAATTACATCAAACTAAAAAGCTTCTGTACAAATGAAACCATCAACAAGATGAAAAGTCAACCTACAGAATGGGAGAAAATATTCACAAACCACATATCTCACAAGGAGTTCATTACAGGAAACTCATATATCTCAAAAGCAAAAATAAATAAACTAGACAAAGTAAACAAAAATTGTAAATCAATTATACTCTAATAAAAAGATTTTTTAAATGGGCACAGGACCTGAAGAAACATTTTTTTCCAAAGAAGACATACAACTGGCCCATAAGTATATGAAAATGTGCTCAACCTCACTGATCATCAGGGAAATGCAAATCAAAACCACAGTACAATCACCTCATGCCTGTTAGAATGGTTATTCTCAAAGAGATGAGACATGAATTCTGGTGAGGATATGGAAAATAAAAAATAAAAACACCAGAACACGTGTATACTGCTGGTGATAATGTAACTTGGTACACTGGTAACTATGGAAAACAGTACAAAAGCTCCTCAACAAATTAAAAATAGAACTACGCGTATGGTAGTTCTGGGTATTTACTCATAGGAAATCAGATCATTATCTCAAAGAGATACTTGTACTCTAATGTTCATGACAGCATGATAGCCAAAATATGGAAACAATATAAACATCCCCTGGTAGATGAATGAATAAAAGAAAGTATGATATACATTATACACACACAAACACAAAATTAATTATGTGGGATGATGAATCTGTTAATTCAACGGAGGGAATCTTTTAACAATGTCTACAGAAATCAAATCACCACATTGAAAAAGTTCAATATCTTAAAAATTTTGTCAATTAAAAGTGACTAATAGTTGGAAAAAAATTACATTTAAAAAAGGAAAGAACCAGTAACGCAAGCAGATCCAAACACTCAGATTATCTCAAGGCTGGCTCGCAGTCCTGGGGCTTGGTATCCTTGTCCCAAGGTCAGACAAGAGAAGGGACAAGATTTACCAAAGTCACTGGAAGTTGGCAGCATCTGGGCCAAGTTCTCAAAAGACACACTTCTCTTTGGGCAAATCTTTTCCCGAGGCAGCCTGAAACTTTGCAGCTGAAGAAAAGAACCATCAAGAAGAGTGTAATGACCATGTTTTTAACTTATTTGGTTATCTTCCAGCACACAGTAGAAGTACTTGTTAAAGGGACAAGCAAATGTCAAATCCTTCCCAGCAATGAAAGAAGTGAGCAAGAACCACTGGCTCCAGATCATGTAGGCATGGAGTGACCAAGAATCATAGAACACAAGTTGGCTTACTTCATTTCAATATGAGTCATGGGCGCTCCTGCGGGCCCAGTGCCAGGCTCAGTGTTTACCAGCATTAAAATGAATTATATGTGTAGGTTTTGTCCACTGAAAACTTGTAATCTAGTCTATGGTGGTTATAATCCAGTCACTGGGAAATAATTATTTAAATATAAGAAGTATACTTTTAAGTTGTTTGCATCTTAAACTATTTTGAACACTTTTAGTTAGTGAGATAAACTCCAGAGGAATATGTCAATAAGTTCTATTTTACCTTCATGAAGAATTATAAAGGCATGTAAAAAAAAGATTAATTTCATGGTTGAGTTTTCATAAGCATTTGGAGCACCTACAAAATCTTTCAACTCATACAAACATAGCTCGTCCCTATTTTTAATTCTCTTTCTATATTTTGATAAGAGGACAGCACAACAGATGTCTACGGGCTTCTCATAAGTCAAGACCCACAAAGGCACCTTAAAGTGCATTAAATTTAAAAAATCTTCTATCTGTATATATTCACTTAATATATTCTCATTTGCACATTTGTGTAGTAAAATTCACACCATAAAATATAGAGAAAGTACAATGAGCTGGAAGCAATATATTCCAGTATTCTTAATACCCCAGGAATAGGCTGACCTTGGTATGCTCAGATTCCCCCAAAGTCTTAAAAATTATACAATGTGAATTGTGGCATTTAATTTATTATATTCTATATGCTTTAAAATGCAACCATTGATTTTTCAAAGCCTTTGGGCAATATACAGTAGCAGATTTCATAAACTACAGGGTAAAAATGACAAAGTCATAATAACAAATGTCAAGCTGGCAATTACCCATCCCAAACAATTCTTTGCCTTTCTGAGTCAGATATTACAAATGTGTCTCTTTTGGACAGAAAATTAGGGAGAATTTTTAAACCCACCAACTTTCCTAACAGCCCTCTGATATTTATCTCTGAAGATGATCAATAAGAGATGTTGACAATACCCAAGATATAAATGCAAATACCTTTACTGACTAAAGTACTAAGGATTTGTAACACACTAGATTCCATTAACAGTGTTCTGCAGAAATGATTCCCTTGGGAAGTCCTTCAAACCCACACTAGATGGTGAGACAGAGAGTCTAGACATATCTTTGCCATGCATTGGCTAAATGACCTTGATCAAATTACTTAACCTTTATGAGCCTCAGTTTTCTTCTCTCATCTATGAAATGAGGGGATTAGGACAGACATACATTGCTGCTGCTAAATCGCTCCAGTCGTGTCCGACTCTGTGCGACCCCATAGACGGCAGCCCACCAGGCTCCCCCGTCCCTGGGATTCTCCAGGCAAGAACACTGGAGTGGGTTGCCATTTCCTTCTCCAATGCAGAAAGTGAAAAGTGAAAGTGAAGTCGCTGAGTCGTATCCAACTCTTAGCGACCTCATGGACTGCAGCCTTCCAGGCTCCTTCGTCCATAGGATTTTCCAGGCAAGAGTACTGGAGTAGGGTGCCATTGCCTTCTCCGAGACATACATTAGGCATACAGTAATACGTCAAATACACAGTAGATAGTCATTTAACTGTAGTTTTTAAATTATTGTTTTTAGTTCAATGAAATGACAATTATATCTGACATAGAAAAAACACTCACTTTGGCTTAGTCTTGAGGACTCTTATGGGTAGGTTTTGGTAGAGCACATGGGACGTATACCAATTCCTTCTCAGTTTGAATTATCCCATTTCAGACTCTTAGAAAAAGGAGGAAACTTGGGTCTAGCAATTTGTATTTCTAAAGCTGTTGAAATGGTTCCAGTGTCCACAAATTAAAATGCATCCTGTCACTGGTGTCTATCAGGTATAAAAAAAGGAAACCATGCATTTAACTCATCCTTTATATTGTTTAAACAGGTAGGCCTCTTTAATTTCAGACTGAGATAAAAATGAGCTTTAAGAATGGGAAATGCAATGCCTTCTCAAAATAAAGCATCACATTTTGCTATCAATACCCTGATGTTAGTCTCTGAAACACACAATTTAATTGATGGTATAGGCTAAGTAAACACATGTGAGTATATGTATGTATGTACATATCTCTAAAATGTAATACTTAAAAAAAAAAGAAAATAATAGAGTGTGTCAAACAGACCATCAGAATACTAAAATAGGCTCTACTTTAAAAATATGGATTGAAGTATTTCAAGTAAATAATAATGAAAGTCGCTACAGATTAGAGCCATCACAGACTCAGGCTCCAGAGCCACACAACTCAGCTTCGCATCCTGGCTCCATGATTTACCTTGAGTGTATCTCTGTACTTCACTTTTCTCAAGTGTAGAAAAAACAGTACTTCACTACCAGAACTATTATGAGAATTAAATGAGTGAATGCATGTCAAGCACCTAAAATAGAGTCTAGCACAATAAATACTAGCTTTTACTTTATTTGCTATTACAAACTAAAAAAAAAGTTCTAATGCCTCACTGTTAGTAAGTATTACAGAAAAAGTTAAATTTTACCATACAAAAAAGATTATAACATCTGAAGGTAGAAAACTATATTGTAAAACATGAGGAAAAGATAACTCCCTAAGAAAATTCTGGATTTCCCAGGTGGTTCAGAAGTAGAGAATCCATCTACCAATTCGAGGAGATGCAGGTTTGATCCCTGGGTCAGGAAGATCCCCTGGAAAAGGAAATGGCAACTCATTCCAATATTCTTGCCTGGGAAATCCCATGGACACAGGAGCCTGGAGGGCTACAGTCTCATGGGGCTGCAAAGAATCGGACATGGCTTAGCAAATAAAACAACAGGAAAACTCTACAGAGTAGGTCCTACTATTACTAAACCTAAAAATAAGTAGTATCAACTTCCATACTTATTAAATCTACTTTATGGTTCTTTGAAACAAGGCCAGACCAATGAATTCAGTGACAAAATTTAGTTTGTAGTTCAGAAACCCGAATTGCTAGAATAATCCTAGCATCCAGCTTGAGATCGCCCTTGTGACCTCCTTTCCTGTACAGATGCCAGTCACAGGGCTCTGCTTGGGTGAGCATCTCCTCAGTAGAGAGACTCCTTTGAAGCAGACACTGGAGAAGGGTTCTTGCTTCTGGGAAGACACTAGAGATCCACAGGATTCTCCCCACTGGTGGTGGTGGTAATGCTGATGGTAGCTATAAAAGCCTTTACTCTGTGCCTGCTCTTCTAAACTCTGCCATTTAACTCAAGAAATATAGCCAATTACTGAGAGAAAGTTGAGGAGACAAACTCTGGGAACAAAGGATGAGAACAGAAGTAGGGATTAGGCTGCATACTGCAGTCAGAGGCCTTCGATCCTGGATCTCTGAGGGACTCCCCAAGCAAAGAGAACAGAGAGACTGATGAAGTAAGGCACCACAGGGCTGACCATGGTTGAGGCTAAAAGTTGGGAAAAGGATAAGAAGGGAAGAGGGATTAATTGGATGACTGGGACTGATGTATACATACTACTATACATAAAATAGATAACTAATAAGAACCTACTGTATAGCACAGGGAACTCTACTCAGTACTCTGTAATGATCTATATGGGAAAAGAATCTAAAAAAGAGTGGACATACGGACATTAATTTGAACAAACTCCAAGAGACAGTGAAAGACAGGGAAGCCTGGCACGCTGCAATCCATGGGGTTGCAGAGAGTCAGACACGACTTAGCAACTATATATGTATATGTATAACTGATCCACTGTGCTGCACACCAAAGTAACACAATATTGTAAATCAATGATGTTTCAATAAAATTTTTTTGAAAGGGAAATGAACATTTGTTTAGTACCTTCTATCATTCATGCTTCTTGTGTGAAAGAAGTTTTCTGAAACAAAGGAAACAAAGAGGTCAGGAGAGGGAGTTTCACAAATTTCATTCATTTCTCAAATATTCCTATTATCTCTTCAGACACTACCTGTTCTAATTAAATCTACCTCTTCTAGTAAAATCTAGTTAAATCACTCCTGTGTGTGTGTGTTTTGTGTATACAGGCCATTAATAATCCAAACAACATCATTGTGTGTGTTCAGTCACTTAGTTGTGCCCAACTCTTTGTGACCTTGTGGACTGTAATCCACCAGGCTCCTCTATGAAATGTTCCAGGCAAGAATATTGGAGTGGGTTGTCTTCCTCCAGGGGATCTCCCCAATCCAGGGATCAAAGCTGCATCTCCTGTGTCTTTGAATTGCAGGTGGAGTCTTTACCACTGAGCCATCAAGAAAGCCAGATAACATTATGGTATACAAAGTTCAGTGGAAATACTCAGGTTCACTTTATTAAAAAAAAAAAAAAGTCTCATCTGGATTATGTCATTCTCAAATCAATTACTTTTTAAATTAGTTTTTAATAAACCATATTCCATTATTTTCACTAAGAAAACAAGTTTCTTGGGGTATTTGCTTTATAAACTAAAAAATTTTATTGTGTTGAGGAATCTCTAAATTGTTTAAATATCTGTAACAAAATGGCATGAATGATTGTGTAAAAGTGAAAACAGGAAATGTTTTACTGTTATTAAACATGTCCAAGGTAACAATTTTAACATTTTATTCTGACTTGATTGAAATCACTTAAATTGTGTGTCTACCTAATTTCAATGAATCAAGGTGAAAATATGACCTTTCAGGTTCTGGCATGCTGCTCAATCAATCAACTTTATCATGTTCTGCATGTAATCCATCTGGTTGTATACTGAACTTGAAGGAAATCTAAAACAACGGTGTGAAAAATTGTACCCCCCTACACATACAATTGAATTATACTTCCTACACATATATTTCTTGGCTTATGAAACACAGTCTGTCTTTATAATTTAACAAAGAGACAACCCACAGAGAATTAGGCAAAAAGTTTCTCCTAGGATTAATTTCTAATTATACCAGCTAGGAGGATGAAAGCAAGGCAGAAATACCAACACTGTGAAGGGCTTCACACATGCTGCTTCCTAAAAGAAAAGCTGCCCTGCTTCAACTTGTTAAAAAATTGTTCTCTTTACTTGTATCTTTGGAATACAACTGGCTTAAAACAAAGCAGAGGACAGACTCATTCTGAAAGCCACCCCCTTTTCTGTCAAATGACTATGAGGTGGTTTAATTTCAACTCCGAATGAGCTGAACCTTGTACGCCATCACCTTTTACCAAATACAGCACATTTCCCAAACTTCTCCCCTTGCTCTCAGGGCAGGCAAGGCCTCCTCAGGATTGTTGCTAAGCCCAAGAGCCAAGAATTCCTATAATAAGACAGATACCGCCATTATTTCCCAGGACTGCTTTAGGATAAAATGATGTCTGAATCTCAAATTCCATTATTTTAGAACAGAAATAAAAGTACATAACTTCTTAAAGGGGAAAATCGTATTGGAAGGAAATTACTTTGACACACAAAATAGTTATGTCACACATGGTATTATGATGATCTGAAGAGTTAACAAGCCAGTTATTTAGCAGGTTTAAACTCTGAATACCTAAAAGTCAAAATACTACTTTTATTTAAACAGAAGAAACTGCTTAAAACAGTTTTAAAATGCAGTGAGTAGCATGTATACAAAATAAACATTTTTTAAACTGGCACAATTGTTCTTTTAAGAGTTATTACCTTAAATACAATGGGTATATCTCACCGTGAGTGGCTAAAGTTGGTTGAGTATCTAACAAAGCCTAATATAATCTTTGTTCCCAATTCCTAACACCAATTTGACAATCAGAATGACCTATACAGGGTGCCTAGTACCCCTTCAAAGAAGGAACAAAGGAATTTAAAATTAAAAGCTTAAGATTGCCAGTTTTTCTTCAAGTAAATATTCAATTACTATATTTTACTGAGCATATATGACCAAGACAGGAAGAGGAACCAATATTTCTGCGTACAGAGAACTGTAGGGAAAACCTTCATGGATGAAGGAGCTTCTTGAAGAATTGGTAGCACTAAGAGAAACAGAAAAATGGCAAGGTGATATAGCCCAGGGGAAAAGAGAAATACGGGGGAAAGGTATGTAGGAGGCTGATGGCAGATGTGGGCTTCCCAAGTGGCATTATTGGTAAAGAATCTGCCTGCCAATGCAGGAGATGCAAGAGACACGGGTTTGATCCCCGGGTCAGGAAGATCCCTTCAAACAGGAAATGGCAACCACTCCAGCATTCTTGCCTGGAAAATTCCATGGGCAGAGGAGCCTAGCCAGCCACAGTCCATGGGGCAGATATATTTGTACTAATCATATCTGCCAAAGGTATTTGCACTATTTTCTTTATGCTTAAAAGAGGAATAACACTATCCACCCTTTGAAGATAAAGAGCAACAGGTTTTCAAAACACTAGAAAATCTAAAGGGCTAGAAGAACATAAACAGAGGATTATCATTATAAGTAAACCTGAACCAATTTTACTCAACAAGCAAATATAGCTATTGTCAGGTTTGTTTGTTTGTTTGTTTGTTTTAAAGAAAAATGACCCCGAAAAGGAAACTGGTTAGAATTATGATTGAAAGAAGAGCCAGAGGAAGGGCTTAGGGAAATTAGATGAATATTTGGTATACACAGACAGGAAAGGAGGCAGGCCAAGATAAGCTGTTATTGGTCAGAAACAGAAAATAATAAACCTGAAATTTAATTCAGATAAAATATCAATTGAAAGTTGAGATGTTACAGAGAATGACCTGTTAATGATAATTCTCAAATTTCAAGCCCAAGTGATTGAATGAATAGTAGTAGAAAACTGAAGAAGCAATTTAACTCAGGAGAAAAGATCAACTTAATTTGAGCCCTGCTGCTCAATATACAAGTGTGTGGTTAGATTTATCATAACTCCAGGGCAAGATGGGGACTTGAATAGCAATTTAGAAATAAAGAGCAAACTTGAATTCTGGCTTATCATAAAAAATAGTTAACCAGGTAGAATGGATTTCTTCTTCTAAAAATGTGTTTAGCTCATTTAAATATATGCCAACAAATCACAACCAGATGTCCAAAAATCCAAATTCAATCTCTCAAGGTAGAAACATAAGTTTCTAAGGATCTTATCACATTAAAAACTAAGGTTGTTCCTTAGGGAAAAACAGTAGTTGGAATAGAAAGATGTGAAAGTCAGACACCAGTCACTGGAAAGAATTTTTATACATGGGAGGTAAGCTATGCGCTGAGGTTCCCAGGGCCAACAAAGCAACTGTGTGAGCAATTGGCTTTTGATTTTCATTTGGTTTAGTCCCTCCGTGTCCCTCTGTGGAGGATCCCCTTACTATTCTGTGTGTGCTCCTCACTTGTTCCCATATCTCACTGAGTCAATCAGATTCATCACTTGGTTTCACGGTTCATTAAGTTGCTACTTCTTATTTTTATATTTTAAGTTTATAATTAAGAACAGCTTATTATTTATCTTTGTGTTTTAAAATAAATACATTGTTGTGGTCAAACTGGGTTTTATCTGATTATAAAGTTGGAATTTTCAACATTTGACATAGCACCAGGAATCTGTCAGGGATAGACAGAGTTTCATGTCCTGACTTATCACTTCTTTCCCCCTTCACTATTGGCAGTCTTTACTTTTTAAAAAATTGGTATTTTTTTAATTAGAGGACAATTGCTTAACAATATTGTGTTGGTCTTTGCCATACATTAACACGAATCAGTCATTGGTGGACATACGTCCCCTCCCTCCTGAGACTCTCTCACATCTCCCACCCCATCCCATCCTTCTAGGTTGTCACAGAGTACCAGACTTGAGCTCCCTGCATCATATAGCAAATTTCCACTGGCTATCTAATTTTGCATATATAATTTTGTATATGCTTCAATGGTACTCTCTCAATTTGTCCCACCATTTCCTTCCCCACTGTGTCCAAAAGTCTGTTCTCTACGTCTGCATCTCCACTGCTGCCCTGCAGATAGGTTCACCAGTACCATCTTTCTAGATCCCATATATCTGTGTTAATATACGACATTTGGTTTTTCTCTTTCTGACTTACTTCTCTCTGCATAATAACTTCTTGGTTCATCCGCCTTATAAGAATTGAGTCAAATACCTTTCTTTCATGGCTGAGTAATATTCCACTGCATATGTGTACCACAGCCTCTTTATCCCTTCACCTGTTAATGGACATCTAAGTTGCTTCCATGTCCTAGCTACTGTACACAGTGCTATGGTTAACACTCAGGTTTGATTCTGTTTTGATTATGGTATCCTCAGGGTATATACTGGGCATATATCTTGAGTCTTTACTTTAAAAAATAAAACAGACAAAAATAAAGTTATTTTCTATATTATTTACATTCACAGTATTTCTCCCTCTAAATATTTCTTGAGTGTTGTCTATAATCTGTGTTCACATGAATTATTAAGGTGACTGTGAATATTAAGTATGACTATAATTCATGCTTGTGTTTGCCTACTCATCTGCTTAAGAATAGCTAGAAGGAATAAAGAGAAGCACTTAAAAATATTTTTAAGTAAAATCATCCATAGAATGACTCTATTTCTCTTCTATAGGTGAGCCAAGAATATGGTGGGTAGTTTAATTTGTGAACCATTTTATGAACTGGAGATTTAGGAATGAGCAGTCATAGGCATCTCTTTATTGTACTCTTCTACAAAGTAAAATTAAATAAAAAATGAAAAAAGGAAATATTATCAGAATTGGTGCATAGAAGATACTGAAATAGGAATGATGAGGCTCCAACTCTGAGCCAGAAGGTAGAAAGACAGCATTAACCGCAAATTGATAGAAATACCAGATCCCCATACCACAGGCAATGTTTTCCTGAATATAAGAGAGCCAGAGATGTCTAAGGGAAAGTAAGGTAGGTATTTTCCTTAATTTGATCAAGATTTGGAAGACATATAAGTGAAGTATGGGGGAAATATGAGATAGATCCACGAAGGCCTCGGGCATGAGATGAGATGAAGTCAGCATGTCCTTTTATGATCAGGTTGAGCTCTTTGAATACTCACAACATTCAAAGTACTTAACTGTATACATTTTATATCAATGTAGAGTATAATTCTAATCAACCACTGGAGAGATTTTCCACTTTCGGTTTCTCATTATCCTGCCTACAGTATACCAAAGGGAAAGGACAAAAGGCCAGATATGAAAGCTAGTCCTCAAACATAATACCAGGTCACGGCAAATTTTTACCACTTCCCAATAAGAACTTAGTATGCTATTAAGCCAAGTGGCTTAACTTTCTTGATTTCCTAAGCACCTTAACAACGGCAAAAATAAAAATTGAGTTGATTGTTCTCAACTTTCTTTACTTCACTACTCTCAGGAAGTCCCAATCTAAACAAGACTCATATTATATTTCTGCTGAAACTGCTTTTGTTCAGTCACTCAGTAGTGTTCAACTTTTTGCAACTCCATGTACTACAGCATGCCAGGTCTCCCTGTCCTTCACCATCTCCCAGAGCTTGCTCAGACTCATGTCCATTGAGTCGGTGATGCCATCCAACCATCTCATTCTCTGCCATCCCCTTTTTCTCCCACCTTCAATCTTTCTCAGCATCAGGGTCTTTCCAATGAGTCAGTTCTTTGCAACAGGTGGCCAAAGAATCAGAGCTTCAGCATCAACCCCTCCAATGAATATTCAGGACTGATTTCCTTTAGAATTGACTGGTTGGCTCTCCTTGCAGTCCAAGGGACTCTCAAGAGTCTTCTCCAACAACACAGTTCAACAGCATCAATTCTTTGGCACTCAGCTTTCTTTAAGGTCCAACTCCCACATCCATATGTGACTGCTGGATAAACCATAGCTTTGACTAGATGGACCTTTGTTAGCGAAGTAATGTCTCTGCTTTTTAATACACTGTCTAGACTTGACATAGCTTTTCTTCCAAGGAGCAAGCATCTTTTCATTTTGTGACTGCAGTCACCATCTGCAGTGATTTTTAAGCCCCCCAAAATAAAGGCTGTCAGTATTTCTACTGTTTCCCCATCTATTTGCCATGAAGTGATGGGACCAGATGCCATGATCTTCGTTTTTTGAATGTTGAGCTTTAAGCCAGCTTTTTCACTCTCGTCTTTCATTTTCATCAAGAGGCTCTTTAGTGCTTCTTCACTTTTTCTGCCATAAGGGTGGTGTCATCTACATATCTGAGGTTATTGATATTTCTCCTGGAAATCTTGATTCCAGCTTGTGCTTCATCCAGCCTGGCATTTCACATTACGTACTCTGCATATAACTTAAATAAGCAGGGTGAAAATATACAGCCTTGACGTACTCCTTTCCCTATTTGGAACCAGTCTGTTGTTCCATGTACGGTCCTAACTGTTGCTTCTTGACCTGCATATAGCTTTCTCTGGAGGCAAGTGAGGCGGTCTGGTATTCCCATCATTTTAAGAATTTCCCAGCTTGTGATCCACACAGTCAAAGGCTTCAGCATAGTCAATGAAGCAGAAGTAGATGTTTTTCTGGTATTCTCTTACTGTTTCTATGATCCGATGGATGTTGGCAATTTGATCTCTGGTTCCTCTGCCTTTTCTAAATCTGCTGCAATTAGGAAGTACTAAAAATGTGGCTAAATTTCCCATGGTGTCATCTCCTTATAACAACCAAAAATGTAATCAAGTAAAGCATATTCCAAAGTGACTTCCTTATGATTGGTCGTGCTTTAGTCACTAAGTCATGTCAGACTCTTGTGACCTCGTAGACTATAGCCCGCCAGGCTCCTCTGTCCATGGGGTTCTACAGGAAGAATACTGGAGTCTGTTGCCATTTCTTTCTGCAGGGGAATCTTCTTGATCCAGGGATTGAACCTCGGTCTCCTGTACTGCAGGCAGTTCTTTACCAACTGAGCTACCAAGGAAGCCCTTTATGATCACTGGCATATAATCTACCCTTGAAAAAAGACAGGCATTTTTTTTCCTTTTAATTTAATAGAAAAAAAAATCATCAAAAGATGAAATGGCACTTTTATTGTTGGAGTATGCAAATGAGAGTAACTTCTTCAACCGTGATAAGCCATTTTCCCCTGGAGTGACCAGTTAAAGGAAGATTGTGGAAGAGTGACATTCAATGTAATGAACAGAAAATGTTTTGAGAACTTAAATTTTCCTTATACCATTCAATATTTTCAAAATTGATCTACTTCCGTGGTATAGTTTATTATTCACTTGAACAGTAAGCAATCCCATCAGCACACTTGTACATAGACATAGTTTTAGTCAAATAAGGAATAGACTCAATCCTTAGACTTACTGGATACAAGTATTTTAACAGAGGGAAGAGGAAACTGCACTTAAAGAAGACTAGGATAAACTGGGAGAGCAAGGCCCAAGGTCTGGAGAAAACAGGAGTGAGGAAAAGAGGTGACAGTGGAGGCATGCAGATACAGCCACAGGTATGGGAGTAGGAAGCTGCAGAAGTTCATGCCTGGCATCTCAGTATCTGGAGGAGATGGAAGGAAGGAAGTAGATGGTCCCTTGGAGAAGGAGGAATGGGGCTAGATGGATGAGAGGTATGAGGAAAGAGGTCATGTTCGGGGGCACTACCCAGCAGGATAGAGAGAAAGTTAACTAGGAACATATGGAAGGATCTCAAGCCCTACGATACAAACCAGCAGTATTCAAGACTCCGTTTGAAAAGGAATCATCTACAAACTCAAGTTCACACCTTCAACCCTCTGGGTCACCTTCCCTTCCAGGAATCTTCTTTCTTGTCTATAAAATGGGACAATGACTAAATGACTTCTGCAAAACATCCAGTGCCAGATTTCTATAATTTTTGTTTTACATTTCATTCAGTCTTTCAAAATACAACCTAGAGATTGCCAGACTTGACAGTAAAATCATGCTAGAAAAAATTAAAGCCAAAACTATTGGATAATGAACTAATCAGTTCAGTTTACTCAGTCGCGTCCAACTCTTTGCGACCCCATGAATCGCAGCACGCCAAGCCTCCCTGTCCATCACCAACTCCCAGAGTTCACTCAGACTCACGTCCATTGACTCGGTGATGCCATCCAGCCATTTCATCCTCTGTCATCCCCTTCTCCTCCTGCCCCCAATCCCTCCCAGCATCAGAGTCCTTTCCAATGAGTCAACTCTTCTCATGAGGTGGCCAAATTACTGGAGTTTCAGCTTTAGCATCAGTCCTTCCAAAGAAATCCCGGGGCTGATCTCCTTCAGAATGGACTGGTAGGATCTCCTTGCAGTCCAAGGGACTCTCAAGAGTCTTCTCCAACACCACAGTTAAAAGCATCAATTCTTTGGCGCTCAGCCTTCTTCACAGTCCAACTCTCACATCCATACATGACCAAAGGAAAAACTGTAGCCTTGACTAGACGGACCTTACTCAAGTCCAAATTAAATGACATTTGATTATGAGGTAAGTTAAGATATAGATGAACAGAAAGGCATTCTTTTGTTTTTCTAGAGCAGGAAACTGCCCACATTTTCTGCAAAGGGCCAGAGAGTGAATCCTTATTTCCAGGTTTATGTTTTTCTAAAACAAACAGGAAAATAATGTCCAGTATGAAGCAAAACAAAAATCTGTTTTGAAAGGGTCCCACTGGATTACATCCTAATTCATTACAAAATTAAGAGTAAACTGAAATTGATAATATTTGGGGGTAGATCTTAAAATCTAATTAGTAGAATTACTAGTAACTCACCATTTCTTAGATTTAAATTGGGTCTTGTTACTATTCATAATTTATGAAACCAAAATCAATCAAAATAATTACAATCCATTCCAAATTAGTGAAATTATTTATTTATACTCTCCCCCCAGAAGAGAGAAACTTTTTCTATAATTAAATGCATTGCTTATTAATGCAATTTCCATGGTCAAAATGAATAAGGTTTTATTGTTAAATTTATTGAGATTTACTTAAATTGTGACTATTCAGACAAATGTTAAGTGGTTAAATGTAAATCTACGAGCAAATACTATAATAAACTATTGTTTCTTGCTTTAAAGAAAACAGGAAATCTACTTTTTATGAATAATTTTACATTTAGAAAACTACTGATTTCTACAACACAGATTTACCTCAACAGTTTTTTTCTAGTCACCCTTTGAGCCTGAAGAGAAACTCTAAAGGCATCATATTTTCTTTAAAATGAACAATAACTCAATTTACTGGCTTGAAACTTCATAAACCATAGAAATGAAACTGTCGCCTGATGTGTTAATCAGTCAACCACAGATTCTCAATGAATGCTACCGAGTTGCTGGCACCCAGGGAGAGACATTGCACAGGGCACTGTGGAAGGGCGAGACAAAGACCTCAACTGTGATTGACCTTCCAAGACTAGAGCTAGACCATCTTCAGAAATTCACAACGGAAAGTGTTTATCTGTAGAGGGTAAGATGGGGCCAAGTCGCTCATATCCCACTTTGGATTCTGAGAGAGCTGGCTCAAAAATTATGATCATGGGAAAAAAGGAAACTAACAGCCCACTTGGCAATTGACGCTAGGGCAAAAGAAATATGCTTTAAATGATTTCCCAGCATCCCTCCCGTTCAAATATTCCATGATTTAGAAACATTTTAGTCAGGTGGATCTGGTTCCTACCGTGATTGTTATGACAGTACTAAAATAGGATGCCTGGTCATTCATTTCTCGATGTATTATTTTACAAAAGAGATGTAGGTAAAGGAGCATGGATAGTTTTACAGATGTTGACATGCTTCCAAATTTTCACTATGCTTAGAAGTAACACCTATGAACAATACTAGCAGGAATATCTTCTGATAAACAATTTAGGTAGACATTCTGCTCACATAACTACCCAAATTACAGTCAAACTAACGACAAGACTTAGGCAATTTCAAAACAGGGTTATTTTCAAAGTTCCCATGTTAACTGTAGCATACTAGGTTTGGAGAAAAAAACATATCTATTACTGCATAAGAACAAGGTCAAAAGCATGCTTCCTATTCGTAGAAGCTTTTGGCTGGCTCCCCATTCCAAATTTTCCTGGCCAACATATCTTTAATATTTTTCCAGAAATGGGGGAAAAAAGAAAGACAGGATCGATCAGTCTGCAACTGGTTTCCTGTAGAAAGTCCTCTTATGTTCCCAAAAAGATGATAGCATCTCCTAACATAGTCCATAAATACATATTTCCACAGGTTTTTCACAATGACTTATATCCCAGATTGAGTTTTGCTCATATATTTGACATTTAGGAAGTATAACCAAGTTCTGAGTCATTTCACATTTCTTAATTCCTCCAGAATTCTGACCAGTGAAAAATGAAACTGATTATATAGCCTCCTCATTCTTTGTTGTTTTCCATTGTTTGCCTAGCTGCCTCTTTGTATTTTTCAAAATTATTTTACTATATTTTACTATAGAACTTTTTAATGGCTTTTATAACTGGTTGTCTCAAAGACTGATTCTTCAAACATTAAATCATTATTTAATGTATAGTTCATTTAATGAGCACCTACTGGGCTACAGCCCAGCCCTATACTAGGCCTCAAGGATACAGAGATAAAAGGCTTGAAGACCATGACAAGTAAATAAGCAATAAAATACATACCAGACTGATCTGAGAATATAAAGGGAAGTCCCATAATCCTAGTTTTAGGAATGAAGATGGGAAATGTCAGAGATCTCATCTGGGTATCTGAGTGGATGTTGGAAGGATGAGTCATTCTAATCAATGGAGTGAGGAGGTGGGAGAGTCAGCAGTACATTCATTAAACGTGAAGAAGTTTGGTATGGCTGGAGGCATGGTGTGTGTTGTAGACAAGGAGTGGGGCTAGAAAATTGGACATACTACTGACTACGAAAGGCCATACAATTTTTGTGTGTATTTGAAAAGGAAAAAAAAACACTGGATACTTTTGTGTAAGTAACTGATATAAATAGGTTTGCTTTATAGAGATAGGACTAGGGAGGTAGCTCTATGGAAAATTGAAATGGAAGGGAGGAACCCCAGTAAGGATTCAGCACCATCTGGATGAGAAAACAATGGTGAATCAAATAAGGCAGAGGGGGGGGACTTTCTTGGTGGTCCAGTGGTTAAGAGTCCATCTTGCAATGCAGAGGTCATGGGTTTGATCCCTGGTTGGGAAACTAAGATTCCATATGCCATGGGACAACAAAGCCTGTGTGCCACAACTACTGAGCCTGTGGAATTCAACCAGAGAGTCTGTGTGCTGCAATGAAAGAGCTCACATGAAACAATGAAGATCACATGCACCACAACTAAGACCCAAGGCAGCCTAAACAAATAACCAAATATTAACAAACAAACAAACAAACTCCCAAATAAAGCAGATGGATTAGAGATGGAGAAGGGCACACCCAACCAATCTAACGAGAGTGGACAAGAGACACAGAACTTGAGGGTTACTTGCTGGTTTCTGCCTGGGTGCCTAGGTGAACGGTGATTCCTTTCATGGAGCTGGCAGACACGAGACAAAAAGTCAGTTTTAGATGACAGTGAGTTTAGCATTGGTCATTTTGGGCTTGAAAGGTCTGTGGTAAATCAAGGCACACTGGCAGCTGGAGAGCTGAACATGTGGACTTAGAACTCCAGGAAGAAACATCCGGCAGAAGCAGAGAATGGCCAGGAGCAGCTAGGTAGCAGGACCAGCAATGGAAGAGAATGAAAACACCCAGCCTAAGTGTGCAAGAGTAACAGGAAGGTGGAAAATGTTTATATTGAAGGGCAGATGGAACAAATACATCCTGCAAAGGAGCATAATGAGTGACTCATCATGGAGATGAAAACCAGGAAAAACCGATGATCTGAGGCCAAAGGGGAAAAGTATCAAGAAGGAAATGATAAACAGGGTTAAGGCGGGCAGAGCAGACAACAAAAATTAGGGCAGAGAAACACTTTGGAAATGGAACTCAAGAAATCTGATTACACTAGAAAATCAATCACGGTGAGCTGCTTCTCATAATGAGAAGGTAATCTGCCCTCTAAAAACTAACTTGTTCAAGAGTAACGTCATCTAAAAATCACAGGCTTGAGAATCATCTAGATCTGGGTTTGAATTATAATCACCCGGTTACTAGCTATGTTTGAATAGAAAAGCTGTCTAATTGCTCCATGCCTCAGTCGCCTTATCTCTAAAGACAGATAAGAATAACCCTACAATGGTTATTTGCATATTAAATTAAGGCAGACAACAAATAATATATAAAAACACCTAGTACATTGTCTGGCACAGAATAGTCACTCAATACATCAGGAACCTTGTTAGATACACATATGCGCACATTATATACATATCAGTCAAACCACCGAGGGAAGATTTCCACTGAATCTTCATTTATCTACCTAATTTGAGTATCATCCTAAAATGAATGAAAGCTGTATCTGAATAACTTTCAGGCTGACAGGAAATAAAATCAGCTCTTTTAGAAATGTAGTCTTATAGGCTACATACACCCTGATTCCTTGAAAGACTTCATACATCTCACAAAGATGAATATTTGCTTACAGAGACTAGATAAATCACACCAGTGTGCCACAGGCTTAAATACAATAGAAATAGATATTAACCAATGAGCTTATTTTTTAAAACAGAGGAACAAATACCCATCTAGCAATAAGCTTTTCCCTTTAATTATGAAGCTGGGACATAGAAAAAAGTAGCCAAAAGCATTCAAATGAGCTATACTGTGCTTGAGGCCCAAGAACTAAGACATTATTCGTTTTGCCTCAACAGTAATAGAGAAAACAGCAGAAAGTTCCAAAACTTAAATTTAAAATTTAGGCTAAAACCCTGTATTGGTATTAGACTACTTCATGGAACTGTTGTTCCATGTGATCAAAGAAAACATAATTAAGAGAATATTAAAACAGAGCAGGCATATATTGTTTTGTGATTTAATACATTTTAAAGGCTATCTGTTAAGTTAAAGATTTCTTTAACACTTGTTCTGAGATCATCTTTGTTACATAACATACCTGATTTGAAAGTATGCTATGTACACTACAAGAAAAAAAAGTGAAATATACAGATAGCCAACAGGGCCCTACTGTATAGCATAGGTTATTCTGCTCAATGATAGGTGGCAACCAGGATGGGAAAGGAGTTGGGGGGTGAATGGATATGTGTATATGTATGGCTGAGTCCCTTTACTGTCTACCTGAAACTGTTGCATTGTTAATCAGCTATTGTCCAATATGAAATAAAAAGTTAAAAAAGAAAAAAAAAAAAGAAAAAATATAAAGGTATGGAAAGTAAAGACTTGGCTTAAGGATGCAGATAAACCACGTATAAAAAGTTGACATAGATCAGTAGCCTTTCTATTCATTGGAGCATCTATGGCTCCCACTATATAAGGTAGCGAAGTGGCTATAGTTAGTCCCAAAGCAGACATCAGCAGGCAACACAGTTTCTTCAGAAAATGCACCTTTTGCCACGTTTGACTTCTGTATATGAAGGCACATCCACTGTATCCTAAGCAGTACACAGTTCTGCGAACACACAGTATTAATTTTGTTTTATTCACCTGACCCTCAACTTATTTGCAGTGAAACAGAAAGGACACTCTGAGAAAAATGAAGTTTGTATAGGAAAAGAAAAAGGGAAATGGCCAAGAAAAGAATCACACTGAGTAGTATTGATAAACAAGATGGATGGCTTCAGATTTCTCTTTGTGTTTACTGACAAAAGGCAGCATGCAGCAGCAGGCTCAGCTCATTCCAGTGAATAATGAAGGAGGGCTAGTGGACTGCCTACCTCCAAAAACCACTTTCTCAAACACCAGCTATCTTTTGCCAGTCTAATATCTCCTGTGTCCATTGGACTATAGCCTATCTTTGGAAACACAATTAGAATCTATGCTTATGTTATTTGCTTCAAGAATAACAAGGCCTTCTGAATAAGGGTAGATGATCGTGGAAGATGTTATCCACAGTATTTATGCAACCAAGTATGTATACAAATTTGTGGATAGGCAAAAATATCCACATCCAAGTAGCTGGTATCACTAAACATTCATAGCCTTCAAAGACTGAAAAATGAGCATCCACAAAACAAAACAGGAGGGAAAAAAATAGAAGAGTCCCATTCATAACCACAATCAAGCATGAATAATTACCAATTTTGAATGTAAAGATCATTCAAATAAATGTAACTGATGGATCATCCACATAGGGTGCAAGTCAAAGTAAAGAGACAGTCCACTTTAGAAAGTGTCTAGTGAATTGATTTAACAAGTTTAATGCAAGCATCAGTGTGGGGCTATTACTGATCGTAAGCTTTACTGATGTTATTTGTTCGCTTGGAAAAATACCGCTCTTTGGAATGAGCACATTAAGGCTAAAATTGCAGAGAAAACCCTATTACAACTTTATTGCTGGCAAATTGGAACCAAACCTTGTCTGTATATCAATTACTTAGAGTTACCACAGAGATAAATCCTTTTTTTTTGTTTTGTTTTGTTTTGTATAGGCTCAATCTCAAAGACAGTGATGAGAAACTCCTTATTATACCCTACCAACATCACTAGGTTTTCTTAGCAATTTCAAGAAATTGTCAATTAAGTTCTTTTTATTAGGTTCCAAAAGCTGTTAAGTCAAACACAAATCTATCATAAGACTTGTAACAGCATGTGATTTAGGCACATTTCAATGCCTCCTTCCTTCATTATCTACCTACCCCAATGTGACTGCAAAGTTCGAGTAAAGTAAAGGAATTTCTTCTTGCTTATGTTAGGTTTGGTAGGCTGCAGTCCATGGGGTCGCTAAGAGTCGGACACGACTGAGCGACTTCACTTTCACGCATTGGAGAAGGAAATGGCAACCCACTCCAGTGTTCTTGCCTGGAGAATCCCAGGGACGGGGGAACCTGGTGGGCTGCCGTCTATGGGGTCACACAGAGTCAGACACAACTGAAGCGACACAGCAGCAGTAGCAACAGCAGCAGCAGCACAGAAATTTGGAGGAAGTGACCACTCATTGTATCAAATACTCTATTGAACTCCCATTTTTATTAAAAGCAGAGGGAGGGGGCAATAAAAGTTACATATATATGTGTGTATATGTACATATGTGTGTGTATATGTGTGTATACCTACACGTGTGCATGTGTATATACATATATATAAAGGATAGGTTTGGTTCCAAACTTATTACAATGGAGGAAATGGTTTTGATGCAGTTACACAGAGTAGTAGCCACTCAAAAAGCTTAAGGATTTTTAAAACAGTACAAATGTGTTCATTTTTTGCTGATTTCACTTGTGAACTCTGAGATCATTAAGAAAAAACATCAAGTTATCCCCATGACAATGGATGACAACACGGCCCTTGTACAGCAGCAGGCATCATGGGAACATGTAAGTGGTTGTCCTTCTTACTCCCTGACCTAAGAAAGGGTAAATGCTTTGAAAGGACAATCCCACAGGTCCCCAGGAAGAAGGAAAGAGTTAGTACCATTGAAAGACCAAAACAATCAAGGTGCATAGAGGTCAGCCCAGGAAGCAGCTGCTCCTTTGACCTTCTAGGCAGACAAATGAGGCTTAATAAGAAAGGAAGACAAAAATGGCACATAATTCTAATGAATAAATATGGCCCAATGCTATTCAGGAGCCTTGCACTGGAGGCATTCCATGACATTCACATTTCAGTTTAGAATTTATTTTTTTTTAAAGGAATTAAAATGGAATAAAGACCATGAGCACCCAACTGAAGAATGCTCTGTTCTCTAGTTTGATTCTTTGAAGAAATTTTGACAATTACCTTCATTTTTTTTAAAAGGTAAAAAGTAATAAACACTTTTTACATAATCTTAAATCCCCTGCCCAACTTTCTAAATAAAAATGAATACTGTTCAAATCTTCCAAATCTTTTTTAGTCTCTAGATAAATATTTAAATTTAACTTATTTCCCAAGAAGTATCACTTAGCAATCTGACTTTGATTCTTGGGATTGTAAGCTACCAGGGTCAATTGCTTACACCACGTATGTTCAAAGACAAGCAGTTCTGTAAACCCAGTTCTAGAAGCAGAACTTCCAAACCCGGAAACACGGGTCAAAGAATAATGGGAAGAAAGCATACATGCCACACTGAAAGGGCAACACACCTGCAGAATTCCAAAAGGCATCTACTGTACTCTCAGACTTTTATTGCTATATTTTGTAAGAATTCTCACTTTGTAGTTAGGTTTCCACAGCATTTTTGCTATAGCCTGACTACTTGGTCACAGGCTAATGGCATCTGAAGAGGAAGAAGGTCAAAGCTATCATTATGGTGGTGACAACCAATCACAGTGGGAAAAAATAAGTTTTATTTATTACTCTTAACACAAGAAACCTTTACGGTGGAATATAATTGCACTGTCACTACACACCAGAGATTTTTAATCCCCAATCATTTCAACATATTTTACAGTTCATTACCTTTCCAGCTAGTATTGCAGGAAGGACTCTCCTGAGCCTATACAAAAGCATTAAAAAATCTACTATTTTTACACTCATATTTCAGCCATGCAAAATACTGAATAGAGAATTTAAAAGCGCTTACAAACTTGTATATTTCGAATGAACACTGGAAAGGAAATATGCATCTCAGGATCAATTTAAAATCCTTACACTAAAGATTAGAACACCTAAAATTATGAATCGTAGAAAGAAAAGGGGGCTGTGAAACATACAGGTTAGAATTTTAAATTGGTTTTTGACAACCAACATGGCAGTGTCCAGACTACACAAGACAGACTACACACCTTTTGCCTGCAGCATACACAACACTGCAGTGGATATGAAGTCATGTTACCTTTAGGAAGAGATTACCTGTTATGATTCTCGTAAGTTCTAATAAGTGTCATTGTGAAAAGGTAAGCAGTTGTATCACTGAATTTTGTTCAGTAAAAACCTATCACTGACAGTCATTTTTCACACATTGGAGTTCATGCATCTTGCCTTGTGTGGGTGGAATTCAGACTTCATCAGAATTGCACCCTGACAGAAGTTGTCTACTTATCTAAACTATACCATGAAAATTTAACACACCTTCAAACCACTTCTGATTCTGCAAATTCTGCTCTTCTGGATGTGGGTGATCTTTGCAGGTCCATCATGAACTTGAGAGCAGGCATTAAGGTGAACTTACATTCTCCCTATAGCTCTTGCCGAGTAAACTGACACTTATTGAGGATAATTTCCACAAAACAATAATAAAAATGGCTCTTGGCAAATAGGTTTTAATTAAAAATAATTCCACAGTTTCTACAAGCATCCTTCTAAAAACCCTTCTTCTCATTAATGAAAAATGTTTGAAGTTAAATTGTTTAATTTCAAACTTGAGTATGGCTTTTTACCGGAAATTGTGACAAATTCATAATAGAATGTAGCCATTTTATCAACTTGCAGTGAATTTGTCCCCAAAGTAGCAAGAATTTAAAGGGAAACTTGCTTCAATGCAAATGCCATACTGTTACTACATATTGCAATTGCTGGAATTACAAAGTTTCCACTGATGGCATTTTTTTCTAAGGAAACCAGTGTGACTATTTAAAAATAAATGAGTCCAAAGCCTTCTCCTTATTTTTGAGTAAAGGAAAAATACCATTCTGGACATTTTTAAGGCTCTCACGAGAAGAAAAATAGTGTAAAACAAGGAGCAATGCCCTCTACTCATAATGAGCTATCTGAGCTACTAAAGGTTTAGGTGGTTTCCATACATAATTGACATTTGAAATTCCTCTATATCTGCAAATGTATTTAAAAGAGAAAATATAATTAAAATTAGAAATAAATGACTATACCAAGTGAACACAGGTAATAATGGGAAGGGTGAAAAATATGGACCCTTTTTAAAATTTTAGAATATAGAGACACTTACACTAATACAGCTCTAGGACTTTCTCCCTTAACCCACTATTTCACTAGCAAATCATAGATTACTGAATCTGTGATTCCAGGAATAATGTGTTCCCTTCCAAAAACTGGAACACACGAGCAGACCAAGATTGAAGCAAGTACTCTGGTGATAAGAATCAAAGCTCTGAAGGTAAGTGAGCAGGGAGGTGCCACCAGAAGTCAGATGCTGTGTGCTACCCCCATTCAGGTCACCTCAGGTGGTGCTCACCGTAATCTTCTGAGGTGGCCTGAGTAGTCTCAGTTACACAGACAGGGAAATCCAGACTCAGAGCATTTCGTAAGTGGCCCAAGGTCACAAAGCTGGTTAGTGATGAAAGCAAGCTCTGATATCAGGCCAGGTGACTTCTGAATTCAAGTTCTAGCTTCCAACTATAAAGCTGCTGAAGGGAGAAACAACAAAAACTAAATGGCAAGATATGTTTTTGCCTGCTTATATGTAACCAAGCTAGACTTTTTGGAAGAAAAGCCATGACAAATCTAGAATGCAGACATTACTTTGCTGACAATGGTTCATATAGTCAAAACTATGGTTTTTTCATTAATCAGGTATGGATGTGAGAGTTGGACCATAAAAAAAGCTGAATGCCAAACAATTGATGCTTTTTATTATTTTTTTTTTTTGCTTTACAATACTGTATTGGTTTTGCCATACATTGACATGAATCCACCACAGGTGTACATGAGTTCCCAACCCTGAACCCCCCTCCCACCACCCTCCCCATATCATCTCTCTGGGTCATCCCAATGCACCAGCCCCAAGCATCCTGTATCCTGTGTCGAACCTAGATTAGCAATTCATTTCTTACATGATAGTATACATGTTTCAATGCTATTCTCCCAAATCATCCCACCCTCTCCCACAGAGTCCAAAAATCTGTTCTGTACATCTGCATCTCTTTTGCCATCTCGCATAGAGGGTTATCATTACCATCTTTCCAAATTCCATATATATGTGTTAGTATACTGTATTGGTGTTTTTCTTTCTGGCTTACTTCACTCTGTATAATCAGCTCCAGTTTCATCCACCTCATTAGGACTGATTCAAATGTATTCTTTTTAATGGCTGAGTAATACTCCATTGTGTATATGTACCACAGCTTTCTTATCCATTTGTCTGCTGATGGACATCTAGGTCACTTCCATGTCCTGGCTATTATAAACAGTGCTGTGATGAAACACTGGGGTACACTTGTCTCTTTCAATTCTGGTTTCCTAGGTGTATACGCCCAGCAGTAGGATTGCTGGGCCATAAGGCAGTTCTATTTCCAGTTTTTTAAGGAATCTCCACACTGTTCTCCATAGTGGCTGTACTAGTTTGCATTCCCACCAACAGTGTAAGAGGGTTCCCTTTTCTCCACACCCTCTCCAGCATTTATTGCTTGGAGACTTTTGGATCGCAGCCATTCTGACTGGTGTGAAATGGTACCTCAATGTGGTCTTGATTTGCATTTCTCTGATAATGAGTGATGTTGAGCATCTTTTCATGTGTTGGTTAGCCATCCATATGTCTTCTTTGGAGAAATGTCTATTTAGTTCTTTGGCCCATTTTTTGATTGGGTCATTTATTTTTCTGCAATTGAGCTGCATAAGTTGCTTGTATATTTTTGAGATTAGTTGTTTGTCAGTTGCTTCATTTGCTATTATTTTCTCCCATTCCGAAGGCTGTCTTTTCACCTTGCTTAGAGTTTCCTTTGTTGTGCAGAAGCTTTTAATTTTAATTAGGTCCCATTTGTTAATTTTTGCTTTTATTTCCAGTATTCTGGGAAGTGGATCATAGAGGATCCTGCTGTGATTTATGTCAGAGAGTGTTTTGTGTATGTTCTCCTCTAGGAGTTTTATAGTTTCTGGTCTTATATTTAGATCTGTAATCCATTTTGAGTTCATTCTTGTGAATGGTGTTAGAAAGTGTTCTAGTTTCATTCTTTTACAAGTGGTGGACCAGTTTTCCCAGCACCACTAAAGACTCAACCAGAAAATTATTAGAGCTAATCAATGAATATATTAAAGTTGCAAGATATAAAATCAACACACAGAAATCCCTTGCATTCCTATACACTAATAATGAGAAAGTAGAAAAAGAAATTAAGGAAACAATTCCATTCACCATTGCAACGAAAAGAATAAAATACTTGGGAATATATCTACCTAAAGAAACTAAAGACCTATATATAGAAAACTATAAAACACTGGTGAAAGAAATCAAAGAGGACACTAATATATGGAGAAATATACCATGTTCATGGATCAGAAGAATCAATATAGTGAAAATGAGTATAGTACCCAAAGCAATCTACAGATTCAATGCAATCCCTATCAAGTTACCAGTGGTGTTTTTCACAGAGCTAGAACAAATAATTTCACAATTTGTATGGAAATACAAAAAACCTTGAAAAGCTAAAGCAATCTTGAGAAAGAAGAATGGAACTGGAGGAATCAAACTACCTGACTTCAGGCTCTACTACAAAGCCACAGTCATCAAGACAGTATGGTACTGGCACAGTGACAGAAATATAGATCAATGGAACAAAATAGAAAGCCCAGAGATAAATCCACACACCTATGGACACCTTATCTTTGACAAAGGAGGCAAGAATTGATGCTTTTGAACTGTGGTGCTGAAGACTCTTGAGAGCCTTTTGGACTACTAGGAGATCTAACCTAGGAGTCAATCCTGAAAGAAATCAATCCTGAATATTCATTGAAAGGACTGATGCTGAAGCTCCAACACTTTGGCCACATGATGGAAAGAGCTGACTCACTGGAAAAGACCCTGATGCTGGGAAAGATTGAGGGAAGGAGGAGAAGGCAGTGATAGAGGACCAGATGGCTGTATGGCATCACTGACTCAATGGACATAAATGTGAGCAAACTCTGGGAGATACTGAAGGACAGGGAAGCCTGGCATGCTGCAATCCATGGGCTTGCAAAGAGTTAGACATGACTGAACGACTGAACAACAACAACAAATTGATTTTAACTGAAAATTAAAACGATTTGGTGTTAAGACTGTACACTGGCTACAAAGCTTGAAGCTTTGACTTGTCTAACTATTTCTTTAAAGATTAAAAATTATCTCTCAGAGCATAAGATAGTTTTGGGATTCTTCACTAACACAGTGTCAGGAAAATGTTTACTTTGACAGGACAACCAGACAGGCCCTACAGGAAACTGTAACGCATCCTCACAGCAGCCTGTTTCACTCTAAAAAATTTAAATCCTGTTTGGAAACTGCTCACTGTCAAATTTAAGAACATTTTTTATGAATGATTGGGAGTGGACAGAGGATACTCATCTCATGTTTCTCAGTCTGGTATCTTACTCCTGGAAGAAATTTACATTATGAATCATTTCAAAGTACCCTAATTTTCAGCAGGCTACTTTAAAAGAATACAGTATCTTGGCAACAGAAATCCCCTATTACAAAACCAGCTCAGAGGTACATATCTGGGTTTTGAGGGGATCAGGGAAAAGCATCAGCTTGGAAAGAGAAGTTAGGTCAAAAACTAAACAGAATATAAGTGAAGTACTCTCAATCTGGAAATTGATTATCAGGTAGTGAATTGTGGTTCTTCTAACTGGCTAGTTCTGGACCATCAGGATTAAATGAGATAATCCTTGGTACCCTTAATGCAAGTTGGCACACAGGAATACAGGTTTAGTAATATTAATTATCATTATTATTATTCTCAAATCAGACTGATAATTACAGCTTTCTAGTAAATTTCTTGGAGAAGGCAATGGCAACCCACTCCAGTACTCTTGCCTGGAAAATCCCATGGATGGAGGAGCCTGGCGGGCTGCAGTCCATGGGGTCGCTAGGAGTTGGACACAACTGAGCGACTTCACTTTCACTTTTTACTTTCATGCATTGGAGAAGGAAATGGCAACCCACTCCAGTGTTCTTGTCTGGAGAATCCCAGGGATGGAGGAGCCTGGTGGGCTGCCGTCTAAGGGGTCACACAGAGCCGGACACAACTGACATGACTTAGCAGCAGTAAATTTCTAATGTAAACTCTGAATCAGGTAGTCTGACTGAAAGTGAAAGTCACTCAGTTGTTTCTGACCCCATGGACTATACAGTCCATGGAATTTTCCAGGCCAGAATACTGGAGGGGGTAACCTTTTCCTTGTCCAGGGGATCTTCTCAGCCCAGGGATTAAACCCAAGTCTCCTGCATTGTAGGCAGATTCTTTGCAGCTGAGCCACAAGCTGCTGCTGCTGCTAAGTCACTTCAGTCGTGTCCGACTCTGTGTAACCCCATAGACAGCAGCTCACCAGGCTCCCCCATCCCTGAGATTCTCCAGGCAAGAACACTGGAGTGGGTTGCCATTTCCTTCTCCAATGCAGGAAAGTGAAAAGTGAAAGTGAAGTTGCTCAGTCGTGTCCAACTCTTAGTGACCCCATGGGCTGCAGCCCACCAGGCTCCTCTGTCCATGGGACTTTCCAGGCAAGAGTACTGGAGTGGGCTGCCATTGCCTTCTATGCGAGGCCCAATAATACCGGAGTGGGTAGCCTATCCCTTCTCCAACGGCTCTTTCCAACCCAGGAATTGAACAGGGGTGTCCTGAATTGCAGGAGGATTCATCAACTGAGCTATCAGGGAAATCAGTCTGACTGAGACTGCCATGCTATTTCATGAAAGTTTTATAGCTGAATAAGGAGAGCTCCAAAGATAGGAACCATTTGCACAGAGCTATGATTTTCAAATAGCTTTCTATATATTTTGTTTGTATGTCAAGGTAATGTTTCCTTAGATCAAAAATAGAAAAAGTTGGGGAAGGCCTCTGAGAAGCCTATATGCAGTTCAGGAAGTAACAGTTAGAACTGGACATGGAACAACAGACTGGAAACCATTAACCTGCAGAAAAATCACTTTTCCATCAAACAAGTACAAGATATGGTCAGAAGAAACAAAGCAGGGAAGGGAGGTCCATTCAAGCTGACAAGAGTAAACTGGCCTCCATGCATCAATGCTGAGTCAGGGTTTCAGTCTCCAAAAGGTAAGGTGAGGCAAAGATAAATAGTTACAGACTCTGGTAACATGGTAGAGCTAAAACAGCATCTAACTGATCAGAACAAGTATTATCCCAATACTGACTGTACCACACAATGGCCTTGGGCCACAGGGTCAACTTCTCTTGGTCTGTTTCATCCATACAATGGAGACAGTAATACACCACAGTTTGCAGGAGATGAAATTAAGAGAATAAGGTATAACAACAATAACAAAACTGCAGCAGATAAACATAGGGAGGTTTTATCTTTAATTTGCACCTATATGATATAAAGGTCCAAGATGGCAGGAGCTACAAACATTTTATTTGCCACTATCAATCCAGACTTTATTTCTAGAAGAAATCAGAGTCTGGACAACCAAATATTCAAACATCTTTTGAGCTAGATCAAATCTAGATTCTAAGAAAGAAAAAAAAGAAAAATAACTACTTGAAAGATGATGCTGTGAAAATGCTGCACTCAATAGGCCAGCAAATTTGGAAAACTCAGCAGTGGCCACAGGACTGGAAAAGGTTAATTTCATTCCAATCCCAAAGAAAGACAATGCCAAAGAATGTTCAAACTACCACACAATTGTACTCATCTCACATACTAGTAAAGTAATGCTCCAAATTTTCCAAGTCAGGCTTCAGCAATACATGAACCGTGAACGTCCAGATGTTTGAGCTGCTTTTAGAAAAGGCAGAGGAACCAGAGATCAAATTGCCAACATCCGCTGGATCATGGAAAAAGCAAGAGAGTTCCAGAAAAACATCTATTTCTGCTTTAGTGACTATGCCAAAGCCTTTGACTGTGTGGATCACAATAAACTGTGGAAAATTCTGAAAGAGATGGGAATACCAGACCACCTGACTTGCCTCTGAGAAGCCTATATGCAGTTCAGGAAGTAACAGTTAGAACTGGACATGGAACAACAGACTGGTTCCAAATAGGAAAAGGAGTACGTCAAGGCTGTTTATTGTCACCCTGCTTATTTAACTTATATGCAGAGTACATCATGAGAAACGCGGGGCTGGAAGAAACACAAGCTGGAATCAAGATTGCCAGGAGAAATATCAGTAACCTCAGATATGCAGATGACATCACCCTTATGACAGAAAGTGAAGAGGAACTAGAAAGCCTCTTGATGAAAGTGAAAGTAGAGAGTGAAAAAGTTGGCGTAAAGCTCAACATTCAGAAAACGAAGATCATGGCATCTGGTCCCATCACTTCATGGGAAATAGATGGGGAAACAGTAGAAACAGTGTCAGACTTTTTTTTTTTTTTTGCTCCAAAATCACTGCAGATGGTGACTGCAGCCATGAAATTAAAAGACGCTTACTCCTTGGAAAAAGAGTTATGACCAACCTAGATAGCATGTTGAAAAGCAGAGACATTACTTTGCCAACAAAGGTCTGTCTAGTCAAGGCTATGATTTTTCCACTGGTCATGTATGGCTGTGAGAGTTGGACTGTGAAGAAATCTGAGCACCAAAGAATTGATGCTTTTGAACTGTGGTGTTGAAGAAGACTCTTGAGAGTCCCTTGGACTGCAAGGAGATCCAACCAGTCCATTCTGAGGGAGATCAGTCCTGGGTGTTCTTTGGAAGGAATGATGCGAAAGCTGAAACTCCAGTACTTTGGCCACTTCATGCGAAGAGTTGCCTCACTGGAAAAGACTCTGATGCTTGGAGGGATTGGGGGCAGGAGGAGAAGGGGATGACAGAGGATGAGATGGCTGGATGGCATCACAGACTCAATGGATGTGAGTCTGAGTGAACTCTGGGAGTTGGTGATGGACAGGGAGGCCTGACGTGCTGTGATTCATGGGGTCGCAAAGAGTCCGACGCAACGGAACTGAAGTGAACTGAAGTGCATTAATGGGGCTTTCCTGGTGGCTCAGTGGTAAAGAGCATGCATGCTGAAGTGTGAAAAAACACTGGAATAGGTACTCAAAAAAACAAAACAAAAGTTCAGATATGCATTCCTTAGGATCATCAAGAAAGAAGAGCATTCTCAGACATAGTGATTCTGACTAAATAACCCAGCTTGCATTATCCTCTCCAGAAACTTTCTCTGAGGAGGGATTTCTGCCTCCAAGATAAAGTTATTCATTTATTTTTCTCCTCTGAGTTCATAGTAGTACAGAAAACAGCATGTTAGCAATGACTTTTGCTAGCTGTATGAAGGAAGGAAGGAAGGGAAAAAGGGAGGGAGGGAGCGGGGAAACTTAGCTTTTACATTTCCATGACTACTGAGGTTATGGGCTCAACATCAAGATGGGGGAAAAAAAAAAAGATTAAAAAAGACCCCAGCCCTCTTAATCTGCTCCTATGTCAAAATTGTAATTAAAATGTGCTTAAAGTTTAAACATCTTCAAGTGGAGAAGAAGGCAGGAGACTGCAGAAAACAGATTTTAAGAAATGCTAATTTTGGTCAGTTTTTTCAATCAAGGGACATACTTCATGCATTTCTATATCACAGAAAGTCACAGCATTGCATGAAAGACAAAATACTATAGAAAATAACATTTTTAGCATATTGCTGTAGATTTATTTGGAGCAGCATAAATACAAATTATATTATCTCTGAAACTGCTGTTTAGATTTGGGCCTAATCAAGAGAATAGGAGGACTGTTCATTAAAAATCATCCCTGAACTAAAAAGTTAGCAAGAGATTATAAAACAATATTCAAATCTCTAAGGGTCACATGATTCTTAGTGTTTTGAGTAACACTGATGTATCAGAAACTCTCTCCTTTCCTTGCTCACCTTCTCTAATCTTTTGCTTGCTTTGACTAGGGAGTTTGAAAACACTAAGAAGGAACAATGATTCACTAAGCTCATTTCTGTTTTTATAAGCAACCTCTTCAGACTCAGACACTACCATTTATTTTCCACCTGAGCTGTGGAAAGAACCATCATTAGGAATTTTATTACAAATGGGCACTTATGCACCATTTTCAGGGAAGAAAAAAAAAAGGACAGGTGGTCATACGAAAACCTGAAATTCCCACAGCTTCCTGTCTTTTATAGCAGAAGTATTTGACACTTCTCCTGTCAAATGTAGAAAATTCAATTCATCTTGAATTTGAGAAGGTTAGAGTAAACCAAAATTTATCTTATATTCTTCTTTTCTTCTTCTCAATACTATTCTTTGTTCTGCTCAGTTAGTTTGGATCTTATTTTTCTTCACCAAAAAAGTTGAGCCTTGAAATACCGTAATATAGCCACAACAAAATCATAGCCTTCTCTGAGTTATTAGCATATCAATTTGAAAAGAAAATCTTGTAAAGGAGAGTTCTAAGTGGTCTTTTATCAGAATTGCTACTTGCAAAGGTTTACAAACAGAGAAGTTTATCACTTATTATTTGAAACATGAAACTATTTTTATGTAACATCAATATGCATGTCTAGAAGCTTGTTTAAGGAAACTATTCACCATGCAAAGTTTTAAATGCACAATATCAAAGAATGATTTTTGACATTTTGATTCATACATGCTTATAAAGCTCCAAGACAACATGGTTTAATTATAAAACATATTTCTACTGCCTTAGTCATGCCAATTAAATTTGATTGGATACTTTCTTTATTCAACAAGCCCCTTTCATGTCGTTTTAATTTACTGTCAAAGCAGCCTGAATATTGGAAACTAAATTATTTACTACAGCCCATAAGCCAATAATGTTCCATTTGTCTCGTACAGAGGGAGACTAGACTAACAAGATTATTAAGGACATTACTTGTAATAGCGAATGTCCTTCACTTTATTTGAGCTTCATGCTGCGCTTTCAGAGATCATACTTCAAAAGAGATCCATTTCATTCCGTCACAGAACCTCTGATATAAATTATTCCCCACTCCCTTTGTAATATTCTAATCATAGAGAAAGTGGACCCAATATGGAAGCACACTCTTCTAAGAAAGCTACATAGTTTATTTGTGTTAAATACCTCTGATGCATTCCCTTGTGCCAATACTCCAAAAAAGGGATAACTCAGCTGAATTTATCTTATATTTCACACATTATATTCACAAAAGCATTTTGTTTTTATTGTCTTGAATCCACACAATGCTTCTAAGTTTCTCAGATATATGAGTCAATCTATAATCTTAGTTTTCAGAAAATCATAGAGAGTTCATTAGGCCTTATATATCTGGACAGACACTTCAGGCAGGGCTCCATTATTGTGAAATCCAAGAAAATGAATTAAAATGTCTCAACCAGAAGCACTCTTAAAGGCAGAGAAAATAAATAGAGCTATAGTGAACTCTAATATGCCCATGGAATTCTGCTGAGGCTAGCCTCATGCTAAGACTTATTTAACATCTTCATTAGTGGTCTGGAGAGGGAGGAAACACATCAATTATATTCACAAATGGCAATTAACTGGGAAGTGTTGTAATTATTAGTATAAAAATGAAAAAGAACACAAAGAGGACTATAGAGGACAAATGCACAGGAAAAAAAACTAAAATGGCAACTGATCAGTAAATTAAAGGGCTATGTGAGGGCAGAAATAGTAAGTCCCAAAGAAGAGCTTGGAAACAACATTTTAAAAGATCACAAAGTGATGGCAGACTAGGAACTGGCTGCAAAAACAGTTGAAAATAATGGCCGAAAAGGGAGGTGAGGTGATATGGTCTCTCAGGAGAGGAAAAATCAGAGCCACCAACCCTCAGAGAAGTCACAGGGTGAAAACAAATGTTTCTGTGCCTTCTACAATAATGAACCAGAGATGATTAAAGAAGAATTTTAACCAGAAAAAAGAACAAGTGTTTTATGTGTTTATAATAACATATTTTATATGTTTAGCTCAATTATAAATGACAATCTTATAGATATGGGTGCAAATACAAAGCAAAGCTTCTCTGTATGTAATGAAATTAGACAATGATTATTTTTATATAATTCATGGTGCTCCAAAAGTTTCTTCATAAGGCTTAGAGGGATGCATGAAATGTAAAAATCAGAAGTGGGTAAGAAAGAAAAATAATAGTAAAGATACAAAATAGAGCTAGGAACTAGCCTAATACAAAGATTTATTTTCATTTTAAACCCGATAAATGTTCAGTTGAAAGTGATATTCAGTAAATGAGTGAAAAGGTCAAATAGCAAAGGGTCCCAGCTTTTGGAGCGAACCAGTTCCTGTACAACGTATTTCAGATATCCTGGAATATCACAGAAGATTATCAAGCCCTTCTCTCTCTTGTATGCATGCCTCTATGGAAGGTAAAACAATTCTACCAAAATAATAGAAAGAATTACACTGTGCAATTGATGTAAAGCACATTTTCTCCAGTAATGTGAAATAAGCTATTTAGTAGTGCTTCAACCATTAAGCAATCAACCATCTTTTGCTAAAGGAAAATATAGTAGGTCCTTAGCCACATTTGAGGGGTTCTATATGCTACGGGTAAAAGCAATGTATTCTCTCACAAGTTTTTCTTCAGTGACTGCACTGTTTAACTCAATTATGAAAGGGAAATCTATTTCTAATTTTGTTGAAGTAAATGCTTGTGAAGGGAGCAAATTGCACTTTCTGGGTGATGGGTCTCAGTTTTGCTGCTGGAGAGTACAAGGTGACACCCCTGTGCCCGGCTGAGATTTACACAATCATGGGCAAATATTTCTAGGCAAATGCAGCTATAATGTTTATGTTAAAAACAATAGGTTATGACAGCAGTCAGATGTTCTATATCCCTCAAGTGTTGAAAATAAATTGTTTCTTTTTGCACACAAGAGATGGAGATTACCAAGGTGAAACATGACAGAAAATTTGTAGAAAATGATCTTGTCTGTAAGCAAGGCTTGCTCCCTGGTACTGACTGATAAAACCGTACCCCACGGGACGCTGTGTGCTGCCTTAATGAGTCAAATGACAACGAATTTTGAACAAAGAGCCCTGAAAAAATGGTTTTGTTCTTTTCTGTCCTCTATTAAAATTCCATTCAACTTAAAATGACAAAGTTTTGAGTTCACACATTGCCTAGAGACAAGTTTTTATTTCCTCTTGAGATGGGGGTAAGGAGTATACAATAGGTTCTCAGTAGTGATCTGGTGATGGTATGGATGAATTGGTTCTCTATAAGCTCACACATCTCTCCTACCCTCGTCTCCTCCCTTCTCCTGAAACTCCACATTATTATCACTTCAATAAAAGAAAAGCAATATTTCTTGGCATCAACACACTGACCACTCTTCTCACCTCCCCTCTCCTCAGAGCCCCACTAAGAACAAGCCAGAAAGTAATAAATGAGAAGCCAACTGTATGTCATTTTTAAAAATATAAACTGGCTGATATCATCTTATTAATAGGTCATCCTAAACTCTCTGAATTCTTGATCATATACTTTGCTTCATAGCTGACACAACCTCGCACCTGAAGGACACTGGGTGAGCAGTAATGCTTTGTTATGACCCTCAGGACCTTGGATAACTTGCAAAAGTTGAGACTTTACCCCAACCTGTGTACATATTAGTTGTAGCTGACTAAATTGCCAGACGTTACACAAGAACCATATTCATTTTATATGCCATTCTGTGATTTATTCCTCCATTATTAGACTATTTGCCTTGGTAAAAGAGTTAATTACTAAATTCACTAACACAAATGGAAAGAACTAACTCATTGTGCTGCCCCACTAGGTAAAAGTTACAAGAAGAATTTCATTACAGCCTTGATTCAATTATACTTGGATTTCATTTCAATAATATATGTCTACAGACAGTATCATCTTTTGTCATTTTAATTTCTTAAGGCTTTGGAAATAACATGTGGCAGAAAATTAAATAAAACATTACATTTTAGGTCATTCAAACCACTTGAATTTTTTAAATGCAGAATTCATTTTCCCTCTGTATTAACAATGATTCATCTTCCTGATCCATGATATATTTAATCTGAAACTTAAACATAACCAGTACTAGTTTATTCATGAGAGTGTATGTTTTATAACATTTGTCTGCAGGACTATAGAAAGGATAGAAGCAGAAACCAACCAGTAATTGTAAGAAACAAGTAAATGTTTTCAATAAAATAATCACATTTTAACTCATTAAATCATTTTCCATTTGTATGCATACTGACAATTCATTATTGCCATATTTCCTATTTGAATATTATCAATATCAGCTTTAACATAATCCTAGAATTATCTGGGGTTTGCAGGTAATATGTTTACAATCTTGGTAATTTCTTTGGAGTTAATATCACACATTTCTTAGCTCCAAATTGAACATGAACAAAGGCATGCCTTATGGACTTCTGACTTATCAATCGTTTGTCTTCTCAAATGTGATACTTCATTTTCTATCAGCTGATCAATGTTTTAGTTTTTATTTTGGTATTTCATTTTGAAGAATGTGCTATGGTTTTACAAGATTAGATTCTTTATGCAAAGGTGGAAATGTATACTACATCCTGCTGTGAAAATGTACATGAGAGAAACCTAACATGTATAAATATATTGTAAAGATATGCATTTTAATGTTGTAATTATAGTGCATGCAAAATGCACAGTATATATATTGCATTCAAATATTTTAATATATTTATCTTCTTTATGTAAATATCTATGCATAAGTTTCTATAAATAAAATTGTAAGTTAGAGTGAATAACATTTCAATATAGAAAAATATATGTATATGCAAATCCATAGATATATATATGTATGCATGTATATTTTCCTGATTGAACTCTATATACTACCCTCCATTTTGACTGAAACAGTGAAATAACTAGCATGTTGCCTCTGTGAAGCCGAAAGCAATTTCCTTTTCTAATTTTAGTTATGCAAAGCCTATGGGCATCATCAGCATTTAGTAATTAGTTTTATAATTACTGCTGTTTTGCTCACTGTCATTCAATTTTTCTTACAACATGGTCTGGGATTGAAACATCCCACATCCACAGCTGTGTAAATTGCTATCCATTTATAAGGCAGAAAAAGTAAAGTTCCACATACATCATTATTCAGTCAAGGATGAACTGGTAGTACTTAGGTGATGTCTTCAGTACTTAAGCTGCCCCCTAAAACACCATGAAAAACAGCATTCCAGATTCCAGGAAGCACTGTCTAATAAAGCAGAGAGAATATGAAAGCTGCCACAATAGTAAGATTACATCAAAGAGAACAATGAAACACAAGAAATCTAAAGTTTGTGATGTCAAAGGCAAGCATTTAAAATGTTAAAGTTATTCCTTCCTATAGGAAAGAAGAAATGAGAACACACGTGTCTATAATTGTTGATTACTGTGTTAAATACTATTGTGTTTCTTCTAAAAAGGTTTTGATCATGAGAGATTGAATTTTTCCTAAAACCTACTGAAAAAGTCAAAGTCTAGCTCTTAGATACTTAGCTTTAGCTTCACTGATAAGTTATAAAATCAAAACACCGATTTAGCTCTCATAAAGACTGAAAGCTTAAATGTTCAGTATAATATGGCTGTGGTAACTATTAACTTAAAAAGCCTCTCTAAGTAACTCAGGGTATTCTTTGAATATATCTCTGAACATACTCTTTGTAGCCACATTCTCTTAAAATTTGTGGAACATCAAAACAAAATGACTGTGAGACTCATTTCACAAACTGAAGTGTTTAGGCAGACATGTTCATCAACCAAATTACAAGGAGCTGCTTTGAGCCATAAAAATGAGCCATCAATCTCAGGTCATCCATACCTTGGGAAAATGCAACAACATGCTCCAGAATTAAGAGCCCATCTCACCCTGAACAAGTCACTCAGTGTCCTTGCACCTCAGTTTTCTCATCTGTAAATCCACTGAGCACCTGTCTTTCTTCATAGGATTCCTGAGTGTCTGAAGCAGGACAATGATCATGAAGGTGACTAGGAGAAGACAAGATCTTTCCCTGGAAGGCCACTACGGTTCCAGAATATATTCCTTTAGGCTTCTGGCTACAGAGAAGGGCATGGACCAGAATTGTTCTTTAAGAAGCAATTTGCCATACCTGCTACTGAATTCTCCCACAAATGCTTTATAAGTTTTTAGTTTCCAAAGTCTTATTTCCACAGATCAACTGCAAAGGTTTCAAGAGTGGAGATGCATCTCCTATTAGTCTTTTCTATCTCCAAGCCCTGGGAATACGCAGTAGGTAACCTATATATGCTTATTATTCTAAATAAATAAATAAAACTACCATAGGTAAGATAAAGGAGTAAAGTGTAAATAACTGACTTTTAACTGTGACATCCAGAAACAAGCCAGGACTTGAGGTGAAACAACAGATGAATGGTCAAGTGGAGGGCTTCAATCTCAACCTAACACTTCTTATGTGCAAGTACATGTGTGCTAAGTTGCTTCAGTTGTTTCCAACTCTTTGCGACCCCGTGGACTGTAGCCCGCCAGGCTCCTCTGTCCATGGGATTCTCCAGGCAAGAATACTGGAGTGGGTTGCCATGGCCTCCTCCAGAGATTCTTCCTGACCCAGGGATCAGGTGTCTCATTATGTTTCCTACATTAGCAGGCAGATTCTTGACCACCAGTGCAACCTGGGAAGCCCCTCTGAGCACATAAATATGTACCTAAAATCCTTTCTTCCTTGATTCTTTTCCTGCAGAGAAAGAGCGATGAAATCCAGGAAGCATACAAGGCAAACCAGAGTGAGTTCTGTCGTCTTTCTCCCTTTAAATCCTGAGACTGGGGACATAGAATCCACTGACTAAAATGACTAAAAGACACATCAAATACATGCTGAATAGCTCTAAGAATTAGACCAACAAAACACTCATTCGAAGATATACTTTTGGCTAAAAGATTCTTTTGGTCAATTGTTTCTGAGAATAAGAAGTTCAGACTCAAATCTTCTTACTTCCTCATGAACTGAACAAGAGTAGGTTTGGACCAAATACTTTATTTCAAAGATTCAAATATTTCTTTTCAAAACTATCTCTATATTTGGACATATGTGTGTGTGTGTGTGTGTGTGTGTGTCTAAACCATTTACTTAGAGATTCTCTGGTGCCTTCTCCCCACCCAGTTTTTATTGTCCCTCTCAAATATAAGCCAGAAAAGAACACTGAATGGTTCTCTGAGGAAGGCACTCACATAGAGTTGTTGATTTTACTGTTATACAGGCTTACAAGCTGCAGTATGCTTAACCTGCTAGCTGCAGATTGCTAAGTGAATGAAAAAGGAAAGCCATAAACTGGACAAAAGCTAAAGAGATCAACCATTTTTTCTGTGAACAAAAAAGCCACAAATTCCCACTCTTCATTCATACTACTGCTTAATTGATGCATACAGGTAAAAGGAGGCCAAACAAAAGACAAAAAAAAAAAAAAAAGAATGAAAGGGTTTCTCTTTAGCACATTTACACAGAAATTAATGAAGTTTAAAGGTGTTTAAGGCAGGAAAGGGGATGAAGAGAAAGAGGGATTCATTCATTGAATATAATCCTTGTAAACCTAATAACTGTGGACAATCTTTATTTTTAAAAACATTTTATTTAGTATTCTTGCCTGGGAAATCCCAAGGACAGAGGAGCCTGGTGGGCTACAGTCCATGGGCTCGCAAAGTGTCAGACAGGACTTAGCAGCTGAACAACAACAACATTCTAGTTTGTAGCTTAATATTTAATTTTTGTACACTGTCCAAAATTTACTTTGTCATTCAAAATGTAACTATAATACTACATCTATTTGAGATGTCAAAAGTCCTCACGAATAAAACCTCTCACTTAAGCCAAATGTTTAAGGAAAGCACATTGTAATGTGAGCAACAGAGAACCAAACAAGAGAAACTATCAACAGTAACAGAGAAACGAGTTTGACCACTACTGTAACCTGCAATTTACGTTTACAGACGTATGAACTTATAGCGAACCTGATAAAAAGCCAGTAAAAGTAGGCAATTTTTTTTTCTCTCTCTTTAGCAAAGAGTTGACACAAAGCATGCCCTCTGCGTGGAATGTGCTCTGGTCTGGCCACCCCTCAGCCTGGTTTCCTCTGCTGCAATTCCAGTTCTAGTCTGTTAGCTGAAGCAATCACTAGAGATGGGAGACATGTCACAACAATGACTGGTTAGAATTCGGCTACAGTGAACATTCAAACCACTAAGGGAAAAGTCATTTAATAAGCTGCATCAAAAATTAAAAAATGCACAGCCCTAATCATAAAGGCACCCACAGTCTCTTTGTGCCTCAAATCTCTGCACAACAATTTTAATCAACAATTAAATTCCTATTTATATCCCCAAATCCACTACAGCTGCTTCTTGCTTCCCCATTTTTCGTGTGCAGTCTGACTTAGACAAGGATGCTAGAAAGACCCCACAGGAAATATTTGGACAACTTAGATTTGTTATCTACACTCACCTGAGGAATACACATACTTAGGCAAGTATAAAAACAGTTATTGATTTTTTTAAAAAAAGAATAGCCACCAGAAGAAATTTCTCTGGAAAATTGAAAAAAAACACTGATAAACCAAAAATACATGTTTAAAAGTTTCAAGGATCCTTTTAACTTAGACATATATTTTAGGGTTTCACTGTTACTAAGATATCTAACACACATTTGAATTAACAGCATATTTGTGTCTGGTTACAAATCCTTTTATGCAATATAAATGCACATTACAAAGAGAGACATCTTCACTAGGCGTCCGAACAGGAGTAACACAAAAAAGGAAGAGCAACCTAACAATGATTTTCCATTATCTTTGGTTGCATACAGTTAATATGCTTAGATGTGAATAATTACAACTGTTTTAAAGTAAGTACAACTTTTTACAAAGATAAATTTCAAGTAAATAACTATACTATAATGACTTAACTATAATGACTGAACTTTCGTAAGACACTTTAGAAAAAGTCACCCCCAAGTCTTTCTAGGACTGCTAATGTCTATTAATTGGGCTTCTCTGATGGCCCAGATGGTAAAGAATCCACTCGCAACACGGGAGACCCGGATTCGATCCCTGGGCTAGGAAGATCCCCTGAAGGAGGGAATGATAATCCACTCCAGTATTCTTGCCTGGAGAATCCCCATGGACAGAGGAGCCTGGTGGGCTCCAGTCTGCTACAGTCCATGGGGTTGCAAAGAGTTGAACATGACTGAGCAACGGAGCACAGCACACAGATATTAAAGGGTTAAGATAGGCATAAATTAACTTTATTGTCAATCACTACATACAGAAGAATAATTAACTCGGTATGTTTATTTATCCACTTTTGCTACTTGATTAAATGAATGATTGATGACAGGTTCCTTGTTTTCTTTTCTTCCTTTTTGTCAGTATAAATGATCAGTATGAAACTAAACGGTGACATTACAATGAAATCATTAGCAACCTAAGATGCAGACAACCTGCATGGGAGAGTTTCTGTCTCTTTCACTATTGAGAAATCTAATCAGATCTCTTCACACCCCAAACAGATGAATAACATAGTTAGACGTACTTCCTAAATCAGGTGCTATCTCCTCATTTTCTACTGTGTCTGCTATGTCTATGATTATGCTAAAGGCTATTCATCTCTTTTGAAGTCATTTTAAATAATGCTAATTACAGCATCCTGCCTTCACTGTTGGTGAAATTTATGAACTATGTTAGTTTGGCATTTGTGTCTAACAAAGACTAATAGAAATATCAAGAAGTCCTTGAGGTAAACACAGTCAAAATTAAAATATCAGATAAATGATCAATGATCACTTAAGTAATTTGATTGGTCTAGGATTTGTCACAATTTGATAACATTTGAAAAGGTTATTAGTTCTAGTTCTCAGCAAATCAGGTGATTAACATTAGCTGCACAGAATCAATGTGAATGTAAGGTTTATCAAAGATACTGGTTATAGTGGCACACAATGTACTGAGGAGTTTTCCTTGCCCCCTAGGTCCACTGTCCATTGCTACATGTCCAAAAAACCAAAGTGACATATTAAGATCTTTCAGAAGCCTGTATCTGATTTAGATTGGCTGCTCTTCTGAGCATTGCTTAATCATCATTTAAAATGTTACTATTGTTAACAATTCTGCTCTGCAGTTCTTTGAGCAATATCATAAAATGTAGCACCTCAAAGGAATAGTTTAGATAGGGAGTAAAGAAGAGAAGGGAAAAAGAGTATTAGAAGTAGAAGGAAGCCAAGAGGTGGCTGCAGAACAAAGTTTGAGAACTCAGATTTCACTAACATATCAACTTTCATTAATCACATGAAGGCTGAGGTTTGCCATAGACGTAATTCAAAAGAGAGAGCAAAGTACAAGAGGAGAATGAGTTCAGTAAAGAGCTAATGAGATTGGGAGATTATAAACCTGACACCGAGCAAGTTGTCTCACTGTTTTGTAGTATAATGTCACATTGAAAAACCATGGAAAAATTTACTGTGAAGTTATAACCTCATAATATATTTTCAACCTCTAAGTAACTACAAACGAGTGTGAGTGCACTTTAGTTATTTGTTCCATTAACAGACATGCTCTGTTGTAAGGACGAGTTCCTCCAAAGAACCCACAAACTCTTACTCCCCAGACCTTGGCCACACAAACTGGTTGTGGCTAGAATGAAGTCTAGAAACTGAATCCACATGTTTTTCTGCTTGTCATGGAATTAATTTACTCACATGCTAACAAAAACAATGATACTGACATCAGTTGGACCAGAATCTAAGCAACTGTCTACTTGCCGGTCTTACCAAGTTTATTTTTGCTACGATGCAATCATTTCCTAGTGGCTAATAAGACAAGAGGGCATAGCTACTAAATGCAAACAATTGTCCCTAAGAGAGTTTTACATGAATTGTGACAGACATAAATTTATAAACAGTAATTTTTTAGTCTTCCCTGCTTTTTGTATTAGAGGCTAGTATTAGTGGACTTGGGGCTCCTGAACCTCTTGTGTATATCACTCACCAAATCAAAAGAATTTCATTTGGTAAAACTGGTCAGCAGAACTTAACAAAGCATTTACGTCCACTTTTTAAGAGTCTTGGAACATTCCCCTCCCTTTCTTCTGACTTATGTATCTTTTGTACATACAGAGCAGAATAATTAAAAATTCCACATACAGAGAAAGCAATGCCCATCTCATGGACCTTTGTAAGTACTAAAATGTGATCATGGATTGCAATATCTTTTGCATATTTTTCACACAATCATATCAGAAAATAGTTTTGTCCACTATAAAGATAGGTCAATTCTATGATTTGTGGAAAATATAATGCATTAGTATAAAAAGTGATCACAGGTTTCCATACTTGAACAGCAAAAAAATGTAGACTATTCAGACTACTTAAGTAATAACTGATATGAGTAAAGCAACAGAAATGTGATGTAGATAATTTTGTGTCTCCCAATATTTTTCTGAAATATATTGCCTTTAGATATGTCATTAACACAAGTTTATTGTTTATATTTCCATTTCCTTACTTTTAAAAGCTTAAAGGTTGAAAACAAGAATTTTAAATATATCTTGGTAGAAACATCACCTGCTTTATTGAAAAACTGTTTTTGCAAATATGAATTACCACAGAAATCCTTTACCTAGACAGCTTCTCAAATACATAAGATATGATTTTACTAACTTAGTTATAAAAAACATTTTATATACAATTTGTCTGGGATTTGTATTTCAAAAAATGCTGTACCCTTCCACTGTGTGCTTATACACACAAACAACAAAAAAATAGAATTGTACTTGTCACTGTAAGTCCCTATTAAAATCAGAAAACATCTGAAAAACACTTGGGTAGCAACTTTAGCAACTTATATGATGAAGCAAGTCACTTGAATAACTAATTTTAAACACATATGTTCATTAGTAGAATAAAATAACCTATTTTAGTAAGTTCTGACAATGAAAGTTAATGCTTTTTCATTTATATATATAAATAAATGATATATAATACATAATATATAATTATATACTGTATTATATTGTATAATGTATAATTACATATTTAATACATAAAATATAATTATACATTGTAATATATAATTATATAGATTTAAATTGTTAAAATTTGAAAGGACAGTATAATATGACTGGACTGCATTTTGAGTGAAGCATAATTCCATTTAACTGAGTATTTTTTAGACTATTCAGAATACAAATGATTGGGCTTTTTAAAAAAAGAAAACAACAATAAAAAAAGACTTCCGCTCTCAGAGGCAGAGGAAGCTTTTGATCCAGGTAGCGAAATGTCCAGGGTCATCTTTGCTGTATGATCACCCTTGCTGAATGAATCGCTATTAAATTGTATGCCATTTTGCTTATATGATTTTATATTTTAATAATATAGAATAGGTGGTCTAATTCTCTCCTATGTAAATATCAGCTATATTGCTGAATAAAAACAAAGATGAGAATTCTGTCAGATTTTATCCTTACTGTTAAGGGAAGTTTGAGAGTCCTTTCTCAGGGGCCTACCATTTATAAAAATCATTTTCTTAACTCCATCACTAGAGTCAAAGCTAGCAGGGTCATTTGCTGTAGATGTTGGAGAACCAGAGCAAAGAAGACAGATCTGAGACTAGACCTGGTTTTGATACTAGAAAAACTGCATGGTGTCTATGATGTTAAACTACAGAGAATTAACACATATTAATTTGGCTCTGGTTACTGAAATGCTCCTGGCATTTCCTTCAGCACTTAAAACTCATTTTCAGAGAATGGACTGCTGTAAAAGAATGCAGGCTAATTAAGAGTTTATTTCCTCAAAATGCTGAAGGATAGCAAGTTTCTCCTGAGAGGGGATCAGAAAACTGCATTTATTTCCTTCCTGGGGAAAAAAAGACACCCCAAAGCTTTTTGTTTTTGAGCAAGCATCACAGGTTTGAAAATAAAGGATTTCATCTTGTTATTATACCCTGCCTTACCTCGTTTCAGGACTGGCTGTGTTTTCTTTACACAGAATGAAATTTTAGCAAGAGCAGAAGCCAAATGCTTAAAATGAATGATCAACTTACGACTCATATGAATCTATTCTTTCATGCTGCTCTGCTTAAAAATAGCATCATAAATGCACATCTGCAAAGACTGTGCCACCCCCCTTTCCTGAATTGTACAAATTATTAGAGTCGTTGACAAAAGATTTTTTTTTTTTGTTTAGGGGTTGGTCTGGGCACTCTCTTTGGCAGACTGCCACTTTTCTAGCAGTAGAAATATTGCTTGTAGAAAGCCACATTGTACTGAACAGCTGTTCTGCTAAAACATTGAGCTAGCAACCCAAGAAATGACTGACTTCACATGTGAAGCAAAATTGTTCCCTCCCTTTGTGCTAATTTAAATGAAATAAAAGTACAAAACATTCTCTTCCACGCTGTCTAGCTTTCCCTCCCAGTTTCAGGTTTCAGTGGGATATGTGTGGGCCGGGTACCAAGGGGAGCACTTGATTCTGGCCACTGCTCCAGTGGCAACCTTGAACTATGGCTGTTTCACTGATGAGAGGCTCCCAGGATGGCAGCTATCCTTCTGATCTGAGCCTTCCTATATTCAGGTTTTAGATGCTGAACTATGTACTATATATATACTAGGATTGTGAAATTAAAAAATACACCTAACTCCAGCCTTTCTTCCAACTCTAAAAAAACTAAGATTAGAAGAAGTATGCTAGAAGATTATATTTGATTAAGCTTTTCGTTTAGAAGTTCAGTATGTGATTCCTGCTTTTTGTTATTTGAGATTATGGTCAGATAATAGAAATATATACAAGTATCCCATGTTCAACATGGCATTTGGATATTCAGTGTAAAATACTCTTCTTAAAGGAAAAACCATCACAAGCTTACTTAACTAAGGGAGCACAATCCTCATGAAATATCACCAGGTTTGCAGCTCTATTTATGCATAATAGACTATCTAAAACCAATGGGTATCTAAAATAATGACTTGGAAAAATACTTATTTAAAAGTAGAAATTCATGAAGTACAATAATTCTTTTGGAGAACAATAAAACTATATATCTATTTAAGGTGCTTTATATAGATTCAGTATGCTCACCTACGAAAAGCTGCAATTTAAAATCCTACCCATCTTTAAAGTCCAGTTTAAAGGCTAACTTCTTCATCTCTCCATTTACCATTAATCACTTGTCTGTCATCACACAGTACTTTGCTTAGACATCTTTCAACATGAATAATATCATTCTTTATTATTTAGTGAGCATGTGGGTCACTCTCATTAGATTACAAACTCCTAGAAGAGAAGGTTCATTTTTTTTCTTCTTTGCATCCCCCATAGAGCCTAACACAGAGTCTTGTAATATAATAAGTATTCAAATAGGATGAATAGTGGAGTAAAATGGAAAATGAAATATAATTTATTCCTCATCTCTAATGATAAAAAACAAAAAAAATTGTTATCCTAAGTGTCCATCAACAGAAGAATGGATAAAGAAATGTGGTACATATATACAATGGAATAGTACACAGACATAAAGAGGAATAAGAGTGGGTCATTTGTAGAGATGTGGGATGGACCTAGAGTCTGTCATACAGAGTGAAGTAAGTCAGAAAGAGAAAAACAAATATTGTATATCAATGCATGCATGTAGAATCTAAAAAAATGTTACAAATGAACCTAGTGCCAGGGCAGGAAAAGAGATGCAGACATAGAAAACAGACTTGTGGCCACAGCGAGGGAAGGGGGGAGTGGGATGAATTGGAAGATCAGGTTTGGCATAAATATATTACCATATGTAAAACAGACAGCCTGTGGAAACTTGTGGTTATACAGCACAGGAAACTCAGCTCCATGCTCTGTGATGATGTAGATGTGTGCGATGGGGGCTGGGGGCAGGAGAGAGGCCCGAGAGGGAGGAGATATATGTATGTGTATAACTGATTCACTTTGTTGTATAGCAGAAACAAACATAACATTGTAAGGCAATTACATTCCAATAAATAAATAAAACCTCCTGCAAGATTTTATCTATAAAGCCAAACTCCTGGGAAGGGGCAAAACAACTATATTCATTGTTTTATTATATAACCATTCATTTCAGAAATAGTCTTCGAGTGCTCTCAAGGAAATAACCACATACTAATAGTTTCCATAATCAATTTTCATAGACCTTGTTTTAAGGATTCAAATAACACTAAGTTGCTGTAACTTCACCAAACCACCTGTGTTACTTAAGAAAGGCTCCAAATTTCCACTACTCTGTCATATGATACAAGTTAAGAGTTTGCACGCTGTTAGAACTCACTAACAAAAGAAGAAGAGGAAACTCTTGTTCCCGCTTCTTATCTTGGTAAAGGCATTATTTAAGTTTCCCAAGAGGAGATGTTCGTATAGCAAAAATGTGACTCACAACAAAGAGGTTTGATCTGATCACTCGGCAAACGCAAATTACAGAATAGCAAAGGCTGAGTAACTTGTTACAGAGTTTTCTGCTATTTTAGGACATATTGGACATACAATGAAAAACACATTAGGTCAGGTGTCACGTAAGAAAATTTCACCGTACCTCTTTACAAAAGTTCCTGAGTATCCCCAAAGTGAGGCTTACCTGCACTGGCATCTCCATTTTCCTTTCATAACTCTCTGGCATATACTGAGCTTTACAATTTTTTATGAGATCTTCGCATCTCTTTTCAAAATGGAAAATGACAGTAATTTTGCTTTTATGCTAAAATTCTTGTAAAAACCTGGATAGTATTCATCTATTTTAATAGAAGAAAGCCTGTATTTTAAAGTATTTATATAAAATCCAAACCGTGTACACAGTCTGTTTTCATCATCAGTGCTGATATTCAACACAGCCGTATTTCCCAAAGTGTAAAATTATATATGAGGAATGTGATTTAATTACAAAACAGTACTGAATACTTTTTTAAGTCTCTGCAGTGCTTTTGCAAGTTCTGACTATGAAACCATGAATTTCAGTTTCTTCCAACTTCTGCACACAGTGGTGCTCACTGCTTGAGCACTCTTTTGACACCTAGTGATCAACTGATCTCAACAGACAATGGTGGAGACCACAGTAGCTATTTCCAAGTGACAGCATTTGGTTCTTTTAGTAAACTGTTTAGGTTGGTAAGTAGTGAAAATTAAATTATACTAGATCATTTAGCCATATGTCTTCATTTCATGTACCCATGGTTTCGGAGATGTGTTCAACTCTACCTGCAAGTGACTAGCTTCGCTTTAGCAATCTTATTCATTCTAGTGCTGATAATAATACTGGATTATTGATATACGCATCTCAAAATTTTTTATTTCTACTAAGTTTTTCATGATGGTCATAGCCATATCATGCCTTAAGCCCCTCCCCCACCATGGTCAGGCATATAATAAATAATTGTTTTTATTTTCCTACATAATTTAACTGAACTGACCAGTTGTTTCATTAGTTAAATCAAAATGATCAAACAATAGTCTTAGGTGGACAAAGCTTTAATCATGTTTCTCTTTAATAAGATCCTGCATCTAGGACAACTATCTGAAGAGCCCTAATTTGGATTATATGCAACATTAAATTGAGGAATCAGAGAAAAACAGTAAGCCAGACCATGCCAATGACTTAAAATGACTTACTCTTAATTTTTCTGCACTGTATGCTAGGCAGAAGATAGCATGCACCCAAGGAAACCTAGAAAACTATGCAACATGGTACCCCAGCTGGCACACAATTCCGTTATGTTGGCTACTACAGTAAGTTCATTATGTGAACACACATTAGCTATGAAGATATTAAAAAGAAAAAACAACTTCATTTAACTTTCCATTTATTGTTATCATTATACCTATGTACCAAAGACAAGACCCAGCCTTTTATAACTAGCAGTATGCTTTCTACTACAATGGGTTCTAAAAAGGTAACTAAGTCTCTTGGAGTTCAAATGCTCTTTACAGGAGTTGACATACTACAGTCTGCAGGTCAAATCCAGCTTGCCATGTATTTCTATATAGTTCATAAAAATCCATAAAGAATTAAGAAAATTTTAACAGTTAAGAAAATCATAAGAATATTTTATTACATGTTATAATTAGATCCCAGTGTCTACAAATTTGGGATCTAATAAATGTTCACTCAAATATAGTCACACTCATTCAGTTACTAATTGTCCATAGCTGCTTTTTTGATGTAATAGTTGTATCACAGCAGCAAAGACTCTGTGGACCACAAAAGCTAAAGGATTTACTATCTAGTCCTTTACAGGAAAAGTCTGTCAACTGTGTCCTAGAACTCTATAACTAGTTTCTGTCTTGGCTTTCCAACTTCCCATTTAGGCAATCTCTCCTTGGAAGGAAAGTTATGACCAACCTAGATAGCATATTCAAAAGCAGAGACATTACTTTGCCAACAAAGGTCTGTCTAGTCAAGGCTATGGTTTTTCCAGTAGTTATATATGGATGTGAGAGTTGGACTGTGAAGAAATCTGAGCACCGAAGAATTGATGCTTTTGAGTGTTGGAGAAGACTCTTGAGAGTCCCTTGGACTGCAAGGAGATCCAACCAGTCCATTCTGAAGGAGATCAGCCCTAGGATTTCTTTGGAAGGAATGATGCTAAAGCTGAAACTCCAGTACTTAGGCCACCTCATGCGAAGAGTGGACTCATTGGAAAAGACTCTGATGCTGGGAGGGATTGGGGGCAGGAGGAGAAGGGGACGACAGAGGATGAGATGGCTGGATGGCATCACCAACTCACATCGTGAGTTTGAATGAACTCCGGGAGTTGGTGATGGATAGGGAGGCCTGGCATGCTGCAATTCATGGGGTCAAAGAGTCGGACACAACTGAGCAACTGAACTGAACTGACCAAGAAGACAATGCGGCACGAGTCACAGTGAAAAATGGAGGAAGAATAACCAGGGTGTACGTGTGTGCTCCGACTCCTTACTGATGGAAATGTTATTTACAAAGCTTCTAAGAAAACCATATGTAAAATGTTAATCAATTTTCATTTCTTCCATGAAAGTAAAGTGAAAGTGAAGTCGTTCAGTCATGTCCGACTCTTTGTGACCCCATGGACTATAGCCTACCAGTCCATGGAATTTTCCAGGCAAGAGTACTGGAGTGAGTTGCCATTTATTCTCCAGGGTATCTTCCAGATCCAGGAATAGAACCCTTGTCTCCCACATTGCAGGAAGACGCTTTACAGTGTGAGCCACCAGGGAAGCCACTATTTCTTCCATATCCTGATGTTATTGAAATTGCTAGCTAATCACGTTCCTTAAATACTACAACCAACTATGAAGCCTTAGAGAAGGTTAACCTGTATGGATTCAACAGTGACCAACTGAAAAAGTAGGGAACTGGGACACAAGTTTCCATATGGGGAGAGATTGGTTTTAAGTTTCTGCCATGAGAGTATAATCAGAGAAGGCAATGGCACCCCACTCCATTATTCTTGCCTGGAGAATCCCAGGGATGGGGGAGCCTGGTGGGCTGCCGTCTATGGGGTCGCACCAAGTCGGACACGACTGAAGTGACTTAGCAGCAGCAGCAGCATGAAAGTATAATAGTGCTTTTTAAAAATAATTTGATTTTGGAATGATTTTAGATGTACAAAATAGTTGCAAAGTTGATACAGAGTCCCCATATACTTTTCACACAACCTCCTCTAATTTTAGCTTTTAATACCTTTTTAAAAGAATTCTTTTCATTTAATTTTAAATATTTCACCTTCGAATAGTCTAAAAATATTTTCTGAATTTGGACACAATGGTAACATTTGACCTAAAAAGGGTAGATTTCTACACAAGAGATTTACATGTGCACATATGTTCATGTATAATGGAAAGAGGAAAAAGAAATACCAGTGGACAGCTGGGACATACGCTAGACTTAGAAATGGAGGAAAATGCACCAAATTGGGATTCCAGAGGTTCAAATTCCATTCCTATACTTACTACTGACTTTGTATCATTAAACTTCTTTCTATATCAGTATGTTCAACATAGAAGTGAAGGGACTGAAACACATGATCTGTATGATCCTTAAACCAAAGATTCTATTGGCCCTCTTCTCCTGTCCAGGCTCTGACATTCACTGACATATTATGGACCCAGAAAGGATGTGAAAAGCTGCGGTCAATCAGTATTCAAAGCCACATTAGTTTTACAGGTGGAGGTCATCACATGTTTATTAAGGTACAGCTAAGACTTATGCACAGCATCTAGAAAGCTATTTCTGATAATTAAAGCCACAGTACAATTTCAATCATATAAAGCAGTCAGAGGTGACTCCTTTCTTTGCTATGCCCATAAAATATTGTTATCTGCAGAGTGCTGAAACTATATATTGTGCTTTGCAAGAGGTGATAGGGCTAACAAAAGCTGTTAGAGAATTTCAGCCCTAAAGAACAGAGCACATAAACTTGAAAGTCCTAAATAAGTGAGTATAGCGCCATGTGAGGCAATACCGCAGGATCCCATGACTAAAATATTACATTATCAAGTCATGGGAGACTTCTTAAATTAAGTTGAATGTGATCCAAAACTTAAGTATATTCCCTAAAATTCTGTCAAGTATAAAAATAAATCAAAAATATACGAAGTTCTAGATTAATATTTTGTCTACATCATATGTTTGGCACTTGACTAATTTAAAACTTGATTGTGTGCTTATTATCCTCTCTTGTTTATAATGATTGCACATATGCAAATCCTGATAATCGCCAGATAAATGTTTTTAAGAGAAGAAACTACATCATATATATTTTAACCTGTAGCACAGGGAGAGACATGCATTCACAGAAAGGGAAATTAAGTGAAAGAAGGAAAATAGAAATATTAGTAGAATGTGAAGAGGTACAGCCTGTGGCTTTTGAAATTATTAATAAACAGCTTCAAGAAATCCCATAGTCCCAGGAAAAGTTGAGACAATCATTGCTAAACTGTTTCTAAGGAATTTTGGGTCTTGGGTTAGAGGATAAGTCATCATCCAGATCAGAATCACTGACAAAAAGTAAATTCAAATGAGAAAACTGAGGTCTAGATAGGGTTTTATTAATCCAGGTCACATGGTATATTTAATTGTGTCAAAAGCTCTTATCTTCCTTCTTCCCCTTTTTTTCTAAAATTTATTTCTCAAGAAATGGTAAATATCTTCAAGGTCAGGTTCATGCCTCATACTTTCTTTATATGCCCCCACAATATTCAGCAGATGACTCAGAGGACTTACTAAGAGAAGGTACTCAGATGTGTCAAATAGACTTGAATCCATACACTCAAGACACTTAGGGTTTCTTTACACTATTTTTTGTTTTAACTTTCAACTCCCTTAGCCTGCCCATTACATGAGAGAAACATGTTGGCAGGGGAAGGCCATTTCATGGTATTACTGATCCCAGAGTTGGAGACAGTACAGAGCAGAGGTGGGATACCACTCCTCCTAGTTCTTCCTACCCCATACACTGTTTAATTTCCCCTTAGTTTCACACTATTTCCATAATTTTCTCTACATTTTTCTTCTGTCCTGCCTTGTGTTTTTGCTCTCCCTTTTTTTCTTCTTCCTAGCTTAGGACATAGCCCCATGCTTAGCTCCCATCAGCACTGTTTAGCTCTGTTAATAGCAATGCCAACATACAATCCAATTCTATACAACTTAATTGGAAAACATGGCTGAAAACTTACTTTCCTGGGTACTGCACATAAGGACATAAACATACATAAGATGACCCAGACTGTTTCCTTAAATAGCTCATACTGTAAATACAAGGAGAGAAGTATATAATGAATATGAATTCATACTAAAGCAACAGAAGGTATATTGGTAACCTATAAAATAAATGACCAACATTCTGGGAAGGAGAGAATATTTATTAAGCAAGTAAATCTAAGCTGACTTTTGGAAGATGAATAAGAATTCAGCAAAACCAAAACAAGGAAAGGACAATCCAGTCAGATGATGACATGTACAAAGGCATACATGTTTGGATGGGGCAGTCAGTGTTGCTAGAGAAAAAGCAGATGACTATTCAGAGAGGAACAGACTGATGAATTCTGATGTAGGATACAAAATAGTACACAGGCTCTCTTTTGTCCACATTCCCAGAAGCCTCCACAAAAATTCCCATAAGAGATATCATTTTTGTTCACCCCTCTTATACCTTTACCAGCACCATGAAAAGAGCTTCTCCTACAAGCATCTGCTGCTGCTTGGCAGGAGGCAGACCTGAACTGAAGCCTAAGCAGGAAATAAAGTTCAGCCAGAGCTACGGCAAAAAGTAGAACCACACAGCTAAGCGCAGCCTAGATCTGCCAACCCCCAGGCTATGCGAAGCCATGAGAAGAGTAAAAGCTTTATGTCATACTACTGAGATGCTATGATTGCTTGTTGCCCTGGCAGTATAGCTAACTTTGTGTTGTGATTGTTTAGTTGCTAAGTCATGTTCAACTCTTTGGTGACCCCATGGACTATAGTCCTCCAGGCTCCTCTGTCCATGGGATTTCCCAGGCAAGAATACTGGAGTGGGTCGCCATTTCCTTCTCTAGGGGATCTTGCTAACCCAGAAATTTAACTAGTGTCTCCTGAATTGACAGGAGGATTCTTTATCTCTGAGCCACCGGGTAAGCCCGTAGCTAACTAGCACACCTGAATTTTCACATGTTCACAGTCACATACCCATAAATACGCTTTCTTTGAGTTGATGTTTGGAGCTGAGTCTAATTCAAGATACTCAATAGTAAAAAGAATGATGAACAAATACTGCAACAGCAGCATGTGGCAAGAACCCAGCAGTGCGTTATATATTCTTCATGCCAAACACAAACTGCAGTCTCCTCATTCATAGACAGTAAAGCTTTTCCTGATACCATGTGAAACTTTACAGAATTAAAGTCTCAGAGAATTACTCTACCATTATTAAGCCCACATTTGTTAGAAAGCCCTTCCTGTCCTGTATCAGACATGGAGATCCTATTGGTGTGTGCTGATATTAACAATGCTCATCCCATCATGATGCAAAACTAAAGAAAACAAAAGGGTAGTATTTAAATTAAGGTAGAAATAAATGAAAAAAAAAGGAGACTATAGCAAATATCAACAAAACTAAAAGCTGGTTCTTTGAGAAGATAAATAAAATAGACAAACTGTTAGCCATTAGACCAATAGATTCATCAAGAAAAAAAGGGAGAAGAATCAAATCAACAAAATTAGAAATGAAAATGGAGAGATCACAACAGACAACATAGAAATACAAAGGATCATAAGAGACTACTATCAGCAACTATACACCAATAAAATGGACAACTTGGAAGAAATGGATGAATTCTTAGAAAAGTATAACCTTCCAAAATGGAACCAGGATGAAATAGAAAATCTTAACAGACATATCACAAGCACAGAAACTAAAATTGTAATAAAAAATCTTCCAACAAACAAAAGTCCAGGACCAGATGGCTTCACAGGTGAATTCTAGCAAAAACTTAGAGAAGAGCTAATACCTATCCTACTCAAACTCTTCCAGAAAATTGCAGAGGAAGGTAAACTGCCAAACTCATTCTATGAGGCCACCATCACCCTAATACCAAAACCTGATAAAGACGCTACAAAAAAAGAAAACTACAGGCCAGTATCACTGATGAACATAGGTGCAAAAATCCTTAACAAAATTCTAGCAAACAGAATCCAACAACATATTTAAAAGATCATACATCATGATCAAGTGGGCTTTATCCCAGGGATGCAAGGATTCTTCAATATTCTCAAGTCAGTCAATGTGATATAGCACATTAACAAACTGAAAGATAAAAACCATTGATTATCTCAATAGATGCAGAGAAAGCCTTTGACAAAATTCAACACCCATTTATGACAAAAACCCTCCAGAAAGCAGGCATAGAAGGAACATACCTCAACATAATAAAAGCCATATACGATAAACCCACAGCAAACATTATCCTCAATGGTGAAAAATCAAAAGCATTTCCCCTAAAGTCAGGAACAAGACAAGAGTGCCCACTCTCACCACTACTATTCAACACAGTTTTGGAAGTTTTAGCCACAGCAACAGAAAAAAAAAAAAGGAACTAAAAGGAATCCATATTGGAAAAGAAGAAGTAATATTTTCACTGTTTGCAGATGGCATGATCCTCCACACAGAAAACCCTAAAGACACCAACAGAAAATTACTAGAGCTAATCAATGAATATAGTAAAGTTGCAGGATATAAAATTAACACACAGAAATCCCTTGCACTCCTATACACTAACAAAGAGAAAACAAAGAGAAATTAAGGAAACAATTCCATTCACCATTGAAACAAAAGAATAAAATACTTAGGAATAAATCTACCTAAAGAAACAAAAGACCTATACATATAAAACTATAAAACACTGGTGAAAGAAATCAAAGAGGACACAAATAGATGGAGAAATATACCATGTTCATGGATCAGAAGAATCAATATAGTGAAAACGAGTATACTACTCAAAGGAATCTATAGATTCAATGTAATCCCTATCAAACTACCAATGGTATTTTTCAGAGAACCAGAACAAATAATTTCACAATTTGTATGGAAATACAAAAAACCTCGAATAGTCAAAGCAATTTTGAGAAAGAATAATGGAACTGGAGGAGTCAACCTACCAGACTTCAGACTATACTACAAAACTACAGTCATCAAGACAGTATGTTACTGGCACAAAGACAGAAATAGAGATCAATGGAACAAAATAGAAAGCCCAGCAATAAATCCACACACCTATGGACACCTTATCTTTGACAAAGGAGTCAAGACTATACAATGGAGAAAAGACAATCTAACAAGTGGTGCTGGGAAATCTGGTCAACCACTTGTAAAAAAAGGAAATTAGAACACTTGTAACACCATACACAAAAAATAAACTCAAAATGGATTAAAGATCTAAATGTAAGACCAGAAACTCCTACAGGAAAACATAGGTAAAACACTCTCTGACATAAATCACAGCAGGATCCTCTATGACCCACCTCCCAGAGTAATGGAAATAAAAGCAAAAATAAAAAATGGGACCTAATTAAACTTAAAAGCTTTTGCACAATAAAGGAAGCTATAAGCAAGGTGAAAAGATTGCCTTCAGAATGGGAGAAAATAATAGCAAATGAAGCAACTAACAAAGAAGTAATCTCAAAAATATACAAGCAGCTCATGAAGCTCAATTCCAGAAAAATAAATGACCCAATCAAAAAATAAGCCAAAGAACTAAATAGACATTTCTCCAAAGATGACCTAGAAATGGCTAACCAACACATGAAAAGATGCTCAACATCACTCATTATCAGAGAAATGCAAATTAAAACCACAATGAGGTACCATCTCATGCCAGTCAGAATGGCTGCTAAGAAAATGTCTACAAACAATAAATGCTGAAGAAAGTATGGAGAAAAGGGAACCCTCTTACACTGTTGGTGGGAATGCAAACTAGTATAGCCACTATGGAGAACAGTGTGGAGATTCCTTAAAAAACTCTAAATAGAACTGCCTTATGACCCAGCAATCCCACTGCTGGGCATACACACTGAGGAAACCAGAATTGAAAGAGACACGTGTACCCCAATGTTCATCACAGCACTGTTTACAATAGCTAGGACATGGAAGCAACCTAGATGTCCATCAGCAGACGAATGGATAAGAAAGCTGTTGTATGTATACCCAGCGGAATATTGCTCAGCTATTAAAAAGAATGCATTTTAATCAGTTCTAATGAGGTGGATGAAACTGGAGCCTATTATACAGAGTGAAGTAAGTCAGAAAGAAAAACACCAATACAGTATATTAATGCATATATATGGAATTTAGAAAGATGGTAACAATGACTCTATATGCAAGACAGCAAAAGAGACACAGATGTAAAGAACAGACTTTTGGATTCTGCGGGAGAAGGCGAGGGTGGGATGATTTGAGAGAATAGCATTGAATCATGTATATTACCATATGTGAAACAGATCATCAGTCCAGGTTCGATTCATGAGACACGGTGCTCAGGGCCAGTACACTGGGATGGTCCTGAGGGGAGGGATGGGATGGGGAAGGAGGTGTGCGGGGGGTTCAGGATAGGGGGCACATGTTCACCCATGGCTGATTTATGTTAGAGTATGGCAAAAACACTACAATATTGTAAAGTAATTAGCCTCCAATTAAAATAAATAAATTTTTTTAAAAAAGAACTCACTAAAATGCAGTATGACCAAAGATGTTCATTGTAGCACTGTTTGCCAAATTGTAAACAACAAAAGAAAAACAGTGAAATGAATTATATAACATAACTAGGGAAACCTCATTCATTTTTTCACTTTTCATTCATTCATTCACTTACTACTGTGTCTCAAAAGGATTTAAAGTGGTTCATATAATGATTTATTTATACAACCATGAAAAATTATGTTAAAAAACATGTGCACAATGAGAAATGCTCATTAATATTAAGTGGAAAGGGTGGGATACAAGATATTGTGTGTGCAAAAGTAAGATTAAAAGCTAACCTTTGTTTAACATGTACAGAAGAAAGGGAAATCCATCAAAATACTATCAATGGTATTTGTCTGGGTGGTAACACTATAGGTGAATTTTTTCTCTTTTTACTATAATAAGTTTCATAAACTGAGCTTACAATTCTATAATAAAGCTTGTGTGCATGAAAAATATTAAAAAGATAAAGATAACTTTAACACTAAAAAAATGAACTTCTTTCAGAAGTAATAACTTTGTCAGAAATATATAAAGGGATTATAGCATATAATTAAAGATCCTTCCTCAAAGCATATCTAAGGAAAGACAGTTGTGCTTAGTGGCTCAGTTGTGTCCGACTCTGACACCCTATGACTTGCCAGGTTTCCTCTGTCCATTGGATTCTCCAGAAAAGATTGCTGGAGTGGGTTGCCATGCCCTCCTCCAGGGGATCTTCCCAACTCAGTTATTGAACACAGGTCTCCTGCATTGCAGGTGGATTCTTCACTGTCTGAGCCACTAGGGAAGCCCAAGAATACTGGAGTGGGCAGCCAATCCCTTCTCCAGGGGATCTTCTTGACTCAGGAATCGAACCTGGGTCTCCTGCATTGCAGATGGATTCTTTACCAGCTGAGTAGCTGAGCTACCAGGGAAGCCCAGAAAGGCAGTTATATCATAGCATATTTCCATAAACCAGTAAAACTTGTCACCTGCTACCAAAATAAACAGCAATGAGCATTGTCAGCTTGGATTTTGGAAGATTCTGTTTTTATGTGGTGCCACCACTGACTTTGGGATGAGGCAAATAAAACTCGAGTCTAGACTAGAGAGTCAGGCTCTCAGTCTACTGAGGGTAATGGAGTTAAGAATAGGAACCAAGTTTCCATCTTCTCTCCCATTCTCCTAGGCCTATGCTGTGTTTAGTAGATCAGTTGTGTCAGACTTTTTGCGACCCCATGGACTCTAGTCTGCCAGGCTACTCTGTCCATGGGGATTCTCCAGGCAAGAATACTGGAGTGGGTTGCCGTGCCCTCCTCCAGGGGATATTCCCAACCCAGGGTTCGAACCCAGGTCTCCCACAGAGCAGGTGGATTCTTTACCATCTAAGTCACCAGGGAAACCCAAGAATACTGGAGTGGGTGGACTATCCCTTCTCCAGGGCATCTTCCTGACCGAGGAATCAAATGGAGGTCTCCTGCATTGCAGGTGGATTCTTTACCAGCTGAGCTCCCAGGGAAGAGTGGTAGGAAGCTCTTTTTCAGAACCTAAGGAGTCACCATTAGGCATTTAGCTATTTGAAAATAAAGACTACCACAGGTTGACGTACATGCCATGTACTGCTTCTAAGAATTTTCATTTTACATGACTTTTTAATAACAAGGAATATGACACTTGTACCCAAACATGAATGTCACTTGGGAGAGGTAACATAGTGTCAGCACACAGTAAAATGCCAGAAGAGAAATCAAGACCTTTGAGCTGCTTAAACCAAGAAGGCCTATCACTCAGCCTGTCTTGGAATCTCTACCTTCTATGCAACTAGAACCATTTTATAAAATACTATTTATATCTCAGAGACAATCATTATAGTAGTAATTCAGTGTTATTCTGAAGGATGTCCTATACTCTTTTACCCTACATGAATAACGTAAATGAATCCATTAGACATCATTGCTTAAGTAACAGTACGGTCTTTGGCTAAGAATAAATTCTAAGTTGCTTAAATAAAGACCTGAAAGTTTCTCCTCTCAGAAACATCTACCTTAAACCACATAGATACTTGAAATAGTGTAAGGAAATTCCATGAAAATATTCAAGTTCTTCCTTAATGTGTTCAGTCGATTTCAATCATGAGTTGTCTTGCATAGTTTTCAATTGTTCCCTTCCAAAAGCTAAATATGTCTTGTATTTTGCATACCATAAGATTGTGGCCTGTCACACATACAGGAAAATTGTTGTTTAAAAGCTGCAATGTTTAAAGTGAAATAAAACGTATGTTTACAGTGGTAAATACTCCTGGATTAATAGAGTTGCAGCAGACACAGATATACTCCAAAAACTGACTGAAGTCTGTGGTATTAGAAAGACAGAAAATTTATCTAGTTTTAGCAAATGTCAAATCAGCAGCCATTGCTTTTAAGATTAATAAAAGATATAATGGCTTCCAGATAGCCTCTAAACAGAGATTACTATGAATGGAGAAGTGATTTACCAACAGTCACCACAATGAGATTTCTTTAAAGGTTACAATCATCAGTTATTTAGCTGAAACACTGCTGAGAATGCCTGGTCATTTCTTGAATAATGCATAATGTTCATTGTAGATTTGATCTGTATTATAACAATAGAGATATTTCTAAAATAATGGAAAAAAACTATCTGTTACCTTCCAATTGCTTAACATATCATTTCCATGAAGTAATTGACTCAGGACATATTACACACTGCCACCTGAGTGTGCTTTCTGCAAGCATAACTTGCAATAATCTGTACACAATGGGCATCACAAAACAAACTCATCAACCTTTATAGACTTTTAAGAAAAGATATGATGAACACAGGGCAGAATAAAGAACCTTTCCGAAGCAGTAAATTAAAATAATTAAATTTCTATATAGTTGTTTGGGACAAATTTAAATTTAAGCTTTGAAATTTAATTATTAACATGAACAACTCATCACATTAAAAAGATGCTGCCTACATCATGTAAGCACTTTTCATATAAATTTCCACATGCCTTTAGGTTTATTCAAGAGACTGCTTGGAGAAGCACGAAGTATAATGTCTACTGTTTTATTGTTGGATTATGAACTGCACTTCACATGAGGCTGGAGGCTATTTATATAAGCTTGTTTATCCATATGAACTTCTTCAAGGGCACAACATAGAAGACCTTAGCAAATTAAAATGAATTTCTTTTGATGTTGTTGTTTCATGAATGTTTGATCAGAATGAGTAGCAGGTTTGCATTAAAGAACTAGAGGAAAGCAATAAAATATACATATATTGTACAGCAGAACCAGCTTACCAAAAGCATCCATTGCATTCCTAGCAACCTTTGAGAGCCAGAGTAAATAGTATCAAGTCCCACACTTCAGTACAGTAGAGACTTCAGTTCCAGACTATCATCAGATTTCTAATAGAGGGAGTATACATGTGCCAACTGGGTGATCTGTGATAATCTGGATAAAATTTTTTAAATAATAAAGTCTGGTATATAAATTCCAATCTTCCCACTTTTCTCACTGACATCACCATGTTCCTCTATAGACTGAACTTATCCTATGAGCATAGACAGTATTTTATCTTATTTTAATCCATCTTCATCATTAGTATTTACATAGTTAAGTTGACTGGAGGTCACAAAAATGAATTATTAGCCATAGTCCAAAGCTAAGAGCATTCTCACCTGGAATGTTTGATGATGATGATAGAAATCAAATATTATTGCTAGAAATAATATCTGATAGAAAGAGCCCTAGACAGAAAAACAATACAATGGGATTCGAATTTTAGATCTTCTAATACTTAACTGTAAGCCCTTTCTACATCATTTCCCTCACCTATAACGTGAGGGCTTAGTTCTATATTATCTATAAGTATGCATCTCTAAAAGGCCATGATTCCAAAAGAAAGAAGAATTATCACATTGTAGAAGAATGAACAGGGCTTCCCTGGTGGCTCAGTGGTAAAGAAACCACCTACCAGTTCAGGAGACGTGGGTGCAATCTCTGGATCAGGAAGATCCCCTGGAGAAAGAAATGGCAACCCAATGCAGTATTCTTGCCTGGGAAATCCCATGGACAGAGAAGCTTGGTGGACTATGGTCCAGGGGGGGTCACAAAAGAGTCAGACATGATTTAGCGACTAAACAAGAGCAAGAAGAGAAGACAGACCGTGGAACCATTAGACTTTTCTACTTTGGCAGTAACCACTACCAAGGAAGCCTATAAGCTACCAACTCTCTTAAAGAAAAGATGGAAGGAAAAGATAATTATGTTAAACAAGTTAATATAAGTTCCTCAGTCAATGCATTTCAAATTGACTAAAAAGATTAAGAATATATTTTATATTTTTTTGTGATTTCTAACCTGCTACATGTATCCATTCATCTTACATGATTTGGAATAAACACAAAGACAACCTACTAAATAAACTCTTAAGTATTTACTAGGATTATACTTACATCCTTGGCTTTGGAAAATTCCCCTGTTTTAGTATCTGGAACATGGACTGGTATATGACCAAGCTGACATCAACATTGTTTTTTGTTTTTTTTTATTTTTAAATTTTATTTTAGTTTTTTATTTTTTAAATTTTAAAATCTTTAATTCTTACATGCATTCCCAAACATGTTTGGGACATCAACATTCTTAAGGGTAGAAGGGCTGTGTAAGGAAAGCATGAATGTGCCTTGGTCTATTTGTCATGTGCTTCCTCATATTGACACCCTGCCCTTGAGAGCTATCTCTGTTGTATGTTCTTCTCAACCTTCAAATGTCATTCTTATACTTAGAGCAGGAGTCTGTGAACTATGGCTTGTGGGCCAAACTTGGTGGCAGCTGCCTGCTTTGCAAGTATGGTTTTGTTAGAACACAGCCATACCTTGTGGTTTATGTTTGTGTATGATTGATTTCATTCTACAATGGCAGAGTTGAGTACTCCCCCAAAACTAAAATGTTTACCATATATGGCCTTTACAGAAAATGTATGACAACCTCTGCCCTAGAGAAAAAAACCTGTTACAATTTGCATTCAAATTTTCCTTCTCTAATGAGCATAAGAAACAGAATCTCTAAGTAACAATAGCAAAGATGCAAACAGATTCACACAGGTATCTACATACATATGATTACACCTCTTAGCACAGAATTGTCAAGTCACTGCTGTTGAACTTTCATTTTATTTGAATCCTATAAGAAGTTATAGCTTCCCCCAGTATCCTTCCCTACAATAGCCAAGAATACAGGGACTTCACAGGTACTCATCAAGGTGTAATCACATAGCTAAGAATCTAATTCCTCCCCCAGAGAAGGCTGCCCGCAATTCCATCCCACGTCCAGTTATTCCATGCTCATCAAGGGCCTAGATACAAAGTTAAAGCAGAAAAACCAACAGATCCCATTCCATGCCTTGAGTGGTACATTGTTAAAGAAAATCAGTGGCCAACATCACATGTACATCAATAAACACATGCATGCATATTCATATGCTTAAAATCTCATTAATTATTAGATGTTTCAAGAGCATGCAAGAAAATAACCCTCCTGAGTATCAGAGTAAAAAAGACCTAAAGTTTTAATAAATTTTAAGGGTAAGTACATCCAGATTGGGAGCATAAATACATGTTTATGTTTATAAATTATAGGCACTATATACAAAAAGTTGAAATAATATATAGATTGATCACTTTGTTAGCCAATAAAATCATTATTCAAAATGCCTGCTACAACTGTACTCTGCTCCCTGCCTCTCTTTGGTAACTAAAATCGGAAAATGTTAGTCCTAACCTTTACCAAGTATTATCTTAACCACCCCCCACTTAATAATAATTTGCATGTATTAGCATAACATAAATTAAACCCAAGAAACATTTTAATGTAAGTCATTTCATTCTCATTTCTCTGAAACCTTATCTAAAGTGACAGCATATTTAGGCTGACAGACTTTTTGAAAATAAAATAGAAATAGAAGAGGTTTATTTCACCTTTACATGGTGTCTTTCTCATGCAGAGTTCAGATTTCCACAATTGTATCCCTTTAAAGGATTTGATATGCAGGAAAAGAAGAGAGGATGATGGTAAACGTTTCATCTCAGAGACACCAACAGACTACACTCCAGGATCAACAAGGGCTGAAACCTTACCTTTTACTGATGTGTTAGGTGGAGGGCCTTCCATTCGCAAGTTCCATGGAGGGTCCCCCTGGTTAGCAAAGTCCCTCATTTTCAGGTAGCTGATTGTAAGTCGAATGATGGAGGCCTTGTCAAGCTGGCTAGTGATGGCTGCAGGAAGAGGCAACAACTTGGCCAATTCATAGAACTCAAAGTTTTCTTTTCCCCGGCGGGAGCGGGCAGCATCCCGGGACTTCTCCTTTCTCAATGCTTGTAAACTGGAATCAAAGGAGTGAAAAAGTGCTGTTTAGAACATGTGATTCTGTCAATGAGATGAACACTGCTTTTCTTTTTACTTCATCCATGCCCCCTCCTCCCCACAACCAGCAAAAGTCTACCAACATTTTCTTCAAAATTTCAGGGCCACGGTAAAAGGAGTTCCAGATAAAGACCACTAAAACCTCTGGGCTTATACGCCATAAACTCATGTACAATGAGTAAAAATAGTTTACTTGTTAAGTTTTTCCCTCTAATTACCCATGCACTGAGATATAGTTTGTTTTTGAGACATAAGATTTACAGGTGATGCTTGCTATTATAAGCTATGAGCAATTTAAAAGACTGTGATTATAATTACATATCTGCATATGTGAGTGTATGTTCAGTTGCTCAGTTGTGTCCAACTCTTTGTGACCCTATGGACTGCAGCCTGCCAGGCTCCTCTGTCCATGGGATTCTCCCGGCAAGAATACTAAAGTGGGTTGCCATTCCCTTCTCCAGGGGATCTTCCTGACCCAGGAATTGAACCCGAGTCTCCCTCATTGCAGGCAGATTCTTTACCATCTGAGCCACCAGGGAAGACTAAACCCTCAAAAGGACGTATTTTAAAAAATTTTTTCTATTACCATTTCGAGGAACAAAGGCTAAACAAAAAAACAGTTCACAGAATTAACAAATAAAATGTTGATGTGCTTCCAGCCCTCAATAAAAATCATAACCTTCACTCAGATAAATAAAACCTCTCATTGAAAATGATGATTGCAATGGAACTTTATAAATGCACTGGTAATTGGTTGATAAGAGAATACTTTAATTCTTTATTAAGGAGCATACATTCATAGACGGATAGATTCTCTAAGATATTAGAGAATAAAATATATCACCCAGAAAAGTCAAACTTTAAAATAATATAAATTTAATGTTGAAAGATAAAGCCCCATATGGGTTATTAAAATTTATAAACATTATAGACATATTACTTCACAGAAGAGGCAACAGGTGGGACCCAGCATTTTCCTTTAACTATTTATGCACATTTCTGTTTGAAGTTTGCTCGCATTGCTGAGGGCAGAATCTGGCACAATTGAAGTTATATGTGAGCATCTGACAGGAGAAATCCACCTACTCTGAATTGCTCTGTTTTCTGTCTGATGAAAAATAAAATTCAAAATCAGACTGTGATGATAAATAATTGGGCAATATTTACAGTATCAAGGTATTATTAACATCATATATAAGTATCCATTTTATTGGGCTTTGAAAACATTTAAAATCTTTGAATCTAGCATCCTAGTTTTCCCAATATAAAATATCAAGAAAGAGGAGTAAGACCAGAGGAACAGGTTAAAATGAGTGCAGCTGTATGGCTTCAGCCTCTTGAGATGAGCAGTAACGTTCCATATTACCTTCAACCATGTCTGATGTTCACAGTGGAAAACTGTTTTCACTGCAGACACTTCAGGTGCTTTACTGAGTGTCTATGTAATTTAAATAACTCCATGACGTTTGGGTCAAATACTTGCTAGGCTAATAGCCCAACAGGTTTCATGTTCGCTCCATTAATAAAATATTCGACATTAGCCAGCTAATGTATTTCTCAGAACTAGACCAATTAACACTACCATTTTCAGAGTCAAAGCAGTCACAGGTGACAAATCTTTGTCCTGATATCTCTGGTGATAATCTTCAGTGGAAACATCACTAATTTATAAGGAAAAGCTGTGTGATTTTGTTTCCCAAAATTCTAACTGACCTCCATCCAATTATTCAAATACTCAATGTGGCTTACTGATAACTAGGTACACAAAAGTAAGAGATGTCTTAAAGTCTGACCAATTACAGGTAAAATCTGAATCTATGTCAACATCTTAGGATAAAACAATGATTCATAGCCCTCCTCTACCCCCATATAATAAAAGTAATCTATCTAACACCATTTAAGTCAGCTGTACCCGAAGAACTATGTCACTTGACATGTTTTATCTACCACTTGTAGAGTGCAGTGCTTCAAGTTCAGTGCTTTGCTCTTTTTGTGTTCTCATAATCAAATACTACTCCAGAAGGTGGGCTGAACGTGTACGTGTGTGTGTGTGTGCGCGTGTGTGTGTGTGTGCGTGTGCGTGTGTGTGTGTGTATTTTGGTCCTGTAAGTGACTATGATGGAGCTGTGGAGCAAGGCTGCTAACTCAAGGGCTTGCAGGGTTAAGGCAGGGAATGTCAATGAATAAAGAGGCCTGATGCTGACTAGAGGATGACAGCCCCGGCAAAGGAAGGCATATACAGTTTTCGCCTTGCGTGTGCTGCTTTGGGGGAAGGCTTGCATGTGCTGCCAGATTTCAGCTACTGCTATTTCTAGAAAACAAAAATCTGAATTTTTACATATTATCTCCAAGTTTATGTTACGTTTTAAGCTTATGTTAACTAATTGGCATTTTTGAAAATCATGCAAGCCAAATAAAACATGCCATTTGGTCAACAATGGAGCAGGGACTCCATTTTTACAATTGGGTAATAATTCGGGAGGTCAATTCTGCCAGAAGTTTCACATGGATGTTATATGTAATTTTCCTTATATATGTCAGTCAGTGGTCACAAATGGATTCATCTGATACCTAATCAATATTACTAGCATTCATAATGGGAATTTCTCTATTCACCCGAAGCCAGTAGAGGATTAAGCAATCATTCTGAAATTGATATTTACTGTATGGGCTTATCAATAACCTAAGGATAAAAACTAACGCTAAGGGTAGAAAAGCCAAAGATCACAGGGAGTAGCCCAATGGGCTCCAAGGGTGAAGTAGAGTGGAGATGACTTCTTTCGTCCACTTAGGGAAGGTGGGGTATGTGGACACTAATGCTTTGGGGTTCCTTGCTTAAACACTGCCCTCTGACACTTGGCTTTTCTAAAATAGCACTTACTTTATGTGCTTCTATATATTATCTTATCAGTTCTTCTTCTCTATCACTCCCCCCCTTTAAAAAAAAATCTCTTTACACACACTGTGTTACCCTACTGGAGTAATCTTCCTGTCCATAATCTTAATAACAAAGGGTTTCCATGACTCCCCATCATATCATTATGCAGACACCATAGTACAGAAGATTTCCAGAATGAGGGCACTGTGTCTGCAATAAGTAGTCACTGGTTTTGAGGGCAACAGCAATAAAATACAGCCAATGGTTTATAAAGGTTGTGGAGATATTGATACAATAGATGAAGCTAAAGACCTTAAGACAATGACAGATTGTGGATTAATCTTTTGCCTGCTTTTGTGAAGTAGAGCCTAGTTAGAAGTAATTCTCAAACTGAATTAAGGACTACATTAAAACCTAACATAAATTTGCGTTTGTACATTGTGTTCTAAATCAAAACATTACAGTTGCATTTCTAAACACTAGAGAAAGAATGGATTGACTGTGAGTAAATGTTACTGCCTGATCTCTGCCACCTAAAATATAATTAAGTAATAAGTTACTTCTTGGGCCCAAAATTCCCACTATTTTAATGCTCTTCTACTTAGACTCTGAATAACAGAAAATCCTCCACAAATCAAAATTTTAACTCTGTGATGACAACAATATCATCTTCGTTAATAATTACCACCAACAGTAAATCAACAACTATTTTCAAAGACACACATACATATCTGAAAATCATACCCCAAATAACGCATATATATATTTTTTGAGGGTTTATTAAATGATTCTCAAATTTTCAAAAGGGATCCATCACTCCATCCAAAAGAATAATAATCTAACATATAGAATTTCTTCTTATAAGGGTTATAAAGCTGGATTCTGCTCTCTTTTTGCCACTGATGTTGTTAGAATTAACTTATCCTTAAAATATCCTTGGTTAAAATAATACTATTTAATGTATGTTTTCATTCAACGTCTTTAAGCAATTTTTACACATTTATAAAGTTATACCTTTAAGCATATACCTAACAAGCAATCAAAAAAGAGTTTACTAAGAATGAAGATTCAGCAGTCAGTATTTGTTAAACATAAAGTTATTTTTTGAATCCTCCATGTATTTTAAGTTCCTTTGGCGAGCTGTATGTTCCATGGAAAGAGTTCCAATGAAGGAATTCTGAGATCCACTTTGGCCATTGTAGACATTATGATTCTAATTCACTATGTTGAATTTCAATTTCATCATCTTAGACCATGAGGATGACACACAAGTACCATTTGGCAAATCTTCTGGGACCACTGCAATGGCTCACATGATAATTTCATAATAATATAAAGAAGTGAACCTCCCTTGGACAGTTCTATATTGCAACAGTTAAGACAGTTTGTAAACTCTAAATGTGGTAGAGTCTCCTTTAGTTTACAACAGAATTTTAGCAAGACTGAAGAATGCCTAAATATAGTCAAGCTATACTTAAGCTTTCTTGGAAGCACAGATGTTTGGAGTAGGGACTCCATGTCCACATTATCACACAGTTACTAGCTGGCAATCTTGGACAGAAGTCTCAGCTTCTTTGGACCTCAATTTCCTCATCTGGGAAACAGACATTATAGTAGAACATACTTCACAATATTCTTCAGAGGAGTAATTGAGCTAATATATGTCAAGTGCTAAATGTCTTGACATATATTACTTACAACTGCCATGTTGTAAATGTTACATAAACATGGAAAGTGAAAGTGAGAATGTTAGTCGCTCAGTCTGTCCAACTCTATGCAGCCCCACGGACTGCACCCTGCTGGTTCCTCGGTCCATGGAATTCTCTAGGCAAGAATACTGGAGTGGGTTGCCATTCCCTTCTCCAGGGGGTCTTTCTGACCCAGGTCTTCTGCATTGCCGGGAAATTCTTTACCATCTGAGCCACGAGGAAAGTCACTATAGGCACTGACTACTATTATAACAACTTTATACCTAGGAAAAGCCTGACTGTTTTAATCTTAGCACCACATCTGATCATCACCGTGTTCCTCCAGAATTCTTTACAATTTTCTTTTAACTAGTAGCATCTTTCCTATCACTTTATTTTTCATTCAGGCTATAGTTTCTATAATTCTAAATACCTACGTTTTTTTTACTCATTGTTTCTCAAACTCCTTTCTTTACTGCCACTTATGACTTTCATTTTTTAGTAAATTTTACTTCCCATATAGTGACAGTAGAAATTAAATCAGAGAGCTGACTTCTGCTTGGTGATAACCCTAAAATTGCCTATTTATTTAAATGCCTCCATGTTCTCTCAACTCATGATTCTCACTTTCTTCAAGTTCTGTTGCTGCCTCTATCAGCATGTCTTCCACAGTAGCAAGAGACAGAGGGTAAGTGCATGAATTCCAGAGCCTGTGCTTAAATCCTGGCTCTATGACTAATTACATAATAAGTAAACGTGAGCAACTTACTTAACCTCTTTTGCCTCAGTTTCTCACCTGTGATATGTGATGATAATACTGCTTCATAAGGCTCCTGTTAAAATTAGCTGGGGTAGTTTAAAAAATATTTATAGTGGTGCCTAGGACACAGTAATACTGTATAAGATGTGTTAAATGAAAACCCAAGCTCATGTCAAACTAACTGTTCTATGCTTTGAGGTCCTTTATAATTTACACTGTGTTCTCACCAATAAGATTTCCATCTACTGGTTCTGACATACCACATTGTGTACTTAAGTGAAATAAAACTACTTGATTGCAGAGATATTGATTTTTCATTATATTCCTCCTTATACCTAGGTCTACCTGTCTTTTACTATAGATATACTCAATGACTTGTTCAAATAAAAAATGCATGTCTCATTAATGGAAGATGAAATGTTTATAAATAAGTGATTTCCTATGCTAAGAATAATAAAGGATCTTTTTTTAGTTCCCTAAAGTAGAAAAAACTGGCATTCAAAATTGACAAGCAATTTTGTTTATAGAGAAAAATGAACATCCAAACAGTAATTAAGGGAATGGGTGGGTTACTTGGGAAGACTGTGAAAGCTTCTATGGAAGACTTCAAAATTGCAATGATAATTATTCATCAGAAGGAGTATATGTGTATTCCTAGCAGGAAGAAGATCTTTCAAAGCATCTCCCAAAACATCACAAATATGTAATTTCTGTCTGTCAGGCAAAGCTCCAAATCCAGGACCATGGAGAGCTCACCCAGAACATTTGGAGCAGGGAAGAAACTTGGAAGGACAACAGCAGTTTCCAGTTCTAGCCTCCATACTGGGGGCAAGGCTGAATCGTGAAACTCTACTTGAGCCAGAAATAAGACAGGAAAAAAAGGTAAAAGAAAGTTTTGTTGCTTCTTTAAAAAACAAACAAACAAACAAACAGGCACTGCCACTATCACAAAGCCAATATTATGAAATTGAGTTAGCACTTGCGATCTCTCTAAAGCTATCTCAGAGTTGGATAAAGGTGTCAATTGTTTCCATAGTGGAAAAAAACAGGTAATTTTCGATGTGATGACTCATTAAAAGAACTAAGTTGTCTCTTGTGGTTTGTCAAATTTAGCTTTGCAAAATTCATTTCTTTGGTTTCCTACTTCACAGAAATGGTGATAGTGATTACAGAAACAATACAGTTGGATATTTACAGAATATAACAGAGCAGAAATAGTAACTGTCACAGAGGAACCAACAGAAGTAAGTCACCTTAGTCAAATGTTTCTTATTCAACAACTTCTTCACAGCCAGATATCTATCAGCTATTTTTTAATACTTTATAATTATATTTATGGAATGATTTCTTATATGGACATTATCAACAGATCCATACTCTCTCTACATAAAAATCCTCTCTCTAAGCCTCAAAGTTAACACCTTCATGTAAACTTTTAGAGTACAATAACTAGTCTTTATAAAAGAACACGGCAGGTTTTGGTCATTAACTCTAGGGGGAAGGAAAAGTAGGGTAAAAACCACTTTAAATTTTACCTTTGTAAAGTACCTCTAAGGAGCCAGACAGGCTTTTTTTTTTAATGGATTTTCCTACTTGTTTTGCTTAGGAGAATCCAGCACTAGACTTCTACTATTTATCAATTAATCTGGCATGCAGCCTCAAAGGAAGAAGGTCGACCTGTATTAAAAATGCAGCCATCAAAAATTCATCAAAGGCTGCAGCATTTTAACTCATGAACCTTTGAACACCTGCATACTTGTCAGATCTCTGGTCATAGTTAACGGTGAAATCTATAGTTACTCCGGTACCTACAGCTGCCCTGACATGAGCTGAATGAGGCAGCTTCCCAGGGAAAAAGTACAGTAAAGATTCTATAAGCACTGCTTTCCCTTCCTTCATTACTTTCAATAAAACAGTCCACCACACATTGGCATCACAGAGAGTTCAAAGTCAATCAAATCAGTCCACTGCAAAGAATAAAAATCTTTCAGAAGTATTTTTCCCCCATGATTGTAATTACCACCTTTCTTACAAGGTAATATAATTGAGAAATGCATAAAAAACCGTTATCTGGTAGGATTATGTACAACATAACTCCCAACCCAAAATCTTTTAATGCTCTTCAAGAAAGGGTAATAATTTCAGAAACCTTCCTTTAATGTGTGAAGAAAGCAGTATAGTACATACTGGAAGTTAAAACTGGAACCTTCAAGTTCAAGGTAAGAACTCTGCTGCTTAACTAATGCACTGCTCATAGCTGTCATCATTAATTTATGTTAGCCTCTGTAAACATCAAGAGTATAATAGGCCAATTTCACAACTAAATATAGATGCACATTTTGCCCTTATATAAATGGCAGATTGCTGCTGTAGATCATCGCTGCAGCAACACGTCAGTAAAGATGCACTGTTTGATGGTCTGATGCTCACACAATATATAAAACCAGTTGTAATGGTTGTTTGGAAGCAAAGTGTAACATAGCAGCAAAATTTCATTTGTTCCACAAACTCAGGATATATTAAGCTTGGCTGACAAAGACTGTTTGATGTGCTAAATCAGTTTGACCTTCATTCTTGCCTTATTTTTCTCATTTAACAAGTGAAATTACCATTATTTTTCCCACATGTAAGAAAATCATGAAATTGATTGCTTAAAAACATTGTCAAAAACATGTGCCACTGCTAACATGCAATAAAGTATTAAAATCAAGATGCATCTTTAAAATCTTTAAACTATGATATATTCTGATTGAATAATCATGACCTATTTTTGACTTGTGGTAAAATAGATCCAAAGAGTAATTAAAGCCATTCCACTGAATGCTTTCCCTCATCTTCAGAAAATGCCTTGTGTATGTTTGAACTTAATAATTAAATTAATTGGTTTTAGCCAATGAGCATTCTTATTCTTAACACTTTAAGTAAGAGGATTTAATACCAGAATGAGTCATTAGAATAGTAATAAAGAAAGCTGAGAGGTCCGCACAATCCTTTTCAACCAGTGTTCACCTTGATTCAAATAACCCTTGAATGAACCACAGCAAGACCCAACTATTCATTGCATGCTTTGGTGTCTGCCAAAAACCTCCTGAATCAAAGTGTTTTGTTCTTCATTTTCCTCCAGAACTTTAAGCTACCAACTGGCAGTTCCATAATAATGACAAAAAACTGCAGTTTTATCAAGTAATTTCTCTCCACCCAATAAATAGCACTTTACCTTGGAGCAACTTGTATATTTCACACCTTAAATTTCTATTTACCAAATCAGCTAATCACTTCACAATTGAACTCAGAACAAAAAAAAATTATCAATTAAAGTGGTTGAAACTCCTGCAAATTATCATTTAGGAATGAAGTAATTGCTTTCATCAGGGCAGAAAAGCCCGCCAGAACAGAAATGTCACTTTAGATTAGTGTTCTCACTCCTGAAGCTATGGATGACACAGCTGATATAAGACTAAATGCCAAGACCAATCAATTGCTTTTGTGGCTCTGCTCTGAGCTGCTGTAAAAGGGGCCATTTTCTAGGATCTACTCTTCATTATAGTAAATGCTATCTCCTTGGTAACATAATTCCATTTCTCATAAATTCTGTCTGAGAGCATTGTCCTAACAATGGATGTTTGTGGAAAAGAATGCTGTTGGTTTAATGCACAGAATTAAGTGTGAATGGCTGTCAAACTGCTATAGTTTACTAGTTCTTAAACATAAATTGAAGTCTTATACATTAGAAAGAATTCTTGGGGAGAAATGAATGTCCTGAACAAGGGTAAGATATTGTATTTGAAGGTTCTGTGCTACTGGTTTTGAATTTTGACTATTCTAGTATTTATCTGTCCTGTACATGAAATCAGTCAGCTCACACCAGAGGTGGGTGAACACATCACCTACTTTCTCAGCAGTATAGTTTGCAAATGTGAAACCTCAGAAGCAAATACGGACTCATTAGGCAACTGCATGCGATTTGTGAATAGCCACAACTGTGTTAAAAGAAAAAAAAAAAAAACTGTTCTTTGAGCTGAGCCATTCCTGGAAAGCATCCAGATCTTAATTTGTATTGTTCATCCCCCTGAAGTTACAAGATTCTGGGTTGCAGGCTCCAATTAACAGGAAATTGAAGAAGCTAATATAGTGAGAAAGCAGCAATTCCCTGCACTGCTCTCTTCAGGTCTGAAGTTTAGAAAGAGATTCAGGATCACGGGTCTTTGCCCAACATGGGATAAAGGCCTTTCTCATCCTGGTGAGCACACATGTGTAACTTCCATTAGCAGTAACAGAAGTCGTGAGCACACATTGAGAGGGAAGTCTACTGCTAAATATTTGAAAGGGTCAGAGCATCTCCTCTGAAAGGCAAAAATGAGAAGAAATGGTGGGCACTCTGTGATGGCAGGACATTTTACTAACCGTGCAAAGGGATTTCTATCACTCCAAGGGACTATAGTATTAGTTTTCATATCAATGACAGGAAAGTACATGTGTTGTTTCCGCTTTTTAATATTATTCAGTACCATCAAAAAATAGCATAAACCTTAACATCATAGTAACACTGAATGAAAACAAACATCTTTGAACATCTACTAAGCTTCAGGCTCTAATTAAACATTATCATACTTAATTCACCATTGTCAATATCATCAAGGATGGAAAGGGGAAGTAACAGCATCTATGGAAAGTAGATCATCTCCACGATATACATCTGACCCTAAAACACTGCTATTTTAGCCCCGGTTTTGGGGGGCCACTATATTTATGCTCTGTTTCTAATTTTCTGCCCTCATCCCCCCGAACTAGGAGTTTTCTTGTCTCAGAGAGAACTTTCCCTGGATCCTAGACTTTTAGTACTAAAAGAAGGATGGGCCTGGGCAAACCAGAACAGCTGGTCACCCTGGAAATATGATTGTCCCCCATCTCATAAATAAGAAGACCACAGAGAGAGAAAGTAACTTGCCCAAGATCACTGACAGCTGAAAATGGAATCTGAACCTTGGCAAGATGACTCCATCCTTACGTCCTTCTCACCACTGCACTGCGTTGCCTCTATAGGAATAAAGTCATGAGTCCCCTTCTGATTACATGACTATTAAGTCACAGATAAAATTTTACTTAACTGATAATCACCCATATAATTTCTATCATAATTGTTATGAAAACATTAAGTCACTAATAAAATGTCCAACAACCCCCCTTTTTCAGGCATATAAACATATTCCAGTTTGGAGTAGATAAATTTGCTGTTAATTGCTCTAAGTCCCAAACTAACTTGCTTTGGAATTCAAATTCAAATGACCTTTTCTAGAGGGAAAATTCACTTTTTCCTTTAATTTTCTCCAAGTGTGATTTCAAACACTTTTTAAAGCATGACCAAGTGGAAGAAAGATTTTGAAAACTTTCAAGCCTGATAGGAGAAACTTGGAAAGGAGAAAGTAGGCTTTGACAAGTTTGAAGATTTTAAAGTCTGAAAAATGAAAGCTATGGTCATGTGAATACTGCAAACAGCGCACCCATTTACTTGACATCAATGAGCATGTTTATACCATAACTGCCTGCATTTTTAATGAAGTACACAAAGTGGCCACCCTTTCTTTAAACACTACAACTGAGAATAATGGTGCCAACAGTCTAAAGAGACAGTACACTTTATTCCCTACCTGACTTTATTTTAAAGGCATGCATTTTTATTTAACCTTTCATCAAGGTTCTAAAAGCATGGTCGAACTTACCAGAGGTGTACACTGTTACAATTTCTAGGGAACACTTTGGCAAATACAGATCTCAAGCTGGCCAGGGATGCAAACAAATACATTCTAAAAGAATATTCACTGCCTCTTTTGACAGACTTTAGAAATAAATTATGAAATATTCTCAAGATACCAAATAAAGATGTTGAAAAAAATATTCAATGACTGGAAAAACATTTTTACAGTAGAAAAGGAAAGATATAAGCATCTGAATGCAGAGTTCCAAAGAATAGCAAGAAGAGATAAGAAAGCCTTCTTCAGCGATCAATGCAAAGAAATGAGAAAAACAACAGAATGGGAAAGACTAGAGATCTCTTCAAGAAAATTAGAGATAGCAAGGGAACATTTCATGCAAAGATGGGCTTGATAAAGGACAGAAATGGTATGGACCTAACAGAAGCAAAAGATATTAAGAAGAGATGGCAAGAATACACAGAAGAACTGTACAAAAAAGATCTTCACGACCCAGATAATCATGATGATGTGATCACTAATCTAGAGCCAGACATCTTGGAATGTGAAGTCAAGTGGGCCTTAGAAAGCATCACTACGAACAAAGCTAGGGGAGGTGATGGAATTCTAGTTGAGCTGTTTCAAATCCTGAAAGATGATACTGTGAAAGTGCTGCACTCAATATGCCAGCAAGTTTGGAAAACTCAGCAGTGGCCACAGGACTGGAAAAGGTCAGTTTTCATTCCAATTCCAAAGAAAGGCAATGACAAAGAATGCTCAAACTACCGCACAATTGCACTCATCTCACATGTTAGTAAAGTAATGCTCAAAATTCTCCAAGCCAGGCTTCAGGAACACGTGAACCGTGAACTCCCTGATGTTCAAGCTGGTTTTAGAAAAGGCAGAGGAACCAGAGATCAAATTGCCAACATCCGCTGGATCATGAAAAAGCAGGAGAGTTCCAGAAAAACATCTATTTCTGCTTTATTGACTACGCCAAAGCCTTTGACTGTGTGGATCACAATAAACTGTGGAAAATTCTGAAAGAGATGGGAATACCAGACCACCTGACCTGCCTCTTGAGAAATCTGTATGCAGGTCAGGAAGCAACAGTTAGAACTGGACATGGAACAACAGACTGGTTCCAAATAGGAAAAGGAGTACATCAAGGCTGTATATCGTCACCCTGCTTATTTAACTTATATGCAGAGTACATCATGAGAAATGCTGGGCTGGAAGAAACACAAGCTGGAATCAAGGGTGCCAGGAGAAATATCAATCACCTCAGATATGCAGATGACACCACCCTTATGGCAGAAAGTGAAGAGGAACTCAAAAGCCTCTTGATGAAAGTGAAAGAGGAGAGCGAAAAAGTTGGGTTAAAGCTCAACATTCAGAAAATGAAGATCATGGCATCTGATCCCATCACTTCATGGGAAATAGACGGGAAAACAGTGGAAACAGTGTCAGACTTTATTTTGGGGGCTCCAAAATCACTGCAGATGGTGATTGCAGCCATGAAATTAGAAGACGCTTATTCCTTGGAAAAAAAGTTATGACCAACCTAGATAGTATATTCAAAAGCAGAGACATTACTTTGCCAACTAAGGTCCCTCTAGTCAAGGCTATGGTTTTTCCAGTAGTCATGTATGGATGTGAGAGTTGGACAGTGAAGAAGGCTGAGCGCCGAAGAATTGATGCTTTTGAACTGTGGTGTTGGAGAAGACTCTTGAGAGTCCCTTGGACTGTAAGGAGATCCAACCAGTCCATTCGGAAGGAGATCGGCCCTGGGTGTTCTTTGGAAGGAATGATGCTAAAGCTGAAGCTCCAGTACTTTGGCCACCTCATGCGAAGAGTTGACTCATTGGAAAAGACTCTGATGCTGGGAGGGATTGGGGGCAGGAGGAGAAGGGGATGACAGAGGATGAGATGGCTGGATGGCATCACGGACTCGATGGACGTGAGTCTGAGTGAACTCTGGGAGATGGTGATGGACAGGGAGGCCTGGTGTGCTGCGATTCATGGGGTCGCAAAGAGTCGGACACGATTGAGCGACTGAACTGAACTGAACTGAAGTGATAAAAGGAAGATCATAAAGTAGAATGTACAGTGGGTTGAACGATTATAGCAATGTGTGTGTAACTATATATAGATACAGAGAAAATATACCCAAACCAGGATTGAGTCCCACAAGCCAAAATATTGAGATTGGTTATTTCTACATGGTAAACATTTCTTGTCGGGGGTGGTCAGAAGATGGGAGGTGAGCAGGCAGGAGATAATTTCTAAAATTTCTTTAACAAATGTATTTTTAATATAAAAGTTACTTTTTGAAAAAAAAAAAAACCCACATGTATGTAATTTTACTGGCTCCAAGTTGAGCCTCAAAACAGCTTAATGCTCAAGGTATTTTTCATTGAATGAATGATTTTCCTGATAGTGCTATCAAATGTCATCCTGTCATCACTGCAGGTAGTAGTACGACCTGAAAAGCATCTGGAGAAAATGCTTGTCTCGGTCATTCCTCTAAAAGAGAGCTGGAAGTAAAAAGGCTAGAAGAGGCCTTTATCCCTTCTCAAGTTACCCCACATGAGCATCCAACCAAATGACCAAGTCCTTCAGCCACACAGCCTCGGCTCTTGTGTCCTCTCTGGTCCCTCAAAACCCCAAGGCAGTGTGTGCCAGTGTACAGTACACCCGCTGCCCGGGTGGGGAGGGAGATGCTATCATTTAATGAATGACTTCTTCCATGTGGCACTTACTCCTTGCCAACCTGAGGGCATCTGTGGATTCTAACCCGGGAGAAAACACAGACAAATAAACACAAAATACTTCACACACTGAACTTCCTGAAGCAAAATCGCAAATACTGACTCAAGTCTTGGTTAACAAGTTGCCTCAATAAATGGTATTCTAAGATCTCTACTAAGTTTAACACTGACCAAATTATCAGGATCATTGTTTTTTCATCGAATGCTGCACCTCCCACTTCTAACTGGTGGTGGCCCTTGGTGGAACAGTGTGTCCATGGCATTAGACTTCATATATGAAGCAGCAAAGATTTTAATGTGCCAGGGATTATCATATGAGATTTAATTTGAGGAGTCATAACACCTCACTGAGGTACTTTATAAAGCAGGACCCCACAGGAAACATCTGTTTATTTATAAGAATCCATTACTTAGCCAGAAACCAAGTCCTTTCCAAACCCTAAAATCTTTTGAAAAGCCTTGGTAGACACTTAGTCCTCTCATTAATATCTGACTTTGAGGAACTACGAATAAGTTATTCTGAGTCATATCTAACTATGTGACAAGATGATCAAGATAGGTACTATTCTGATGTATAAAATTAATGTTTATAGCATGAAATTAAATAAAGAATAAATGAATAGGCTTTTTTATTTCATGCATTTGCAAGCTGCTCATGGAAAAACAAAAGGTTGTATCATGATATAAGTACACAAGACATTAAAAAGACCCAGTTTTCTTATTAACTGAGAGTTAGCACTGAATTTACTGATACTGAATACTTACAACTGTAATAGTAACATGAATTCTAAGTGTTGGTAAAACATACTGAGATGTAGGAAAGCACATGATGACCGATTTGTAAGCTGGTGTAAAAGGGACTGCTTAATTGAAATGGGGCAATGGAAGCCAGTGATTTGCTCAACTGGCCTTTACCACAAAGCTTCCATAAACAACCTTAGTATCTGAATCTATAAACCACCAAATAATTAGCTTAAAAAATACAAAGGTAGACCTAGGGTTGAATACTTCCACCCTGACTTGTCTCCCAGGATGGTCCTCAATCAAAAAAAATATCCTGTAACCTTTTTACTTACCCACAGGCACTTCACAGGAGCCCTTTTCTTAAATTCACCTTCTATCCTCTCTGTATTTCATTTTGTTTTATTTGGGCTGAGATATTCATCTTAAAGGGTTTTCCCTCAAGGTCTCCTTTTGAGTCATCAGGGACAAAAGACCATTTAAGTCTTTAGTTTCAGTTCTGATAACAGCAGCATTTCCCAATAATATATTTACAAAGAGACTATGGAGATCAATGAGTCAACAATAGCACTGCGGCAACTGGGTCCTGTTCCCATGGCTATGATCCTGAGTCCCTTTTTTAAGTTCCCAACCAGGGATTGAACTCATGTCCCCTGCAGTAGGAGCACAGCACCCTAACCACTGGATTACCAGGGAAGTCCCAGAGTCATTTTTCAAATACATACATGCACATGTGCACACACATGAACACACAGCTGGTTTAGAGGGACTGATTTACACACACTGCCCTTCACATTCTGTTTTCTTACCCTCTCAGTTTCGTCACCTCATTTTCTTCTACACAATTTCTCAGAGAATCACTCATTGGATTTGTTTATATCTCTTCTCATAAAATGCATACATGCAAGAAGAGTGAGTCAGGGTTTTTTGTCTGTTTGCTTGTTTTGTGAATTATGATTAGTCTAGCACAAATGAATTTAAGTTTGAGATCATAAACTCAAATACCTGTAGGATCCAACAAAATTATACAAATGAATAAAGAGGACTAAGTGAGAGAAAGCAATGCAAGCCTGACAATAAATGGCAACTGGACCTCAGTGTTGAGCAGTAACCGGGAGTGGTGAGGACTGTGGCAAACCAGAGCGCGCTAGCCTAGTCACCAGAGGGCACACATTATTCAGGAAAAGCATCTGTTAGTAGATGGGAATGTAGACCCCAAAGTTGCCAAGTCTTCCTATTTAAGAGAAGTCAGAAATGTAGACTATTTTTCTAATGCAAAATCTTTCATTTTGTAAAAGTGAGATCTCATTTTTAAAATGCAACTTTTCTCAGGCTCCTAAGGGTCTCATTTGGCCCGTGGCAGTTAACCATCTACGGTTTAACACCAGTAATAGCCTTTGTTGACAGTACGTTTAATTATGGGATATATAATGTGTAAGATATAAAGAGCTATAGCAGGTGACAATGAAAAAATGAGGAGGAAGCATAAAATGGAGAGAAATGCAGAAAGTGAGATTGGAAGAAAAGAAACTATTAACATTGATCTTTCTCAGAGTGGTAGAATTTGTCCTTTTCACTCTGTTTTACAAATTTTCTATAAATAATCAGGAAAAAATAGATTCGTTTCTATTCCATAGGATCAAACTTATTATTAAAAATAGCTCAAAAAATTGAAAATACTCATATTTTCTCATATGAATATTATACTCATATTCATGTGTAGATCTGTTCACCACAATTCAGCCCCACAGTTTCCAACACTTTATCACAACTGAAATCAACCAGTTCACCATGATCACATCAAAAATTTAAAAAGTGAAGTAAAACTCACTCAGTCATGTCCAGCTCTTTGTGACCGCATGGACTGTATAGTCAATGGAATTCCCCAGGCCAGAATACCGGAATGGGTAGTCTTACCCTTCTCCAGGGGATCTTCCCAATCCAGGGATCAAACCCATGTCTCCCATATTGTGGGCGGATTCTTTACCAGATGAGCCACAAGGGAAGACCATATACAAAAAATCTTTCATTAAAAATTAAAATGAGAGAGAGCAATCAAGATGGTAGAGTAGGAGGTGAAAAATTAAAATAGTCATTTTCAAAACATGTCATAGTGTGTCCCCCAAAATTAGTGATTAAGTTGTGTTAGCAATTTCTTACAAGTTCATGCTAAACAAGACTGTTGTTATCAATTCACATGAGAGTAATCCAAGTCTATGCCCCAACCAATAATGCCAAAGAAGATAACACTGAACAGTTCCATGAAGACCTAAAAGATCTTCTAGACAAAAAACAAAAAATGCGTTCTTTTCATCATAGGGGACTGGAAAGCAAAAGTAGGAAGTCAAGAGATACCTGGAATAACAGATGAGTTTGACTTTGGAGAACAAAATGAAGCAGGGCAAAGTCTAATAGTTTTGCCAAGAGAAAGAAGACTCTACACATGGACATCACCAGATGGTCAATACTGAAATCAGATTGATTCTATTCTTTGCAGCTGAAGATAGAAAAGTATTATACAATAAGCAGAAACAAGGACCAGAGGCTGACTGTGGCTCAAGTCATGAACTTCTTATGGCAAAATTCAGACTTTAATTGAAGAAAGTAGGGAAAACCACTAGGCCATTCAGATATGACATAAATCAAATCCCTTATGATTATACAGTGGAAGTGAGAAATAGAGTCAAGGAATTAGATCTGATACATAGAGTGTCTGAAGAACTATGGTTGAGGTTCCTAACACTGTATAGGAAGCAGTGACCAAACCATCCCCAAGAAAAAGAAATGCAAGAGGGCAAAGTGGTTGTCTGAGCAGGTTTTACAAACAGCTGAGAAAAGAGGACATGTGAAAGGCAAAGGACAAAAGGAACGATATAGCCATCTGAATGCAGAGTTCCAAAGAACAGCAAGGAGACATTAAAAAAAAAAGTCTTCCTAACTGATCAATATAAAGAAACAGAAAAACAACCCTTGTAGCTCAGCTGGTAAAGAATTTGTTATAATGAGGGAGACCTGGGTTCAATCCCTGAGTTGGGAAGATCCCCTGGAGAAGGGAAAGACTACCCACTCCAGTATTCTGGCCTCAAGAACTTCATGGACAGAAAAGTCCACGGGGTCGCAAAGAGTCAGACATGACTGAGTGACTTTCACTTTCACTTTCAAAAGAATATTTTATGCAAAGATGGGAATAAAGGACAGAAATGGTATGGACCTAACAGAAGCAGGAGATGTTAAGAAGAGGTGGCAAGAATACACAGAAGAACTGTACAAAAAAGGTCCTAATGACCCAGATAACCACAATGGTGTGATCACTTACCTAGAGCCAGACGAAGTCAAGTGGGCCTTAGGAAGCATTACTATAAGCAAAGCTGGTAGAGGTGATGGAATTCCAACTAAGCTATTTCAAATACTAAAAGATGATACTGTAGAAGTGCTGCACTCAATATGCCAGCAAATTTAGAAAATTCAGCAATGTCCACAGGACTGGAAAAGGTCAGATTTCATTCCAACTTCAAAGAAGGGCCATGCCAAAGAATGTACAAACTACAGCACAATACCACTTCATATGCTAGCAAGGTAATGACCAAAATCCTCCAAGTTAGGCTTCAACAGTATGTGAATCGAGAACTTCCAGATGTATAAGCTGGATTTAGAAAAGGAAAAAGAACTAAAGATCAAATTGCCAACATCCATTGGATCACAGAAAAAGCAAGGGAATTCCAGAAAAACATCTGCTTCCTTGACTACACTAAAGCCTTTGACTGTGTGGATCACAACAAACTGTGGAAAATTCTTCAAGACATGGGAATACCAGACCACCTGACCTGCCTCTTGAGAAACCTGTATGCAGGTCAAGAAACAACAGAACCGCATATGGAACAATGGACTAGTTCAAAATTGGGAAAGGAATACATCAAGGCTGTATATTGTCACCTTGCTTATTTAATTTATATGCAGAGTACATCATTCAAAATGTTGGGCTGAATGAAGCTCAACATGGAAGCAAGATTGCTGGGAAAAATATTAATAACCTCAGAGATGCAGACAGTTCAGTTCAGTCGCTCAGCCATGTCCGACTCTTTGTGACCCCATCAATCGCAGCACGCCAGGCCTCCCTTTCCATCACCAACTCCCAGAGTTCACTCAAACTCACATCCATCGAGTCAGTGATGCCATCCAGCTATCTCATCCTCTGTCGTCCCCTTCTCCTCCTGCCCCCAATCCCTCCCAGCATCAGAGTCTTTTCCAATGAGTCAACTCTTCACATGAGGTGGCCAAAGTACTGGAGTTTCAACTTCAGCATCATTCTCTCCAAAGAAATCCCAGGGCTGATCTCCTTCAGAATGGGAGACAACACCACTCTAATAGCAGAAAGCAAGAGGAACTAAGAGACTCTTGATGAAGGTGAAAGAGGAGAGTGAAAAAGCTGGCTTAAAATTCAACATTCAAAAAACTAGATAATGGCATCCGATCCCATCACTCCATGATAAATAGATGGGGATACAATGGAAACAGTGACCGATTTTATTTTCTTTGGGTTCCAAAATCACTGCAGATGGTGACTGAAGCAATAAAATTAAAATAATGCTTGCTCCTTGGAAGGAATGCTATGATAAACCTAGACAACTCATTAAAAAGGAGAGACTTCACTTTGCTGACAAAGGTCTGAATAGTCAAACCTATGTTTTTTCCCAGTAGTCATGTATGGATTTGAGAGTTGGACCATAAAGAAGGCTGAGCACGGAAGAATTGATGCATTTGAACTGTGGTGTTGGAGAAGACTCTTGAGAGTCCCTTAGACTGCAAGAAGATCAAACCAGTCCATCTCCAAGGAAATCAACTCTGAATATTCATTGGTAGGACTGATGCTGAAGCTGAAACTCCAATACTTGGCCACCTGATGTGAAGAGCCAACTCATTGGAAAAGACCCTGACGCTGGGAAAGATTGAGGGCTGGACGAGAAGAGGATGACAAAGGATGAGATGGCTGGATGGCACCATTGATTCAAAGGACATGAGTTTGAACAAATTATGGGCGATACTGAAGGACATGGCATGCTACAGCCCAGGGGATTACAAAGAGGTGGACACGACTGAGCAAATGAACAACAGCAAAATCAATGCAATAATAAGATGGTGTCTTACATATATGTTGTGTCCTGAATAGGTATTTTTTGAAAGATGATTATGTTAATGATGATCTGAATGTCCTTAAAAGTCATGATTTAAGACAGTAAATAACATGTCCCGTGGTACTTCTCTTGAAACTAAACTTACCCAGTAAATCGATCCTTGGATGCTCTTATAGTAAACAAGGGAAGGAAAACCAAAAGAGAAGAAACACAGATACTCCTCTGTCCCCACGAAACCCTGATATTCATAAATTCTTCCCTGACAAAAATATTTAAACTCTCAAAACAGTTTCCCCCCTTTCTACACTCTGGAAGTGGGGTTACAGTCAGTACCAAACTGAGGCAAGGAGCAAGAAAAGTGAAGAGCACATGTCATTTCTCTTTATTAATCATACACTGTTGCACTCAGAACATCAGGTCACCATACATTCCCACAAGTCAGGCAGAAACCTAACAGGTAGAAATGTCTCAGGGGAAATCCCAGAGCCTTATATAATCATTGTATCTCTTTGCTAGATCTGTGTTATTTACATGCAACGAGAAATACTGAAAAAAAAAAAAGTGAACAGAGGCAGTGCTCTTAAGAGCACACACAAAAGATCACAGAGAAAAGATTCCAGACAGCAGGGAACCTACAAATTACGGTAAACTATTAAATCTCCAAATGTTCCAGAATGATTGAACAAGACAGCCATCTAGAGAGGCCTCCTGAAATTTAACAAAAGTTTTGGAACTACTGTTTTCCTACAGCTGAATCTCTTCTGCTTCTGGGTATGGGTTTTTTGCCCTCTTGTGTATTTTTAAATAAATAAACTTCATTATTATAGAAATACACCTATTAAGTGAAGCGCATATGCTTCCCCTCCTGGGTCATCTACGGCCTTCTCACTCCCTTCAAGACCTAAGCTCCTGATCTCTGGCAGCACCTCTCTCCCTCTTGGATGGAGGTTGACAACTCAGGTGGAAGGAACAGCCACGATGTCTAAGTGCAGAGTCTGTTGCTATTTGAAATGGATTACAAGGGCAAAATTCTTGTCGATTTCATTCACAGTAGGTGGAAGCAAGAGATCATTCCTAAGTGAGAGTCAGACACCACTCTTCACATGCAGCTTCCAGGACTGAGTGTACAGTAGCTACAAAATGAAAAGACACACTCAGAAACACACATACACACACATATATACATACACTCATTCACTGCTGGAATGTTTCCAGGGCAGATAGTCCAATTTGTGGCCCCTCCAGTGCCTCTTATATAGGCAATACTATAAGGAATTACATACGCCCAACAGTAGGCTGTAATTTTTGATAGGCTCTGATGACATTATAAAATCCATAAGGGCAAAGAGCAAGTGATTTGCTCATGTCACTAGAAATTCAATACAAAATTATAGCTTTCATTTATAAGCCTTTTTAGAACTTTTTAAAAAATCAGTCATGATACATAGTTATCAATATCTGTATGCCCACGATGACAAGACAGGAAAAAATGCCAAGCCAATATCTCCACAGAAAATCACCCCAAATTCTTCAATAGCACAAGGAAATTACTGATTTTGCAAAATTTTATATAAATTTTGAACAATATGACAAGCAGAAAATGAGAGCAAACGACTCATTGCCTTAAGATTTCTATAAGCACTCAATTACATGGTTGAGTTCAGTCGTTCAGTCGTGTCCGACTCTTTGTGACCCCATGGACTGCATCACGCCAGGCCTCACTGTCCATAACCAACTCCAAGAGTTTACTCAAACTCATATCCATTGAGTTGGTGATGCCATCCATCTCATCCTCTGTTGTCCCCTTCTCCTCCAGCCTTCAGTCCTTCCCAGCATCAGGGTCTTTTCCAATAAATCAGTTCTTCACCTCAGGTGGCCAAAGTATTGGAGTTTCAGCTTGAGCATCAGTCCTTCCAAAGAGTATTCAGGACTGATTTCCTCTAGGATGGACTGGCTGGATCTCCTTGCAGTCCAAGGGACTCTTAAGAGTCTTCTCCAACACCACAGTTCAACAGCATCAATTCTTCAACACTCAGCTTTCTTTATAGTCCAATTCTCACATCCATACATGACCACTGGAAAAACCATAGCCTTGACTAGATGGACCTTTGTTGGCAATGTCTCTGCTTTTTAATATGCTGTCTAGGTTGGTCATAACTTTTCTTCCAAGGAGTAAGCATCTTTTAATTTCATGGCTGCAGTCACCATCTGCAGTGATTTTGGAGCCCAGAAAAATAGTCTCTCATTGTTTCCATTGTTTCCCCATCTATTTGCCATGAAGTGATGAGACCGGATGCCATGATCTTAGTTTTCTGAATGTTGAGTTTTAAGCCAACATTTTCACTCTCCTCTTTCACTTTCATCAAGAGGCACTATAGTTCTTCCTTGCTTTCTGCCGTAAGGGTGGTATGATCTGCATATCTGAGGTTATTGATATTTCTCCTGGCAATCTTGATTCCAGCTTGTGCTTCATCCAGCCCAGCATTTCTCATGATGTAATCTGCATATAAGTTAAATAAGCAGGGTGACAATATACAACCTTGAAGTACTCCTTTTCCTATTTGGAACCAATTTGTTGTTCCATGTCCAGTTCTAACTGTTTCCTCTTAACTTGTATACAGATTTCTCAAGAGGCAGGTGAGTTGGTCTGGTATTCCCATCTCTTTTAGAATTTTCCACAGTTTATTGTGATCCACACAGTCAAAGGGTTTGGCATAGTCAATAAAGCAGAAATAGATGTTTTCCTGGAACTCTCTTGCTTTTTCAATGATCCAAGATGTTGGCAATTTGATCTCTGGCTCCTCTGCCTTTTCTAAAACCAGCTTGAGTATCTGGAAGTTCACAGTTCACGTACTGTTGAACCTGGCTTAGAGAATTTTGAGTATTACTTTGCTAGCATGTGAGATGAGTGCAACTGTGCAGTAGTTTGAGCATCTTTGGCATTGCCTTTCATTGGGATTATAGTGAAAACTGACCTTTTCCAGCCCTGTGTCCACTGCTGAATTTTCCAAATTTGCTGGCATACTGAGTGCAGCACTTCTACAGCATCATCTTTGAGGATTTGAAACAGCTCAACTGAAATTCCATCACCTCCACTAGCTTTGTTTGTGTGATGCTTCCTAAGGCCCACTTCACATTCCAGCATGTCTGGCTCTAGATGAGTGATTACACCATTATGATTATCTGGGTTGTGAAGATCATTTTTATATAGTTCTTCTGTGTATTCTTGCCATCTCTTTTTAATACCTCCTGCTTCTGTTAGGTCCATACCATTTCTGTCCTTTATCGAGCCCATCTTTGCATGAAATGTTCCCTTGGTATCTCTAATTTTCTCAAAGAGCTCTCTAGTCTTTCCCATTCTATTATTTTCCTCCATTTCCTTGCGCTGATCATTGAGGAAGGCTTTCTTATCTCTCCTTGCTATTCTTTGGAACTCTGCATTCAAATGGGTATATCTTTCCTTTTCTCCTTTGCTTTTCGCTTCTCTTTTCACAGCTATTTGTAAGGCCTCCTCAGACAGCCATTTTTCTTTTTTGCATTTCTTTTTCTTGGGGATGGTCTTGAACCTTGTCTCCTGTACAATATCACGAACCTCTGTCCATAGTTCATCAGGCACTCTATCAGATCGAATCCCTTAAATCTATTTCACACTTCCACTGTATAATCATAAGGGATTTGATTTAGGTCATACCTGAATGGTCTAGCAGTTTTCCCTACTTTCTTCAGTTTAAGTCTGAATTTGGCAATAAGGATTCATGATCTGAGCCACAGTCAGCTCCCGGTCTTGTCTTTGCTGACTGTATAGAGCTTCTCCATCTTTTGTTGTAAAGAATATAATCAATCTGATTTCAATGTTGACCATATGGTGGTATATATGTGTAGAGTCTTCTCTTGTGTTTTTGGAAGAGGGTGTTTGCTATGACCAGTGCATTCTCTTGGAAGAACTCTATTAGTCTTTGCCCTGTTTCATTCTGTACTCCAAGACCAAATTTGCCTGTTACTCCAGGTGTTTCTTGACTCCCTACTTCTTCATTCCAGTTCCCTATAATGAATGAAAAGGACATCTTTTCTGGGTGTTAGTTGGAGTAGCCATCATAGTCAACAAGAGTCTGAGATGCAGTACTTGGATGCAGTCTCAAAAACAACAGAATGATCTCTGTTTGTTTCCAGTGCATTTGTATGGTACTATGTGGTAAATGTAGATTTGTATCTTAACCTGCAAAATCAAGTACAGGGCTTTTATACTGTGTGTTACAAGTGAATTTGCATAAAGTCCTAGACAATGTGCATGAAGAAATAAGGAAAATAATGCACCTCTATTCCGTGCCCATGTGCTCAGTTTTCACGGAGCTCAACAGGCATTGTACATCGTGACTTGGCTAGCACAGATTTGTTTGAGGGGCTTCTACCGCCTCAAGATCCACCCATCCACACACTTTCCCAGCATCAGTTTAACAGATGCTTAGATGGGGGTGGAGGTCATATGGAAACATGTCAGTGCCAAAAAAATTCTACTGCTCCCAAGAGGGAGGGGTTTTCTGTTGAAAAGTAAAAAAGAGTTTCCTTCCTCTCTGTGCTCAGGGTACTTGTATTCTTAGGCAGGAAGAGGTTAAGCCATTTAAGACAGTTCCCCATTAGTAGTTCATACTATCAGTGGGAAGTGCTAGATGGAACCAGTGTGTCTACGGGTGATTGGTAAGCAGGTCTAGACTAAAGCGATTGACAGATCATCCGGAGAATAAGTAGACTTAATTAAATAGGTACAGGTGGTCCACATAAGGAAGCTATTCAATTTAAGAGATAATATGACTAAGGAAATCACAGTTACTCATTACACTCAAATACTGATCTATAAGTTGTAAGACCTGGGTTCTGGGCCAAGCTCTATGATTTCAGGCAAGACATTTAATGTCTGGCTCTGTTTTCTCACCCGAGAAATATAGGGAGTGTTCTCTAGGATACCTTTTCCCTTAAGGATTCTATTTTCACTGTGATCTTGTCACACAACACTAGTGGAACTGCTGGGAATATGTCTGATGTGCATTAAAGGTATTATCCATCTTCTTTGCAGTTTTAAAATGCTGTGTCCTCCCTCCACTTTCCTCCTTCTCCCTCTTGTCAGCCTGCTAGAATCTAATACAGTCACAAAGCCTCCAAAAGTACATATGGAACTCGACCTTTGTGTAGGATTCAGTGGGGTTGCATGCTTATTAAACTCACGGACATCACATGAAAACTGGCTTAACTAACATTCCTGATTAATAGCAATGAAATACTCTCGTTTCCACTTTTCCGAAGGAAAGTCTGGGTCTTCTCCAGGACTGACAAAGTAAAGCACAAAACACTTGCTGCTGCTGCTGCTAAGTCACTTCAATCATGTCCGACTCTGTGCGACCCCATAGACAGCAGCCCACCAGGCTCCCCAGTCCCTGGGATTCTCCAGGCAAGAACACTGGAGTGGGTTGCCATCTCCTCCTCCAATGCATGAAAGTGAAAAGTCAAAGTGAAATTGCTCAGTCGTGTCCGACTCTTAGCGACTCCATGGACTGCAGCCTACCAGGCTCCTCTATCCATGGGATTTTCCAGGCAAGGGTACTGGAGTGGGGTGCCATTGTTACCTCTGAGTTATAGATAATGAATATCAGCCATCTAAAGTAAAAGATGAACACCGTTTAAATAAGAGCTATAGCTCCTTTTCAAACATAAATGAAAACTTTTTTTCAATAGTGGGTGGGAAAGGTTCAAATGATGGCACAGCCTGCATTTTTTAAAGTCTGCCAGTTTACTTTCTTTTTATCTTCATTTAAATTTATTTTTAATTGGAGGCTAATTTGCTTTACAATATTCTGTTGGTTTCTACCATATATCAACATGAATCAGCCATAGGTATACATATGTCCCCTCCCTCTTGAACCTTCCTCCCACCTTATTCTGTCCCTCTAGGTTATCACAGAGCACCGGATTTGAGCTCTCTGTGTCATACGGCAAATTTCCACTGGCTATCTAATTTTACATATGGTACCTGCTTAGTTTCTCTGTACTGTATAAAGTCCTAGAACATTCTCACGGGATGTTAAACATTTAGAACAAGGAATCCATAAACATGTTAGATGCTGTTGAGAATTAGGCTAAAGCCAAATCAACCCATTATCTTTATCTTTCTGGTATTGTGTAGAAACCAGTACAGTACTCCTATCTGCCCCCAAGGTAAGTAATATTTATATATTTTTCAGTCTGTTCGTGTCACTAACTCCACGGTTCTTCCAAAATATAGGCCTGAATCACACAGGATGGTCTGGTCTGTAAATGACATGAAAACAACCACTCTAAACACCTCCAGTACATATAAAGCCATTAACAACATCACTGGCAAAGTAGCAATTCAACCAGCAAGACTCCAGTGAGTGACATGACTCATGTCTTCTGAACTCACTCAGAGGTACGTGAGTATTGGAATCATATCAAAGTGCATTATTCTTTCACAGACACATAAATCTGATCCACTGTTAATAATACATACTATACCCACAAACGACACAAGTAGGTCCCAGTGTGTAATGTCTGAAATTACTTTAAGTACTCAGAAAAAACCAGCAAGCCCTATGAACCACATGTTAAATAAAATCTTCTGATTGAAATGGACAGAGAATTGTTAATAGGTAAACAATATTTATATTCATTTCACTTGAACTTTTGCAGGCAGGAGCAACACATTTTTAGGAGCTCCTGGTCTTGATTTGTTAGTGAAAAATATTAAGCAACCTCATGGGCTGTATCCCGCCAGGCTCCCCTGCCCATGGGATTCTTTAGGCAAGAATACTGGAGAGAGTTGCCATGCCCTCCTCTAGGGGATCTTTCTGACCCAGGAATTGAACCCACCTGTCTTGTGTTTCCTGCATTGCAGATGGATTCTTTACCTGCTGAGCCATTGAAGAAGCACCAATATTAAGCTCAAAGTTCTAGAAAGTGCCAAACTATAAGTATTCTAATCTGGGATGAATAAAGGTAGAAGCTTAGATGAAAGAGACTACAAGCGAAAAGGAAGAACCTGTACAAAGGCTATTATACCTGATAGGCTCCATGCAAGACAGTTGAAATGTGAGTTTCAGTATTCAAAATATAAAGGATACAATCATATGTCTGGTTAACTTACAGGAAATAGTTCCAGAGACAATTTTACACTAACTACAGTGATTTGGGCAATTTTTAAAAATAATACCAGCCAATTTCTCTCCATTATACTCTGCTGGCAGAAAATAAAACATTTTTCTTTGAAATGATTGCCTTTGGTTTTGTTAAATCATGCATTCTGTCAACATGTGGTCACCATTTTTACATGATCTTTCTGCTTCCCTAGAAAAGAATGAATTCACAGTCTGAACCCTGATATAAATATGTAATCTTGCAACTGTTAAGGCTTCTTCTATTACTGCAAAATGAAGAGATAAGAAATAGATGTGATATCAAAAGAAATGAAACAAAAAAAGAAAAAGAAGATGACCAAACAAGTTTAAAACTCAGATTCTTACATCGACTTCATAGATAAATGAAGAAAATGCCTGTGCTGATCATTTTTTTGTGTAACACAAAGGGACCGCATGTAGTTCATCATTTTAAACTACTAATATTTGAAAACAAAATTGAAAACCCTACTAATGCCAAGAAAAATGTTCCAGTAACTTCACTGTAGCTAGCAAAAGGTTCTAGCAGCTAAGGCTATATATAATAAGGTCTTAAAAGAAGAAACATGACCTTTTTGTTAAACAGAAACTTTTGGGGTGTAATTACAAAATGAGTGGGCTAAAACTGCTTCCAGTCACTATGTCATCCTCCAAGATGGAGATCCTTACCTCTATGCTTCAGCCTGTAGGTTTTTAAAACTTAAATTACTTTGCAATAAGTGTAGGTATTTCTTTTGTTGCTGCCCACCTGGGCTTTTGCTTAATGATACAGTGAGACAATCCTTCTTTTGAGCATAATCACTGCTGTGTCCCCTAGCAGTGGGATTTCCCAGAGTAGGCACTCAGAAAGAATCCTCGACAATGCTGGTTTGACTTTACACAATAGCTTGGGCATCTCAAACTAACTCATAGAAACTCCCACAATGTTAATATGATGAAAAACTACTAATAGATGTTTCAATGAGTAAAGAAAAAAAATTCAGATGAATCTTCAATTGGATAAAAATATAAAGGGTCAAAACAAAGTGAGAACTTGTTTAAATGAAAGAGATGGTAAAAGAGAAGGCTCTAACACTCAGAAAGACAAGAACCACCAACTTGACCAGGCTCAGAATAAGTGTTTTAAGAGCATAGGTAGAGGAGACAATCATTTGTTCCCTCCCTCTACAGTTAACATGTAAAGTAAATTAAAATGCACACCACAGAAGATGCTGCTTAAAAAGAACTTTTACCACCGAGTAGCAAATGAGGCAAACGTTTAGATAAGATTTCAAGTGAGGTGACTCTCTGCTAGTGACAGAATGGTCTGAGTCTCAAGAGCACACTCACTGTACAGGGATCACAGGGAAATGAATGCTACTTCTTTCTCAAGGTAACATCTCAAGTTACTAGAACCCAGTCAGAAATTCCAATTTAATCAGAATTATTTTTGTACTCTTGATTTCTTAGGTGACAAAAACAAAAGGAAATCACCAAAGAAGCCAGTGGTAACAGATTTTTTATTTTTCTATCAACCACAATTCTCAGATATTTTATGAAGTGGATACACATTCACCCCCATTTCCTGCACTATCTGTATCTCCATTCTATAGCAGCTGATTTGGTTCAGAAAAAAAACAGACTTCAGTCTTGGCAAAAACCTGAATAATTAAAACCCAGTCTCTATGAAGATCCTGTAATTAAAGCGTGGGGAAGCACTGATTCCTAGGAGGAAGCACAGAGTAGAAAAGGCAGCAGCCAGACCTTCTTCTCCCCGGGTCTTCTAATTTATAAGATGGAACAAAAAGGTATTTACTAAAGCATCTAAGCATGCCGCCCCCACCCCCATCAATTCTAATATCCATTTCATTCTAAGAATTTCATCAAGGAGGTTAAAAGAAAAACATGATTTTGCCTAACCCAGGACTAACTAAAATATAACTATGTAGAATGCCATATTTTCTAATCAGACATCTGATAGCAATGCCATGATACAGAATACTAGCATCATCACTGATTTTTAAAGGAAGGCTTCCAAGGGACTGGTTGGTTTTCATCTGATCCATACTGGAAAGACCCATCTGGCAGCATCCGCTCTGAAGTGTTGGTGTCCAGGCTATACTACATGTTAAACTGTGGAACATACACCCACGCCTAAACGCTATCTCATTCAAGAGAATGCTTCCTAATCATTAAACTAACTATGTGACCTATTTTTTTGTTTTAAACGTTCACAAAACTTAAAGAAATTATAGTCCATTCCTTGTATGTCCCATTGGCCAATGTTTAAAAAAAAGAATTTCATAAAAATAGCTAATAACTGAGCACTTACTATGTTCTTAGTGCTGGGCTAATTAATTGCTTCTTAGGGTTTTTTTCTCACCAAATCCTTAAAGAGTATGGTTATGTATTCACAGATGAAAGCAGAGAAGTTTTAAAGTGGTCATATTATTTACCTATAGTTTCCTAACTAAGTACTTGCACAGCCATGTTTAATCCCAAATTGATCTGTTTGTCAAAGCACTCCTATTGAACCACTGTGGTCAACATGTGGCAGGTGAGCTGAACAGGAAGAAAAGATGTGTATATCCTAACCATTGACAAGGAGGTGACTCTTAAATCACACACATTACTATTTTTAAAAACCTCACCAACAAATTTAGAGGACTTTCTAAAATCCAGGATTTGATTCTGGGACCTAGGATTGTTGTAGTAAAATTGAGAAGTCTTCTTTTTTTTTAAATTTATGAGTTCAGTTTACATAAATTTGGAAATAAAATGACATGGTTGCTTTGTGTGGCCATCTGCCACTCTCACAAGCATCTCAAGCTACAAAATTGAGAATACTGGTAGTTTTGCTGTGGAGTTAATTGAAGCCTTCCTAAGAATAATTTTAATTCAGTGTTTTAGAGCCAAAATCTGCTTTATGATCCACATTTCACTTAGTATTTCTGAAAACTAGAGCGAGCCAAGTGTCTGATTGGCATTTTCAAATCTTCCAGATTAAAACATGATCCAGCTATTTTCTGCTATTCATCTAGTGCTGACCCCAACACCCATATAAGTGAAAGCAGTTTTCCAAGTGCCCCGTAGGCATGACCTATGAACCTGAACAGAGAATTGGCCCAGAAGAATTTAAACCATCTTTCTATCTTGATCATTATGCTGTTGCCTCGCTTAATTACAATTATCTATGTTCTCTCTACCTTTAATTCTGTAATAAAGGGCTAAATGTTCCTCAATAAATTTATAAAGCTTAACATTAGTTTGGTTACAAAGTACAAAAACATATTACATATGGCTTTAAATTACTGTTTCTCCCCAACACTCTTCCATGCGAGAATCATCTTTTTAAATTTCTGCTTAAAAATGCTTTTTTTTAAAGTGGTTCCTCAGTTAGAATTCACTTTGTGGATAAAGGCAGTATCTCTCTTCAGAAACAATAAGACGCACACATTTAAGCATTCACTGGTGACTCTGTATACGTCTTAATTCAGTCATTGTCTGAAAAGACTCAGTTGCTTTCCCTAAATTTAATTTTTACCATTTACTGAATGAGATTTAAGACTCACCAATATTCTGAACACATTATGTAAACTATGGAAATAAAACAAAGAATTTAGAGGGAAAATCTCTAAGCATCCATTATTATCATAACAAAAATAGCATGACTATCTATTAGAAAGAGCGGGGAGGGAAGTGAACAAAAGTAATTATCCAACATATAATTCAGCTCTGACAACAGAGTACAGTTTTGCAGACTAAGGAAAGTCTCTATAATGACGAGCCCTAAAGGAGAGGACCACAAACACCAGTCTGGGGAGAGGGGTCGCCAGAACAATATCCTAAGACTAACTATAGGAGCTATAGCATCCTATACACAGGGGTCCCACACATGTGCCATGTGCGAGATCCAGGAAGACGTGGAGAGTGTGTGAGTGTTAACTGTGCCATAAGAACATTAAAATATATACTCTATTTCTGCCACACTTTCCACTCACTTGTTTATCAAATGGCTTCCAGTATGAGAAACAACCAATCCAAGAGTTAAGGATTCAATTTAGAGTATTTCATGTCTAAATTAAAATACAAATATTTCATGATTTTCTTTAAAAATGTAAACAACATAGAAGAACACAAAGGCAAAAGCTAAAGTCCACTGGCCTTAAGTCTTTCCATTCCCCCCAAATCATTATAAACTATTTCCTGTGTATTTCTCAAAAAGGGATATAAACTCCAAAAACATACACATATGTTATTTAACACCTTATTCACATGAATAAAATCATCTTGTTGACATTGTTCTGAAACTTGGAAATACGTACCATGAACTTCAACACATATAAATCTATCACAATCTGTTTAAATATTACCCAGCATTTCACTCAATGAATATAATAATTTATTTAAATGCCTATAGAAACATATTTAAATTTCTCCCAAATATTTGATAGTATAATACTGAAATAAACATTTCTACACATTTTCATGATTTTTTGTAGGAGTTTGTCAGCAGAGGTAGAACTTCAGTGCAAAAGAATATGCACGTTTTTAAAAATCTAGGATAGTATCAGCACTTAGCACACAGAAGGTAAATCATTCTTCACCATTTGTGAGAAAACAAATCTTTTATTTTTTTGACGATGAAAATAATATAGATTCATGAATCCACTTGTGTATAGATAATAAAAAGTTGTGTTTGTATTGTTTTCTGCTTATCTTTGTATTGTAATAGAATTGCACACATTAATTCTAATTCTTTGCAATCATGTGGAATTGAAATACTCTTCCAAATAGTCATATCGAAATAGTTATTAATGTGAATGTGACATATTTCAAAATGTATAAAATGACCGTATGTTACAAGATCCTGCTATATCCCAGCTGCTTTTCTGCAAAGTAACTTAAACATAACATAAGTGAAAGTATATGTAGAGATTGAATGCTGGCGGCCCATAAACACTCATTTGTTTTTGGCCTAGAAGTATTACCATTAGGCACAATTTTCTGAGGTAAGTTATGTCAGTAGTCAAAAAGGCCATTGCAATTAGTAAAAATATCCCCTCTTTTGTGCTCTAAGGTGTTTAAGTTCTGAATCTACACAACAAGAATTAATTTCCATCCCACTCAATGTTCCCTCCAGGGCCTAGCTCAATGTACAGACCAGATAACAAAAGCCACTATGGAACTTTCTGAGCAGCCAATCAAGGTGAAACATGCTGTATCCCCAAGTGTTTAGGACACAGTACATGATTTTATGAACCTCTCACCTCTAGTGTACAAACACGTCCCTGAAAATTAAAGTGTGAAATTCAAACCCCTTTGTCCTTAAAACAAGCACAATCTGCCAAAAATGCTCTCTTCTGTGAACTTTTGGCATCGCCAGGGCAGAATGCAATATCCTTTGCATTCAGCTGCCAAAAGATATGAAACTAGATTTGAAAGGAAGAAGCCAGGTAAATTGTTTAGGCCCCTGACCTAACATTCTCCTTGCCATAAAAAGATTTATCCGTTAGCTTTCCAATAAACGTAGCCAATTGGAAAGGCAACAAATTCATTATTCTACGCACAGTGAGTAATTCAGATAAACAACCTCCAATGTTTAAAAACTGTTTTCTCATTTCTTAAATTTTCAAGGCCAGCATATAAAGAAATTATCCTTCAATCCTCTCTGAAAAATGATCATTAATTCTTAAACACAGACTAAACCAGAAATAAAGAAAAATTATTCCCATATACCTCTCTCTATCTCTATTTTTCAATCAGGTATGAGGTCTATTTTCTTTATGACTTAGAGTAAGTCTATAAAGATATGCAGGAAAGTTCAGTTGCTATTTTTCTGAAGACAATTGGGAAATAAGAACAACGCAATGGCAAAAAGTTTTATTACACTGTTAAAAAATAGTTCCATATATAACATTTCCCCATAAGAGTACTGGGTCTTGAACAAAGCTGGAAGTACTAGGGTGATTCACAAGTTAATTAGTCCAACATATTTATTGGTGAAACCACTATGGAAAACACTATGAAGTTCCTCAAAAAACTAAAAACAGAACTACCATATGATCTAGCAATTCAACTCCTGGGTATACGTCTGAAGAAAATGACAACTCTAGTTCAAAACAATACATGCACTGCAACATTCATAGCACAGTCAAGATACGCAATCAACCTAAGTATTCCTCAACAGAGGAATGGACAAAAAGGATGTGGTGTATCCAGTTCAGTTGCGTCTGACTCTTTACGACACCATGGACTGCTGATACATATACATACATACAGACAATGGAATATTACTCAGCCATAAGAAACAATGAAATTTTGCCATTTGTGCCAACATGGTTGGACCTGAAAGATATCACGGTTAATGAAATAAGTCAAACAGAGAAATACAAAAATGCACATTATCACTTATACATGGAATCTGAAAAAAAATGAAACAAACAAGGAATTTAACAGGAACAGACTCACAGATATAGAGAACTAGTTGTTCCACCACTAGAGGCAGGGAAGAGGCAAGAGGGAATTTGGAGTTAGGGAATTAAGAGGTGCAAACTCTGTACAAAATAAATAAGCTACAAGGATATATGGTACATCATAGGGAATATAGCCAATATTTTATAATAAATTTAAATAGAAAACAATCCATAAAAATATTTGGGTCACTATGCCTTTTATATCAGAGAAGGCAATGGCATCCCACTCCAGTAATCTTGCCTGGAAGATCCCATGGACGGAGGAGCCTGGTAGGCTGCAGTCCATAGGGTCGCGAAGAGTTGGACACGACTGAGTGACTTCACTTTCCCTTTTCACTTTCATGCATTGGAGAAGGAAATGGCCCCACTCCAGTGTTCTTGCCTGGAGAATCCCAGGGACGGGGGAGCCTGGTGGGCTGCCGTCTGTGGGGTCGCACAGAGTCGGACACGACTGAAGCGACTTAGTAGCAGCAGCAGCAGCAGCCTTTATATATGAAACTAATATAATATGTAAATCATCTATATTTCAATAAAACAATTTTTTTTTTAATTTAGAAATTTTTTTAAGTTTTCTAAAAAATCAGAGAGACAATCAGAAAAATCAGAGAGACAATCCTCCATGATAATACTGGGTCCTAAAAATAGCCTTAAGTGCTAGGGTGACTCAAGAGTCAGTTAGTCTAACATGTATGTGCTGAGTGTCTTCTATACAATAAAACTGTAGTAGGTACTAGGGGTTGCAGTGCCATGTATGTGGGAAGTTTATAATCCAGTGCAGAGACAAAAGACAATTACACAAAGAAATGTTACAACAGAGCATGGGTAAGTGTCACAAGAGAGGCAGAAACCAAGCATACAAGACCAATCTTTGTGACATCAAACGACAGGACTCCAATTCCCCTTAATAGTTCCTTTCTTCATTCATGTAGTCATTTATTCAGTCAAAGTAAAAACACTTACTACCTGGCACAATGCTAAGAAAAATGGATTCAGTGAGAAACAGAAGACAGAAGTCTAGTGCTTCTGAAATCTTCCTTTCAGTGGAAGAGATAGCATGAAATAATTAGACAAAAAGAGAAACAAAAAACATACCAATAATAATAACTGACATTTATTCAGTGCTTACTATACATCAGTGAGCCACATGTTTGACATCTATATAATCTTGATAATCCTCACAGCAACATTATAATGCAGGAAAGCGCTGAACTGAAGCAGATCTGGTCCATGGCATCAGACTGCCTGGATTGGAATCCTGACACTATCATTATCAGTTATGTGATCTTGGGCAAGAGACTTAATCTCTCTGTGCTTCAACTTCCTTATCCATATAATGGAATTAACACCATGTTCTGCCAAATTTAAGATGCCATTGACAATAAGACAAAACCTAATTCCAGAGACACTGAGGAAAAGGCATCTGAGACTCTACTAAATAAAGTGACAATGTAAAGTAATAACTACCACGTATGATTGTTGTGAGGGTCAAAGAAAAATACAGAGCACCTAGAAGGGTGCCTGGCCTAAGTGTTAAGCTATTTTTGGCTATTATTATTTTATGTTTACCCATTTTTAAAAGAGAAAAACAGATTTACAACAATGTTAAGTGATATAACTAAAGTCCAGGTCTATTATAATTCGTAACAAAAAATTAATCTAGAGTTCAAGAAGCACTACTCAAAGTACACAGATATTCAAGCTACAAACTAAAGATTGAGCAAGTGGAATTAACAAGATAAAGGTTGGGAGAACTCTGTTCCAGGAACAGAAGACTATGTGTGAAAGTCATAGGCAGGAAGACCAAAGCACCGGCAAGGATGAGGGGAAAGGCCACTGCAACTAGAGAACAGAGCAAGCTGGCAACAGCAGGGGTAAGGGCTGGAGCAGCCACCACAGCAAGACCCTGCAGGGCCTTCCCTACCCTGATGAGCAAGTGTCACTTTTATCCTGACACGAGTGAGAAGTCAGGAAGGGTACTGGTGCTGGCTTTGCCCTGCTTAAGATTAACTGCAGGAAGGGCCAACTGCAGTTCAAGGGCTAATGTAGTAATTTAGGAATGAGAAGATGCTGGCCTGGGCTAGAGCAGGTATTCTCAACCTGAGCATGACTGACAGTTGAAACTGGATCATTCTGTATTTGGAGGGCTTTCCTGTGCATTATAGAATGCATAACAGCATCCCTGGTTTTTGCCCATCGGATATCAGTAACAATCCCTATGATAGCCAAAAATGTTTCCATGTCTCCAGCTCTTGCCAAATGCCTACCTGGGACACAACTGCCCCTAGATGAGAACCACTGGACTAGAGTGATTTCAAGGGAATTTGAGAGAGGGAGATAGACTCTGGAAACACTAAAGAAAAAAGGCAATGGAGCTTACTGATGAACTGAATATAGGATGAAGGAGAAGTAAGAAGGAAAAACGCATTCCTGGCTAGGATTTCTGATTGTATAACTCAATAGGTGGTGATGCCATGCACTCAGATAGGAAACACTGGAACTGGATCAGATGTGAGTGGCAAATCATGAGTCCAGTTTCAGAGCTATGACACTGAAGTGGTCCTGATGCTGCATATACACTTTGATATTCAGACAGAATATCAGAAAGGAAATCTGGTGAGAGAGCAAAATACTTGAGAGTCACAAAAAGAGATGACAATTGAAGGTATCCATGCAAAAAGTTTCACTTAAAAAACACTTACATTCTATTGCTTCATTGCTGGAGACCAGACATCTCTACAATAAAATTATAAAAGCCCTTCAGTATTGCAAGATAATGTCCTACAAAACTATTGCAGTATTTTCAGCCAAACAGGTCTCCAAATGCACAGGCACAACCAGAGTGTGCTTACACTGGAGAGAGAGAGTTAAGCAAAATACAACTGAAAAGGACACATGGTTCACCTCAATCAAGGATACTATTTTAGAGACTTAATTTGCAAAGCAAAGTTAAAAACAAAGATCAAGAGTGACTTTTTTTGGTCTCTACTTGTCTTTTTGCAGAAATCAGGGATCGCCTATCCCAGCATCTTGAATTATATTCTGATTGCAGCTACCTTGACTGAGGCCCCAGCATTCCTCATCAGAGCTCGGATTCACTTGATTTCTTCCCTAGTGGTGTATGATAAACATAAGAAAGTTCAATTCTTAATCACTTCAGACTTCTAGAATTTTTAAGACAGAGTCCATGACCTTGGGGATGGCTTGCTAAAAGAAAGAAAAAAAAAAAAACAAAAAAACTCTAGCTTAGTTCTATTCTTTAGCTCCCAAGCCTTAACCTTGACTCACACTGTCCCTCACTGCCAAAGGAACCAAGAACATCTGCTGTTCCTCAGCGGCTCTCTTCCAAAGAGTTTCGTTGGCCAGCATTATAACACAGTCCAATGAGGCCCTTCTATGAGACAGGTGTGTGTGTGCCTATGACTTCTCAAAAAATTCTCCAATCAAGAACTCACTAGGCTATCTTTGAGGCAATGTTATTTTACACAAGAATCTTTACTACTTTTCTTTTAAAATATCTAGGGATAATGCCAGCTTAACTTCAAATGAATACAATACAATTCCTTTTCTCATTATGTAGGTAACTGTACCTTGCAAAAATCTGAACTTCTTGGAGTTTCAAACTACAGTTATTTTTCATCTTCTGAACATTAACACAGGTAACACAAAATAGGAGTATCTATATGAGACCTGCATTAAAGTCACAAACTGAATCTTAGGAAGAAACAGTGAGAGAGCAGTACCAATCTGGGATCAGAAAAGATTTGCTTATAAACTCTGAGGAGGGAAACGGCTCCCACCTTTACCTCTGATATTTTAGGGTGTATTCTTGTTTCCAGTTCTTCTGCTATACTAGAAGTGTTCATGATAAGAATTCTGAAAAGGCTAACAGGATAATCTTGATTGGCTACAAAATCTAAATACAATCCTTTGTGGAGAAGAATAGGTAGGGAAGGTCAACCTAGAGAGTATTTCCTTTTCATTCATTCATTCACTCACTCAAATAGTTCTTGAAAGCCAATTGTATGACAGTCACAGGCATTCAAGGATGACTGAGACATGATCAAAAATGTTACAACTCAGTAAAAGGCAATAAACAAGTCAGACTGTCTTTTGGTTTCAGATTGCCTAGGAATTATCCTTATTTTCACATCACACAGAAACCTCAAAACACAAAACTAAGATTTTCACCTTCCCCAGCCAGCTTGACTCTCCCCAGTGGTGTTTGCTGTTGTTAAATGGCACCACCCACTGTCCACATCAAAACACTGAAGCATCCTGGATCTCTTCCCATAACTTCCTCAGATGTCTAATCACTTACAAATTCTCTTATTCCTAATCATCTCTATAATTGACTTCTATCCATGTGGGCTACCACCTACTATAAGCCACCATCACCTTTCCTGAATCACTGCAGTAACCTCCTAATTCCTCTCTTTGTGGCCCATTTCCAATCTTTTCTCATCACAATAATCAAAGAAACCTTTATGTGCTCAGGTTTCTCTTTTACTCACACTTACATGTCTCCCCACTGCTATTAGCATAAGCTCCAAACTCATCAACATGTTGCAAAGGCTTCGCATGAACAGATCCTATTTCTTCTCTAATTCCACACCCTGAATTTACACTCCAGCCATAGGAAGACTGTCAGTTCCTCTCTCCCTCAGCTCTTCAGGGCCTTTCCTCTTGGAATCATTCCCACTTCCCTCTTCTCCCTTTCCTAGATAAGACCTACTCATCCCTCCAATCTCCCACCAGCAATCACTTCCTCTTAAAGTCTGAGTCAAGCATCCTTCTGAAATGCTCTGTGGCACCCTATTCTTCCCAAGTACCAATCATACTAAGTTTGAATTGCTTGTTTAAACTATGTTTCTTACTAAAGTATAAGCTTCAAGAGGGCAGGAAAAGCAGTTCAGGATACCATGAAGCTACAAAGAAAATAATGGTTAATTATATCTCAAATCAAGGACAGCATCGTTGGATAAGGGGTCCTTCAGACAAGTCATTAAAAGTGAAAGTTCTCAAGGATACTGGCAGTAATGAGGCGGGGGTGCTGGACAAAACTAACATCATGGGGAAAATGCTAAATCAAAGAAGTATGGAAACTTACAATGCACACACACACACACACACACATATTTATATATAATGTGAGGAGTGGAGGAAGACTGTAAGGCTGAAGAATTCATCAAGGGTCAGAACACAGAACTGCTTAAAGCTAATCCAGGGAATTTCACCGATGTATTTTGACAATGAGGAATCATTAAAGGATTATAAGCAATGAAGAGACGTGAGTTTTGTGCACTCTAGGAATACTCTGAGTTCAATGCAGAGTACAATTACAAGATTACCAGAAACACATCACAGAGAGTAATAAGGACACTCTGTAGGCTTTGGCCAGGAGATCACATGGGTCTGAACTTGGCATAAAGAGATATGATAAGGTGGATGAAAAAGCATCTGATTTAAGTCCTCCTGGGCTTAGATGAGCAGTAGGAGAGGGCATAGAGTGAGATAGCAAAAATCCAAGGATAAATTTCTTAAGTTCATCAAAAGACACAGGAGAACTAGGGGGAGCCATAAAGGCAACTTAAAGGAGGTGGTAGGATTCCCAAGCAGTGGAGTTACTGAAGCCAAAGGAAGAGAGGCTTTTTGGTAGAAGGTATTTGTCCACAAAGTCAAAAGAGGGGAGTTAAAGAGCCTGTGGGATGTTGATGATAAGTGGTCAGTGCCAGAAGAATTCCCTCAAAGTAGAAGGATGGGAGACCGTGGGGAACCAAGAGCCAGATTTCCATGGAGTAGCAGAAATTTAGAGCATTCATTGTAGCTTTGTGAAACTTGGCTGCGAAGGAAAGAAAATATAACTAGAAATGGACACAGAGTGAAGAGACGTTGTCTTAATGCTGGGAAGGTTTGAGCCAGCTTACATGTTGGCATGAAAGAGAAGAGGGAGAAATTATAAATGACCACTGGATGAGAGCAGATCCCCATGTGGACAATTACAAACTAAATATAAAGGAAAGAGTCTGGAACCCAGAGCAGAAAAAGTTTCAAAATGATTATATGCCTAACACTGTCAAATTCAAGGGTAATAAAAGTTAAATATGATAAGAATAATAAAATTATCCTATAACAGTGGGTAATTATTATCTGGTAACACAATGCCCACTCATTTTCCTGCTACATTTTGTTTTGCTACTATCTTTAAGTTCGGTTTTCTAGGGATATTAAAATGATGCTATTTATTTAAACTACCTGTAAAATAAAATATGCCATGAGATATTGCTTAATCTAATGTAACTGAAGAAAGAGCTTGAAAAACAAAGGGAGCCGAGAGGGATGCCAGAGAAAAGTGTTAAAAATATCAAACTACTCACATATTTGTTACTGTGAAAAGACAATCAGGAAACATATTAAATGTATTTTTAAAAACTAAAACGACAATATTTTCAGTTAGTAAATTTAAAATCTAGACCCAGCATATGCAATTGCCATCTTCCGAAAAGGATCCATGTGATTTATTCATTCAGTCGATTTTTCACTCATCCATCATTCATTGATTACTTATTGAATGCTCTGTATACATCCTATACCTGTGGGAAGAGAGGGAGATTTCAAGAAGAAAGCTCTTACAGGTTAAATAATTTACTGTATTATTGGTAAGAAAGCCATACACACACATGGTAGCCACAGTAGAACCACAGAGAAACAAAGAGATAAATGAAGAGCATTGTATGGTTTGTCTGAATATATGTTAAAAAGGAAAGAAATGGTTGTAGATGGGAGGAGATTCTGGAAGATTGTTCATTTGCTTTTTACATGCAGTGAAAAAGGGCTGACAGAAAGTAAAAGGAGAATACTGGTAAGGAGGAAGCCTGCACACAGATATGTATAACCCCAGACAAAAGACTTTTCCTTTTTGTCATTTGAATCGCTAATCACATTTTATAGTAGCCATTTAATTTTAATTTTTTCCTCACTGACATTAAATAAAAATGTTAACAAGTTACCAATTAGACAACATAAAAGCATTATTAAGCATAACCTTCCAAACTACTCAACGTTTAAAAGATAAAATTTGAAGTTACATTAACAATTTCTTCAAATGATATTGCAGAAATAAGAAATCGTGAAAGAATTTTTCTTGAATCAAAAGACAGTAATTTATATTATGGGAGGGACTTTTTGTCCCATTATCCCACTAAGTAAGATTTAGATATTCCCTTTCCCTATTTAACGTCAGTTCTCCATATCTGTACCCACACAATCTGATTTTCTGACATCACTTCCTCCATTTAGTGCCCAATCCTTATTATGGATGAGTTCAATATTCACGTGAGTAACTAAAAATACATCCTTCCTCTGCCTGCCCCCCACCCATTTTTTTGTTGGTTTGTTTTGTTTCCATAAATATACACAAACCATGTACTTTCATTATACATCTACACATTCATACTAATGACCTTGCAATCTTTGAGTACTCAAGTTTCAAATTTATCTAATTTGGTTCCCTGGTTGTTCAGTCGGAAATTACCACCTCCCAGTGCTATTTCCCTCAATCAGGAGAAAATAAATGCCATGTGAGTCAGCTTGAAGACTAAGGTTTAACATCCAACAATCTTTTTATTTGAGGAGTATTCTCACAATATTAAAGTGATGGCAAAATGAAGTACATGTATAAACGTCCCTGTATTTCCTGACAGACCTGGTAACAAGCATATGCAACTTTCTAGCTTCAAGTCTATAGCCATATCCTTATACAATTACCTCAAACCTACCAGTTCTACGGAACTCAATAAAACATTTCACTCACCCCTCCCCTGTCCTTTACTTGAGGGTTAAAACATGGAAGGTTATTTGCTACATTAAGAATATGTACACTCTCATAAACTGTAAGAATTAACTACAAAGATTAACTGCGTTGTTAACGGAGATAACCCAACCTCCAGGTAAAACAGTTCTCTCCCTTTTCTCAACGAAACTGATACCTGTCAGTCATACTCAATGACTCAGACTTCAGCCTCATCTGAGAGGACCATATTTTTAAACCAAGTTTGTACAAGAGATTTTAAGATGCCAAAACCATCAAGAATTCTCTCTTACTCTCACTCCAATTTTGTATTAGAAAGTATTCTCCACAAATATCCAACTCACCAGATGGCCTCTGTTCTATATATGTGTTCTAATTTCTCTGACCATCTCTCAAAATCCCCTGCTTTGACTTTTCTTTGAGCTCCCATCTTCATTCCAGACAAATTTCCATCAAATATTCAGCCACTCTCCCCTCATTACTTTTCTCCCTTTCCTTTAATCTGGCTCCCAATACTTCTGTCTACTTAAGACTGACAGTTAAGGTAACCAGGACGTGACAAGGAATCAAATCTAAGAAAACATACCTTCTACTCATTTTTCTCTCTTCTCTCCCCACTCTGTGAGAAGCATGGTGTGCGTCAGTGTACTGTGCACTGGGGCACCACTGCAGAAACTACTGTCCACGTGTCTGCTTCAGGCTCTCACTGTCCTGCGCAGCTGATGCTCATCATGCTCTCCCCTGACATCTAGAACTATATTAAACATCACTGTGCTCAGACACTCAGTCAGGTCTGACTCTTTCTGACCCCATTGACTGTAGCCCACCAGGCTCCTCTGTCCATGGGATTTTTCAGACAAGAATACTGGAGTGGGTTGCCATTTCCTTCTCCAGGGGATCTTTCCAATCCAAGGATCAAACCTGCGTCTCTTACATATCCTGCCTTGGCAGGCAGATTCTTTCCTCGAAGTGTTCCCTTATCATCTTAACTGCTTTTTTTCCTCCTCTTTCTCTAGTCCCCTCTGAGTGACTCACTGAAGTTTATTCTAGGTTATCAGCAGCAGTCCACAAACCATATCCAGGAGGACACAGAGACCAGGATGGAAACCCAAGAGGTCAGACAGAGTGACTGCACGAGAGCTGCAGCATCAGGGTCTCCTGTAGAGCTGCTGCTGCTGCTAAGTCGCTTCAATCATGTCCGACTCTGTGCAACCCCATAGACGGCAGCCCACCAGGCTCCCCTGTCCCTGGGATTCTCCAGGCAAGAACACTGCAGTGGGTTGCCATTTCCTTCTCCAAAGCATGAAAGTGAAAAGTCAAAGTGAAGTCACTCAGTCGTGTCCGGCTCTTTGCGACCCCACGGACTGCAGCCTACCAGGCTCCTCTGCCCATGGGATTTTCCAGGTAAGAGTACTGGAGTGGATTGCCATTGCCTTATCCAATTCTGCTACTCAAAAAGACTTACTGTGCATTGGGAAAATGGTGGCTTCATGCCTATATAATACCTAATACAGGTATATTTCATAAAAGTAAATTTATTTATTGAAATGCTTCATTTATTAAAGAGGAATACCCTCATGCCTCTCAACTACACAAAATAAATTTCAAAAGAATACTTCATCTTTCTCCTTTCCAAAGATGTCACTACTCTGGAACATCAGAGTAGCGACATCTCTGGAATGATGGAACAAACAGTGCCATCATTACTGGAAATGTAGGAGTGTAGAAAACTCTAGATAGACTCACAAATTTAATAAAATATTGCTATATTTCCATACCAGTTTTTAACTAATCTCATCCCTGCCTCCACCTAGTGCAACATCTTAGAAGGGCCTAGGACACTCCTGTGGCCCATGTTGTGGTAAGTCCAGTGTCCAGGCTAGTCGGTTGTTAAACCTTTGAACATCACTCATGGATGGAAATAATCCATCTTTCAATCAGAAGGCAATACATTTTTGAAATCCTTGCCTATTTTTCCACTTCCTATATCTCATCTATGATCTTCCAAGTCTGCTGTTTTATTTTAACGTTGTCCGTGTAAAGGACAGTCCTAGGAAGTTTTCTTAATTAACTTTAGCATCTTCCACCAACCAACACAAATTCAGGCCCAAACCGGTCCCATTAACACACTCTTTTAAAACTGAAATTTGATTCTACACATTTACTACTTGATATTTTGATTTCATCCTTCCCTACTCTATTTCATTTTAGGACCAAAGGCATCACCCAAAACCTGCATATGGTCAGCATAGAAGTGATAAGTGTAAAGGGAAAGCAAAAAAGAATAAAGAATAGGATTTGATGCAAGTCTTTTATCTTAGACACCAACTTATTTTAAAATGAAAATCAGTATGTTCCATATCTTTTACCTGACCCTGTATCCTATAAAGACCACCACTTCAGCAAACAGAAAACTCAGCATTTCCAAGTGCTAGTGCTCAACACAGAGGGGTGCGTTCACAAGGATGGTGAAGCAAGAAAAGGCTTCTTCAGGCTGACTCACTTTGCCAATGTTCAATACTCATAATATGACTATTCTTAATATAGTATAAGGGCTTCCCTGGTGGCTCGGATGGTAAAGCGTCTGCCTGCAGTGCAGGAGACCCAGGTTTGATCCCTGGGTTGGGAAGATCCCCTGGAGAAGGAAATGGCAACCCACTCCAGTATTCTTGCCTGGAAAATTCCATGGACAGAGGAGCCTGGTAGGCTACAGTCCATGGGGTCGCACAGAGTGGGACACGACTGAGTGACTTCACTTCAATATAGTATAAAAGGAATCATATCCAATGCCCTATTGTTAAGGCTGTCAACATCCCTTCCTAGGAGACAAGTGTCTTCCCATCTGGGAAGGGCCTGCTCTTCACCCAGATGTGTTACTATTTGGAGATCAACAAGGGAGAAGCTGAACTAGTTATGGCAGTGAAATGGAGCCTGATGATCAGTGGCATGGTAGACGTCATAGTCCAACTGCCCCCATACTCTACTCTGGAATAACTGGTCAGTGACATGAAAACATTAAAGTGTATATCATTTTCCCGTGAAAACGAAAATGTAATATATTCAGGTATATAGATGAAGCTTTTTTTTTCTATGTCACTTGGCTCATGGAATCTTAGTTCCCTGACCAGGGATCAAGCCCAGGTCCCATAAGGGAAAACATCGAGTACTAACCGTGGGACCATGAGGGAATTCCCTCTATGAAGCATCTTCATGAACCTCTTAAGATTTGCCGGTTGGAAATGGTAACAAAGCTTATTACAGAACAGGAACTTTCCCAAGTGAAGAAAAGCAACTGTTAGAGTTGGGGTAGACTGTATTGAAATAGGCACTTGAAATATTTGCAAGTAACAAACTTATTTTATTATCTCTTTTCAATACTGAGCATTTCCTAAGAGCCAGCCATTGAAGAGTGCGCACAAGTTACACTGTTAAACAAAATCCATTCTCTGCCCTCAAAGAGCTTATGGTCTTAAAGGGATGGCTAGTAACTTCCCCTTGTGGCTCAGCTGGTAAAGAATCCACCTGCAATGTGGGAAACCCCAGTTCAATTCCTGGGTGGGAAAGATCCCCTGGAGAAGGGAAAGGCTACCCATTCTAGTATTCTGGCCTGGAGAATGCCATGGACTGTATAGTTCATGGAGTCGCAAAGAGTCAGACACAACTGAATGACTTCTACTTGAGTAAACAGAAAATTGCAAATCAGGGTGATACTGCGACAAAGGGTAAGAACAGGGTGCCATGGAAGGACTTAGGAGTCAGTGACTAATGAAGGCTTAGAAAACCTAGGAAGACGTCTTAATGGAAACATGACCAAAGAGATTTTAAATGCATTATCCAGGTAGAGGGGCTGGGGGTGGGGGAGGTGAATTCATGATATATTGTACAATAATATTTTAAAATATTAAAAATAAGGTTCATTCAATGAAAAGCAGTGTCAGTCTCACTATTCAAGATAGGGTATGCAGCTATTTCTGATGCGGAGAGAAAAATAGAATGCCATTTTAAAAATCACATTCAAATATACCCCAGGGCTAACATCTTCCTGGGATTCATGCACAATTATTTATTTGTTGCTTGGCAGAGTATCTTATCACTAGCCAACACACCTGTTATGCCACAATATTTACATAGAAAAATCACGTTGTTTTACTGAGAAATCTTGCTGTCCTTTAAAATGCCTAAGATGTTTAGAAATGATAAAGACTGATTCATGAGCATTTAGATTATAAAGATTTTATTCATGCCATTCTTGAATTTCTTGTAATATTTTTCCATCAATTCATCCACTCATCTATAGTATCTGAATATAGCACAATAATTACTCTAGGCCCGTGAATTTCTGCTGCATTCAGTTATTCCTGTGTTTGAAGGGTTCCGAACTAGGGTAAATGAAGACATGTAAGCAAACCCATCATAAGGTATTCTGTGGTTACAGGCACTACTATTCTTTCTTTGCATTGTTGAATCAGATTCATGTCTCAGGTTAGACATTATAAAGTTAGGAGTCAGGAGTCAAGGACTAAAAACAGGAGCCAAAAACCCTTGCTTTACCATTTACTAGCTCCAAGCTTCTATGTCCACACTGTGAAGTAGGACACTGATAGTTACTACTTTTTAGAGCAATGTATGAAGTGTTTAATCCATCATCTGACACCTAATAGATACTTCATAAGTATTTCCAACATCACAGATGAAACTGTTTTTGTATTACTTAAATAGAAAGGCCAGTTATAAAAATTTAAGTAAAAATTTGTTTCGATTCACTCTGACAATGTTTTGTTGAAGCATGCATCCAAGAAAATCCAGTCTGGCAATCAATAAAATTCACATAACCAGTCCTCAACAAAATACTAGCCAGTCAAATCCAAAAGTGTATAAAAATGACTATACCCAATGTGAGCTCCAGATTCAACTCAATCTCTATAAAAATTCCAACAGCCTTTTGTGGAGAAATGGAAAAGCCAATCCTGACATTCACTGGAATGTCAAAGAACCCCAAATGATCAAAATAGTAGTTGGAAGACTGACACTTCCTGGTTTCAAAACTTACAATAATGCATAGACATCAAAAGAGTGAGGTACTTGCATGAGGATAGACATATGGACCAATGGAATAGAACTGAGATTTCAGAAATAAACCCATTCATCTCTGGCCAGCTGATTCCAGATAAGGGTGACAGGTCTACTTAATGGGGAAAGAACAGCGTTTTCAACAAATGGTTCTAGAACAACCAAATGCAAAAGAAAGAAGTTGGGCCCTATTATCATACCACATGTAAGAATGAACTCAAAATGGATCAACAACCCAAATATAATAACTACGATTATCAAACTGTTCAAAGAAAACAAAGGAAATTCTTTATGACCTTCAATTTGGCATCATTCTTAAATATGACACTAAAAGCAAGAGAAACAAAAGAAAAATTAGAAAAACTAGACTTCAAAACCAAAAACTTTCACAAACTATAGGACATTATCCTAAAAATATCATAATAGTTAAAAGAAAACCTAGAGAAAGGAAGAAAATATTTATAAATCATTTATCTGATAAGAGTTTAATATGCAGACTATGTAAAGGACTAAACAAAAAGACAACCCACTTTAAAAGAAGGCGAAAAACTTGAATAGACATTTCCATGAAAACAGATATAAATAGTCCATAAGCCCAAGAAAAGATGCTCACAATCATTAGTCATTAGGGAAATGTAAATTCAAACCATAATGAGATATCATTTCACACACACTGGATGGCTATAATCAAAACAAAAACAAAACATGGAAAATAACAAGTTTTGGTGAGGATACAGAGAAATTGGAAGCCTAATACTTTCAGGTGGGAAAGTAAAATGGTACATCTGCTATGGAAATCAGTTTGGCAGTTCCTCAAACATTTCAATGCAAGATTGCCACATGACTCAGCTACACTACTGCAAGGTGTATACTAAAAAGAATTAAAAACAGGACTGAAACAAATACTTATACTCCAATGTACAATGTTCACTGCGGCATTATTCACAATAGAGAAAAGTTGGAATTCACCCAGTGTCCATCAACACAATAAATAACATACAATATGTGGAATATACATGCAGTGGAATGTTATCAGCCATAAAAAAAAAATGATGTTTTGATACATGCTACAACCCCTGTAGCTCAGTTGGTAAAGAATCTGCCTACAGTGCAGGAAACCTGGGTTTGATCCCTGGGTTGGGAAGATCTCCTGGAGAAGGAAATGGCAACCCACTTCAGTATCCTTGCCTGGAAAATGTCATGGACAGAAGAGCCTGGGGGGCTGCAGTCCATGGGGTCGCAAAGAGTTGGGCACAACTAAGCAACTAACAATATACATCTACCAAGAAAACATACTAAGTAAAATAAGCCAGACACAAAAGATATTATATGATTCTACTGTATAAAATATCTAGGACAGACAAATTCATAGAGACAGAATATAGAGTTTACCAGGGAGTAAAAAGTGGGGTGGCAGTGGTGGGAAATTACTGTTGAATGGGTACAGAGTTTCTCGGGTCAGGACAAAATTTTGGAAGTACATAGTGGCAATGGTTCTACAACACTGTGAATTTAACTAAAGCCACTGAACAGTGTACACAAATGGCTTAAATGGTTGTTTTTATATTATGTGTGTATGTGTATATATATATACACATACACATATAATCATACCACAATTTTAAAAAATTTATACAGCTAAAATGTGCTATTGTTTGGCATTTGCAATGTAGGTACCGTTTGTCTTCACTAAGCATGTATAAATCACAATTATGTTGGTAAGTTTCTAGATAAATAAGACCTTTTATCTATTCCCTCTAAAAATAGAACAGATATGTAATAAAATTAAGTGAATGAACAAATAGCAAATTCATAAATAAATGAATGAACACATGATGATAAGAACTTTGTAAGTGCTATCTCCTGGTAATTACACTAACCTTTGATTTTGTGCTCTTCTAAAACCATATTCCAATAATGCTGATTCAGTGTTATCAAATAATTTGTTTTTTAATTTATTTTAGAGATCGAGTAGATTAAAGATGATAGTGTTAGTTGTTCAGCCATGTCTGACTTTTTGTGACCCCATGAATTGTAGACTGCCAGGCTTCTCTGTCAATGGAATTCTTAAAACTAGAATATTGGAGTTGGTTGCCAATCCCTTCTCCAGGGGATCTTCCTGAACCAGGGATCAAACCTGGGTCTCCCACATTGCACAGAGTCTTTATCATCTGAGCCACCAGGAAAGCCCAAATCAACGATAACTCTCCACAAATACTAGGATACTTTAACTTGGTTTGTTGCTAATTACTTTTTTAAAATAATACTCTGCTGAATATGATGCCATCCCATTGGGATGTTGCACATAAGATCTCAATAAGCCCAAGGCAATACCTTATGAATTAAATTCCATCTTTTCACTCAACTATTCAATAAAAATGAATATACTAGCATGTATTACCACTTATTAAAACACAAAACACCTTTGTAGAGACGCAGATTTATCACAACGCTAAAAGTTAATTGCTTGTTACATTGTTAACAACAATGAATAAAAAACCATTTAAACATCTCTTCCATTTTGTTTTGCTTCCCATTGAAACAAGTAGACACGCTTCCTAAAGGAAAGAAATCTTTGAATGGTCAAATTTCAGTTTCAACTTGGTCAGTATGTCAAAAAAAATAAAGAATAGTTGTTGTACAAACAGGTTTTTAATGAGATTATTTTCAGAAATGAAAAAAACAGGCTATGTAAGTTCTAAAATTTTAGGCAATATGTATCTTATCTGATGGCAACCCTTCAAATTCTGGAAAAGCACAGGAAGAACTTTTTAGAAATGTATTTTGGGCATAATCTGATAACATACAAGGATTCTGCCTTTACTATCTACATTTTAAATTATGTAAATCAACATCTGTCAAACACATCAGATCAATTATGGCTTTTCCTATTGATTCTTAGATATAAAAAATTTGTATAACTATCAGAGAAAAACTTCAATAATATAGGATCATTAAAGTATTAGCAAAGACAGAACTCTTATCCCCAAATGTTTCTTCTTGTTTCCTTTTCCACATCAATCTACATATGCTGCTGCTGCTGCTAAGTCTCATCAGTCGTGTCCGACTCTGTGCTACCCCATAGACGGCAGCCCACCAGGCTCCCCCGTCCCTGGCAAGAACACTGGAGTGGCTTGCCATTCCTGCTCCAATGCATGAAAGTGAAAAGTGAAAGTGAAGTTGCTCAGTCGTGTCCGACTCTTAGCGACCCCATGGACTGCAGCCTACGAGGCTGCTCCGTCCATGGGATTTCCCAGGCAAGAGGACTGGAGTGGGGTGCCATTGCCTTCTCCGAATCTACATATGAGTCACATGAAATGACCAGTGAAGTAGCCAGCTTTCCATTATGGTTGCCTAGCATTTGTGGCCATTACAGTCCATATGCTTCTCTTGCATCTCCTCTCCATGGAATCTCCTGACACACAACCTCAAATCCTACCATCCCTGCTAGCTCTTCACCTGAGCTGTCTCTAAGCCCCTCTATTGTCACTCTATCCTGATTATTCTTTCTTGCTTCCCTTCTCTTCTCCAAAATCTTTCATCATCTCTGTACCTCACTTCCATAACCTCCACTCAGCCTCTGATTTACCTGTAAAGACATTCCATGGAGATTAACAAACCCCTGGATTGGTGACCAACAAACAAATCGATCGGGCCCCAAAACAGGATGGTGATTGTGTATGTCAGGACATTACTAGGCACAGAGAACTAACCAAATCCACAGGGAAAAATGAGAGATGAGACAAGAGCACTTATGTCTCTTTCTCTAGATCCCTGGGTATTACCTTGGAGTAAGTGTTGTTAAATAAAGGAATGAATACATGCCTGTATGATCTATGGTACCATCTTCAAAATCATCCCAGGAATAAATTACTTGGTATACATTCAAAACACTTTAGATGGCATAATCACCAGGATAACCATACCAGGGCTCTATCACCTGTGAGACAAGGACATTTTTAAATTCTACATTAGAATCCTACGCAAGTACAACAGTAGTTCTTTTGGTTAGGAGCATACTGAAGCATAATGTACAAAATAAGACAAATTGATGGCTTGTGATAGCACCTACACCTACAACTCCTATGAGTTGTAACCTCTTAAAAAGAGTGTGACACAGTATTAATATTTTTACAATAAACTATGTCTGCAAAAATATAAAAACCACTTAAGTCCCCCCTCACATAGGCATTTGTTCAGAATCTTAAAATATTAGGAAAGCCCAACAAAATTTTCCTGATCACCAGTGGATTCTGCAGCTGATTTCTATATATTCATCAAATAACATTTCCCAATGTTAGCAATGCTCTGCAATCATGTTTTATTACAATTAATTTATCAAGAAGAAACATTTCCTGTTAATTATTGCCTTAATATAATCTTATACACACTTCTGAACATATTGCTGCTACGGTTTCTGAAAGGAAGATAACAGCACCTGACTTTAATAATCAAAAAGGCACAAAAGGTACAAACTGATCAGAGACTGAAAGCACATTCAAAGTGTAAGAAGTCAGTGCTTTTCTAGAATTCTTCATAGTTAAATATACACTATAATTATTTTCTTACATTCAGTATGACACTATTGGATGCTAAAACATTCCAAGAGTGCTTGGAATAAATCTGAATCTGGAACTATCCATCTTTTTTTCAAATAGCTGACATATTGCATAAACAGAAAGTTTGTGTAGTTTTTAAAAAAATAAACAATATACCATGTGAACTTTGATTTATTATATAATTTATCTTTCTGTCTTTCTCTGCTATACATAATTCAGATCCACATGAAATAACTTCTATACCATTAATATCTTCCAGCTCTTTTAGGCTGTAAGGCTATGATCATTTTTAAATGTTTCAAATGTATGCCATTTATCATTAATATTATAGTGGCATCATTGCTATTTAAACTATAATATCTGGGAGTTCATAACTTGGCATATAAAACTTGCTAGATGATGATGAAACTTATCTTGCTATAACCCAGTCTGGGGAAAATTGTTCAAGAGAAAAAACAAAATGCAACCTAGTAATTTCCAAGTTCAAATATATCTGAAATATTTTTAAATACTTTCATACATATGTGAAATTATTAAGAATACTACAATATCATCAGGCTAATTTATTTTCCTCAATTTTTTAAAATCCAGTTTATAGAAAAATCAAAACAAGCCATTTTTAAAACATTAAAACCTCCCATATTTAAAAAAATATCTTTCTATCTGGAAAATATACTTTTATATGACATGATTAATAACAACATCCTTTTTAAGAAATTAAGTAGTTACATATGACCCAAACTGATAGTCCCTGCTAACAAAATTATTTGTAGGTTTACTTAGGTAGACAACTTTTGTGATAACATGAATTCCATTTAACAAATCTGTTCTAGATGCGTCTAAATTTTTGGATAAGCCCTTAGAAATTGAATGAATGAATGAAAATAAATCAATAGTTTTTAAATGTCCATTCATTGATTTTCATTCACTCAATTTCTAAGGGCTTATCCAGAAATTTTAAAAATGTATCCAGAATACTAATAGCACAGGAAACTCTGCTTAAGGCACTGCGGTGACCTGAATGGGAAGGAAGTCCAAAAGGGAGAAGATATATGTATTATATACGGCTGATCAATTTTGCTGTACAGTAGAAACTAACACATTGTAAAGCAACTATACGCCAATAAAAAGTAATTTAAAAAATTAGTTTTTGGTATGCCCACTATATACCAAGTGTTAAGTCAGACTGAGAATACAGAAATGAAAAGACTTCTACCCTCAAGTAAGTCTCAGTACACCAGTGAGCTTTTATCTTTTAAATTCATTTATATAATTTTAGAATTATCATAAATGTGTGTTTTATTCCAAAGATTCAACAAAGCTCATCTTTCCAATAACAATGTAACACTCCTAGAAACTGTACTGATATTTTTGTTTTAATAATGTGAAAAAAACACCCAAACCACAGAACTACAAGACATGTTAGAAGTTATGTCTTGCGCTACCCTTCACTGATGTGAAGTCTTCCAAATAGGTGCTGTGACCTCTCCAGAATCATGTATCTACAGGGTGAGAAAACAGACTAAAACTCAGGTCTGACTTCAATTCAATGTTGTTTCCTCAATGTCAAATTGCTATCATACAAAGACTTGCGACTGTTCATCTGCATAGCACAGATGCAAAGCAGCACTCTGAGATCCTAGCAGCCATTCTTTATTCAGAGCCCACAAATGTCTCACTTGCCCCTCCATTTTAGATTCCTGTGATTAATCACTTAATAAAATTGTAACAAAAATGGAAAACATAGGCAAATGTTTAATAAATACTGTATACTTTATTTACTCCCTGAATTTGAACCAGACTTGTTTATATCAATGCAAAAATGTAAGCATTAAAAACAAATGTTGAGCTACTTAATCACAGATCTCTGAACAAAATGCCCTCAAATCAAAGAGTGAAAAAAATTTTGTGTGTTATTCAGTTATATTGAAAACAGTTAAAATCTATAGTCATCAAATATTTCCATTATGGTTCTCTTGACACTCCACCAGAGGGCTACAAAACTCCCAAAATGCTCTCTTAAAAAAGTTTTTAAGTTTTCAATTGTATGTTAAGTATTCCTTTTCTGAACACATGATTTTGGAAATATATAAATATTCTTTAGGAGAAAGGTCTTCTACTACAACGTAGCTGCAATCAGAGTGCAATGGGAAGAATCCAATTTTTACTTTATTAAAATTGGGACTGCCTAGGAGTTCCAAGATAATCAGCAGGAATTCACGCTTGAGAGGAAGCAGGAGGGAAGCAAAGGTAAATGGTGAGAAGGGAAAAGGGAACTAGGGTGTGGAATCGGGGAAGGAAGGAGCTGAGACGCAGAAGGGACCCAGAGAGGTAAATGCAATCTGCAAGTGTCCTGTTGCACCAGCTGGGTCCCACCAGGGAACTGCAGGCCACCCGCACAGACAGGACCGAGAAACGGGACAGCAGCCGGAGATCTACGCCGTAAGGTGGCATGATTTTTAGTGCGATTCCTGTTTACTCTTCAGGGCTCCAGCTTGGAAATGATTCCAAGTAAGCTTAAAGTCCTTAAAAATTGTAAAATACTTCCCCTCTCTGGCGAGACTCATGTCTTTGTAAGAATGCACCTCTCAGAGTTTTGGTTGAGTTGCTCCATCTGAGAGTTCCCAGGCCACTTGTCTGGCATCTTGTTTTCCTTGTGGCCTGAACTACCCCTCAAGGCAAAGACCTTTGAACACCCTTTAGGCTTCACACTATGTCTTGTATATAGCAACTGGTCTCTAAAATATACTAAAGAGAGCTGACATTGTCTCAAGATTCCTGGTATCTGAGTTCATCCCAACTTTAATGACTATATTTAGAGGCGAATAGGTCCCAAATGAGCACCACGGTCCAAGTTGAGTCTCTGTAAGCAATCGTGGGCTCCTCCATGGCTGTGCTCTCCTACATGTGCTCAGAGAGTCCAGTGAGCAATCCATGAGAAGAGAAAATATGTAAAGAAAAGAATGCTCAACAGCAAAAACAAGCCACAGAAATCAGGCAAGACAATCGTGGCCCTCCAGCCCTCCTCTGGGAGAGGTAGGAGCCACTGAGGCTGAGCGTGAAGCTTGGGTAAGACAACCACACTTCCGGGATGTGGCATCCTCCCAGAGCTGTTTCACCTACTTTTAAGCAAAGATTCACAATCACAAAGCATGTTATCCCCTGTACACGCATGGCGCAGGCACTGTCTTAGACTTCCCACATTCAAGTATGACCCTGGTTTTGACACAGGAGCAACCTAAATGTCCCTCAAGAGAGGAATGGATAAAGCAGATGTGGGACACATATACAGTGGAATACTACTAGGGTATAAGAAAGGGATGGAACTGAGTCATCTGTAGTGACGCGGATGAACAGAGTGTCAAACAGAGTGAAGTCAAATGAGAAAAGCAAGTATTGTATGTTAGTGTGTCCATACACAGGGAATCTAGAAAAGTAGTACAGACGAACCCATCTGCAGGGCAGGAATAGAGACACAGACATAGAGAGCAGACGCGTGGACACATTTATCCCGTCACGTGTTAAACGGATAGCTAGCGGAAAGCTGCTGTATAACAGGGAGTACAGTCAGTGCTCTGCAAGGACCGAGGGGGTGGGATGAGAGAGGCTCAAGAGGGAGGGGATATACGTATACATATAGTTGACTCACCTTGTTGTACAGCAGAAACAAATACAACATTGTAAAGCAATTATACTCAATTAAAAATAATCTGAAAAAAAAGAATAATCCAGGCTAGAAGTTGGGCTTTACTTCTAAATGTAGCAGTTAGGTATTCCCTTTTATAACCATGTGGCAAACTGTGTTTTGTCTAACTCTTCTCAAAGTCACACTGCTCACAAATCTGTATGTGTGTGTTAAGTTGCTTCAGTTCAGTTCAGTCACTCAGTCATGTCCGACTCTTTGTGACCCCATGAATCACAGCACGCCAGGCCTCCCTGTCCGTCACCATCTCCCAGAGTTCACTCAGACTCATGTCCATCAAGTCCGTGATGCTTCAGTCACGTCCAACTCTGCTCACAAACATGTACCCAAAAGTGGACAAGTTCAGGACCTAAGACCCTAATCTGTATGTAAATACATAAATCTATTCTCAGAAAAACAGCATCATACTCAATGGAGAAGGCCATGGCAACCCACTCCAGTACTCTTGCCTGGAAAATCCCATGGATGGAGGAGCCTGGAAGGCTGCAGTCCATGGGGTTGCTGAAGGTTGGACATGACTGAGGGACTTCACTTTCACTTTTCAAACAGATATATTTTATAGCCCAGAGATTTTATATTTCAACAGTACCAATGCATGTTCAATAAGATTTGGTTTTCTTATAGGCTGGCTTTTTAATTTAGCTTTATAATGTGTGGCTGTGTTATAGTTCATTTCTGTTTCTATTTCTCATTTATTGGTTCTTAACTTGTCTTGAATGCTTTGGAAAGATGCTTTGGGAGCCCTCTGTCCAGAAATTCAAACACCCCAAGACACATTTTCCTACAGTTGGAAAGAGTGTACAGGACATCCAAAGTCAGTTATGGCCCCTCTGCTAAAAATGCCTGCAGCACAGCAAACTGTGTTCTCTTCTGTGCTCAGTCAACAACCCCCTGAATATCTATATGGGTTGTGAAACTGCTAGGGTTCCACGGCCTGTGCAGACAACAAGCGCTGCAAATTCTATTCCTCTAAGAGGTTCAGGGGACCATATTATGAAATGTTCCCTGTATGAAAATAGCACTTGTGAACCATGCAAAATTAAAATGATTTAAACTATTACAACATCTTACTCAAATTATGCTAAAAGGAAATCCAGGAGCAGTATGGGGAAGTTTGGTGAGAAAAGAGGATTGCCTTTAAATCTCCACTTAGTGATATGCTAAGCGAAATGAAAAGCATTCACTTTAACCTTAGTTAACCTTTTCCTCCTAAGCTCAATTTCCATATTCTTCAAATGTCTTAAAATTAGTGAAATGATTTCATTTATATTTTCTCCACCCCACATTTATAAGTGAGGCAGAATCAAATGTGTACCATCTCATCACATTTGCCATTTGATGGAAGCCAGCACTGTAATTCAACATCAGAAGAGAACAGAAATGAAGGCAGTATGTCTATCAAAGGGGCCTTATATTAAATGTAAATTTCTTTACTCTTTCAGATAAAAGGGCAAATTATTTAATTCACTTCAATTCAACAAGCATTTATGGAACACTGAAAGCCATCGGGCTAGGGTATGGAGGGAGAACAGGAAGATTCGTTGAGGGCGCCCACCTTGGTGGAAGGAGATAGGTGTACATTGTGAGCTCAGGAGGGTGCCATGCAGGTTGTAACTGAGGGACACACACAGGGGAAAGATGCTCACATCTACAAAAGAATCGGAAAGCTTCGCGCATGAAGCAGCACTTGAGCTGGTCCTTGAAGGAGGCAATTTCTCTGGTGCTGGGGGTAGCAAGGGAGAAGAGGCTCATACAGCTAGGACGGCCTACATGATTTGTACAAAGAACCCAATGCAAAATGAAAACGCGGGGCCCTTTGATTAATTATCGTTAAGCATTTGAAGGGAATGACAGCAGAGGATTAAACCCAGTGCGGGGCCTTCTCTCATTCACAGGTTATAGGCCTGGCCTATGTAGCAGGCCCTGCAGAGAGGCAGCACTGTAGCCAAGGCCGCATTGGTGGGGACAGAGGAGGCCTGGTTGGGAGATGGCTGACAGTTCTACTGAAACAGGCACCCAGGATGGCAGCCACCAAACATGTGACTAAAGACTGGACGGTTCTTCCACAAACAAAATCAAGGCGCTCTCACCACGCCTGAGGAGGCAGGAAACTGGGTGCTTAGAGGATGTAGACAGAATGTGGGAAGCAAGCAAACCTATCCCAGCACAGGGCCTTGCCTGGTGGCTCAGTGGTAATGAATCTGCCTGCCAATGCTGGAGACATGGGTTCAATCCCTGGGAAGATCTCCTGAAGAAGGAAATGGCAACCCACGCCAGTATTCTTGCCTGGGATATCCCACGGACAGAGGAGCCTGGCGGACTGCAGTTCATGGGGTTGCAGAGTCAGACACAACTGAGCAACTAAACAACAACCACAGCATCCCAGCAGAGGGGCTCCTTTAACCCCTATGAGTCTAAGTGGAGAGACTTTGTTACTGAAAGTATCGCTCCCCTTGCCAGTTATCTTGTGTTCTGGAGTGAGGGAGTTAGAGGAGTAAAGAGCAATTTCTCTTTCTTTCCAATTTCCCTCCAGTTGAAATACAACAAAAATTAGAGGGAGTAAGTTTTAAAGGGAGTGAAGAAACAGGTATTCACATTTTCAGCACGGAATAATGTTTCAAATTCCCTTTTTTCCCTCTCATTCAACAATAAGGGATTATCAACCAATGCTCTGATAAGGCCTCCAGATGAACAACAGTTCTACTGACATGGTCTTATTTACAGTACACACACTCTCAGTTTTACAGTTCAGCAGCAAGTAGAGCTACACAGCTCCTCACATTAGCCCTGGAGCTACTCTGAGCTACAAGCGGCGGCTCTGTAAGCATTGGAACGAATTCTCCGTAGTCCCCATAGAAATCCCATGGAATGCAGTTTCCTGCTGGTTTGTTACACTGCAGCAGAATAATAAGACTACGAGGAGTGCCTACTAGATTATGCAACGGAACAAAACTCGCGCACCACGGTCCACCCAGAGAGACTGGAACCCTGCTCTCCTGCAATTAAAGCTTCCTATTTACATCGAAAGTTGTTTGTGAATAATCCCACCAGGGAGTCGGCTCAACAAAAATAAATCACCCAGTGCTTTCCGACAGGCCAAGCTCAGTGCTTGGCACCCAGTACAATAAGTATTTGTTGTACCAATGATGAATGCTGACCCATTTATCCTGATTGATTTTTTTCCGCCCCAAACCTAACTTACACTGCTAAATGTGCCGCTCTTGCGTCTTTTACAGAACACTCTGAATACGTTTTCTCCACATTTTAAAACAATTCCCTTAAGAATTTTCATGACTCTGTATCAAAAGTTCTATTAAATTCATAATGGGATAACCATGAAAAGGAAAATTATTGTATTAAGTCCCTGTCACCAGTATAGAGGACAGTGAGTGTACTGACAGCCAAAAAAAAAAAAGTCAAGTATAACCAGTTTGTCTCCTCTGTGTGCTCTGTTACAGTAGAGACTGAGCACTGGGGTTCTTAGAGTCAGCATCTCATCTCTGTCCTGACAAGCTCTGGCATCAGTAAAGTTATTCAGCCTCTCCCCGCCTTGATTGGGCTCTAAGTAAAATGGGGATGCCTTATGGAGTACCTGTTAAATGTACCTGTTAGACGGCAGTGCTTCAGTACTAGCTGCTATTAGCATTATTCTACTAAAAGCAGGAGACTGCATCTCTAATTTTTTTAATGATCAATTTAAAGAATATTTTAAAATATTTAATAACATTTTAGAATAACAAACATGAATTTAAGAGACAACCAGGAATAACATGTTACTACTAAGAATTTCTTCTGAAACATAAGATCTTAAATCATAATTCAAGACTGACTGCATGAAACACATGTTTTCAACGTGTTGTGTTGCAGTCATATAGTCACTAAGTCATGTCTGACTCTTATGCGACCCACAGACTGTGGCCCGCCAGGCTCCTCTGTGCCTGGGATTCTCCAGGCAAGAATACTGGAGTGGGTAGCCCATTTCCTTCTCCCGGGGATCTTCCCAAATTAGAAGTGGAACCCTCATCTGCACCGCAGGTGGATTCTTTTACCACTGAGTCACCAGGGAAAGTCAGCTGTTATCTTGAGTCACTCAGTAAGTTTTCTATTCCATTTTCTAATAAGCGAAACTTAACAAAAATGAAATCTTTATAAAACTCTTTTGCAAATATTAAAAGTAGTTGAACATTTACTGATGGGACTTCAGAGTGTTTTAATATTTTGTCTTATAAGAGAAAATGGTAATAAGAATACCACTGGCTCTCCTTATACAATATCCAAGCTTTAAAATACCAATCAGAGATCACATGGATTTTCACAAGTGCTGAATTCAAACCTCACATCAAACCTTATTATCATTTTGAAATATTTGGCTGTGCAAAAACCAACAGACAAGCTCTTTCTGAAAGAATTCTGTCATTTCTTCACTGCCTATAACCCTGCCAGCTTCCCAATGCTCCTTTGACAGTATAATCAGTCAATTCAATCAGAGAAATTCTAAAATACAATGGTAATTTTCTCTCACTTTTTTCTTTACACTGTCAGTTCAAGCCACCTGCTGAAAGCACTGATGTGGAACAGCTCAGTATTAGCTCTGAAATTAGTACCAGTCCCCAGTTAAACACCTGGCACATTCTGTGTAGGATAGACTCTTAATGGCATATAAGCCCATCAGCAGAACCTGCACAATACTTAAGCTAGCCTTTTTGAAAGTAATTCATATTGGTCATTGTTGGTATCATGACACAAGACTGAAAGAGAGACAGAAAGGGAAAATGGGTTCAAGGACAAATACAACAAATATGAAAGATTGATATTTCCATAAAAATATTTTTAAGTGTGATGTCACTAGATATACTTGAAGCAAACTTCTAAATTCAATATTCAGCCTGTAACAACAGCTAAAATACCGAATAAGGTCTCTACAGAAGGGAAGATTGCGCTTGAAGATTCATTTCCCTTACATTTCAACCCCAAGCAACCCACTCCAGTGTTCTTGCCTGGAGAATCCCAGGGACAGGTGAGCCTGGTGGGCTGCAGTCTCTGGGGTCGCACAGAGTCGGACACGACTGAAGCGACTTAGCAGCAGCAGCACATCTTTCACATGCACACTTAAACAGAAAAGGAAGTGCAATTACCTCTGGTATCTTACATGTTCCAGCACCTTGCCTGGCCTGCCAAGCTCAGCAGGTAGGTCTATGAGCACTGACTGAGGCCGCAAGGATGAAAGGCATTTACTACAGCTACTCAGAGGGTCGTCAATGGACAACCTGTACAAGATTTATGCCTTAAATAATAAATGAACTAAACACCTTGAGGTAATTGGCTGTGTGAAGCTTCACAATAGGTAGATTGCTTGTCTGAACAAAGTAAAATAAGATTAAATAATGAATGAGGAGAGCAGAGAATTTCAGGCCAAACTCAGACTGCATAGTTTGTTTTTAAAGTGAAAGTTGGTGTGTCAGGGTTTTATGGTTTTAAGAGGTGTCACTGGGACTTCCTCTTTCTCTGTCAAAAGAAATTATTTCATAGATACATGTTTTTCTAGATTTCCAGTGCTGGGTGCCTAGCAGCCAGTCCTGGCAGTTCAAGAAATTGCCTGCTGAGTGATAGAAGTTTGTCCAAAGTCTACCCAACACTCAATTCTACTTGTATTTTATACAGACAGAATCAACATTCAGTGATGTCTGGGGAAAAAAACATCAGAGCAAACTTTTGAAAAATAATGTTTCTGACACATGTACAGATTTAATACCATCTGCCACCACAGAGATCAATAAAGAGAGGTTCTGTCAAGTAACTTTTCAAGTGAGTTGCGGTGTAGACACTCCTCTCAGGCTTTTTTTTTTTTTAAACAGGAAGTTGATGAAGTTTGGTTGGTCCCTTTGTAAAGAGTAAGAAACTGTAGCCTTTGGATAGTCAGGTCATGAGCCTGAGAAGTCTAAAAGGAAACAGAAACCTAGACATAGATCCAGGTACATGTTTTCATAGATGTCAATTTCACCATAATTTTTTAATGAGTCATACTTAAGCTTCTGTATTAAATATCTTTAAAGATCAGAAGATTAAAGAATCATTGTTAGTTCTAAGAATAATAATTTTCTGCACGTGTGCATGCTAAGTCACTTCCGTAATCTGCCCTTTGCAACTGGATGGCCCATAGCCTGCCAGTCTTCTGTGTCCATGGGATTCCCCAGGCAAGAATACTGGAATAAGTTGACATGCCTCCTCCAGGAGATTTTCCTGACCCAGGGATCGAACCTGAGTCTCTTATGTCTCCTGCATTGGGAGGCGGGTTCTTTACCACTAGAGCCACCTGGGAAGCTATGTAAATAAAAATGCCCTCACCAATGAAATATGCACATTGAGGTATTTAAAACTGTAAAGAATCAATGTCTGAAAATTGCTGGAAAGTACCAAAGGAAAAAAAAATGAAGTGGAGGTTCAGTTTAGTTGCTCAGTCGTGTCCGACTCTTTGCAACCCCATGAACCACAGCACGCCAGGCCTCCCTGTCTATCACCAACTCCTGGAGTCCACCCAAACCCATGTCCATTGAATCAGTGATGCCATCCAACCATCTCATCCTCTGTCGTCCCCATTCTCCTCCTGCACTCAATCTTTCCCAGCATCAGGGTCTTTTACAATGAGTCAGCTCTTTGCATCAAGTGGCCAAAGTACTGGAGTTTCAGCTTCAACATCAGTCCTTCCAGTGAACACCCAGGACTGGTCTCCTTTAGGATGGACTGGTTGGATCTCCTTGCAGTCTAAGGGACTCTCAAGAGTCTTCTCCAACACCACAGTTCAAAAGCATCAATTCTTCGGTGCTCAGCTTCCTTTATAGTCCAACTCTCACATCCATACATGCTGCTGCTGCTGCTGCTGCTAAGTTACTTCAGTCGTATCTGACTCTGTGCAACCCCATAGACTGCAGCCCACCAGGCTCTGCCGTTCCTGGGATTCTCCAGGCATGAACACTGGAGTGGGTTGCCATTTCCTTCTCCAATGCATGAAAGTGAAAAGTGAAAGTGAAGTCACTCAGTCGTGTCGGACTCTTAGCGATCCCATGGACTGCAGCCCACCAGGCTCCTCCGTCCATGGGATTTTCCAGGCAAGAGTACTGGAGTGGGGTGCCACTGCCTTCTCCATCCACACATGACTACTGGAAAAACCATAGCCTTGCCTAGAGGGACCTTTGTTGGCAAAGTAATGTCGCTGCTTTTTAATATGCTGTCTAGGTTGGTCATAACTTTAGATAAAATAATATTGGAAAAAAATCTTAATATTTGTTGACCCCAGATATGAGAACATGGCGATCCATTACTCTATATTCTTGCTTGTTGTGTATTTGACATTTTCTATAGTAAAAAGCTTACTTTTCAGAAATTAAGTATAAGTGCCTTACAGTTCTAGATTGACAGAGATGTACTTAAGTTGATACATAAGAAAATCCCCTCTTCAGAGCTTTGCAGAATTTAGTCACCTGGAAGGGTCTACTCTTAGCCAACTATGGTGCCCATTCTGTTGCAGTGATGAGAAAGCCTGGGGCTCGTTGCCCATCTCTGCAGAAGAGTGGGCAACTCAGGCTTGTCCTGATAATCAAGGGTCGCAATCAGCTCTACAACCTGCTCTTCAGCGCTTCAGGCTCCAGTTAAATGTCACCTCTTTACAGCAGCCATTTCTATTTCCTGCATCTTATCCCTTCACCCTATTGGCCTCTGCCCAACTCCAGGCTGTTTCCTTTAGAGTACCTAAACATTTTATAATTACTTCAATTTTTCAAGCCCTTCATTGTCTCCATCTGCCACTAGAGAGCAAACAGGAACCCTGCCTTTCCTGTTCTCCCCCATATTTTTGGCTAAAGGGTTAGCAACTATTGATCCCTCTCCAGCATCTCCCACGTACACTGTGGAGTCCAACATAAGCTTCTATTCCCAAGAACATATACTCCTGTAAGACCACAGAACCAGCATGTGAAACAGAATCAGTGTGCCAGGTACAGTGACACACAAATATGTTAGTAACAGTTTCCTCAATCTCAAATTTAATTTTCTTAAGTATACAGCATTTACTGACTAGGAGACAGTGAACTGGAGCTTTTGGATCAGACACACTTGGGTTTTAAATTCTATGAGCTGTAAATTTGGGGAAGTTATTCAGTATCTCTGATCCTTGCTACCTTCATCTATAAAATGGAGAGGGTAGTACATAACTCACAGGGTTTCGAGAAGTCAAAAATCACATATGCATCAGAGTAACATATAATCGTACATGTTACACTTAGGATAGTGCTTGGTACCTAATAGGCATTCAATTAATCTGCCTTGTGTGTGTGTCCTAAGATGGTTTAATCGTGTCCAACTCTTTGTGACCCTATGTACCATAGCCTGCCAGGCTCCTCTGCCCATGGGATTCTCCAGGCAAGAGTACTGGAGCAGGTTGCCATTGCCTTCTCTGACATGTGCCTTACACACCTAATATTCTCCCCTTCTAATACTTTCAGGAAAACTGATATAAGAAATACTAAAAGTTTAAACTGAGGAGATAACTTTGGTCTTATATCTGTTAAGTACATTTAAATTATCTTAACATTCCCTAACTTGCTAAGCTGTCACTCAAGTTGTATAAATATGTGCTGAAATGTTGGTCGTCTTCCAGTGTTCACTGTTTTTGAATTATGTGTATTTAACTCAAATTCTCCAAAATATGCTCAAGGACATATTCCTTCAATATGCACATTATAGTTAATAAAGACTAGTCAGGAGCATGCATGAACTAAACATGTCAGTTAGAGAAGCTAGAAAAGAAATGTCTCAAGGGCACATACAGGCTGCCAAGGGCACATGGCAGGACTTCCAAGAAGAAGTCAAAACTGTGGGAGGAAATTACTGTAGGAAGCAGACTTTAAGAGCAGTTCCTAAGGTTCCGTGACTTTAAAAAAAAAATGTTTTAAGTATTCAAAAAGTCATGACCTTTTAAAATAGTAACAGTCTATATTTATAAGATGGATGGAACCACAGATTTTCTTTGGCTCACAGACTATTAACTCAGACTTTTTAAAAACTAAATATGAAATAATAAAAATTACTACTTTTTGGTCACCTGTTCACTTGTTTAAATGGTTTTACTATCTCAAAACTGGGTTACTAAACCTAGAAAGACAGATTTTATATTACCATTTTATAGACACTAAAATTAAGGCCCAGAAAATGTGACTGCCTCAATTCTGGTAACACTAATAAGCGGAGAAGCTGAGATTTGAGCACAAGTTCTTCCAAAAATATGCTTTTCCTTACCTATTATATAGTCACCTTAAACATGCTTTTCCTTACCTGTTATTTATCCACTTTATTATGTAAGGAGAAAGATTTAAAAAGGAAAGCTTTTACATATTATTATCAGTCTTGCCACAGTGTAAGTTAAATTTAATTATTTTACAATTATTTTATAACATACACAATATTGAAATAATGTAGTTTCACTTTTTGAAATCTAAAATGATTAACTTGTTTTAAACTTAGGAAAACTTGTCCTTTGCACGTAAAATTGTAAGTCAGTACTGTAATTACAGTTCTGTAATTGTAGAATAGAATAGAATAGAAGGCTAGGAATAGAGCCTTATTTAAGGCCTCTCCATCATACGTCCTTTGCACAAGGTGTTTCATCTTCTAGGATTGCCTGTTCATCTCGTTATTATTTATGGTTCTCAAAGTTAGGTTTAACCTCCGGTGTCATATCCACAGATCTTCTAAGAACACCCTCTCCAAGGGGTTCCCTTGTGCCCCCAATCATTCACCAGCATCACTTACTTGTTTTGGTTTTTTCACACTTTTATCACCTGAAACTCTTGTTTTCAGTGCTTCTTCATATATTTCTTATGTGCCTGTCCTCATAAGGGATGTCCTCTAGAGCATCTAGTCTGTTGTGTTCAGGTTCTCTCCCTATTACCCAGAGTAAGTATAGTGGGCCCTCAACAAACACAAGCTTAAGCCAGGGGCCCTCGTACTTCATGGTGCAACATATCATCATCTAGAGGGATGCTGAAGATTTCTCAGTCCCACCCAAAGTTTCTGATCGAGTAGTTCTGAGGTTGGGCCTGAGAATTCAATTTTGTAACATATTCCTAAATAATGTTTGTGTAAGTAATTCATCAACCACAGCTCATAGCATAATCCACTGATGCTCCAACTGCTTGACGATTTTGAACACTAAGCTTCAGCCAAGTAACAGATTCTCTCCCAAAGAGATAAATGTGACTATGAAATTTTAAAAATTTAATTTCCAAGTATAAGCTTTAAGTCTTTCTTTCACATTTCACATGTGATTAGTACCATTTTTTAATACTTAACATTTACTGAATACTGATTCCTGGTGTCAAACACTATCCAAAGCACTTTTTTTGTATTATCCTGCAGTCACCTCCTCAAAACAACAACAACTCTACAAAGACCTATACATCCCCATCTTACAGAGGAGATGACAGAAGCACAGAGACACCAGGTAACTTGCCTTGGTTATTTGCAAGTGGACAGGAAGAAACTTAAAACCAAGCAAACCAGCTCCAGATCTCAATCCTTAAATATGATGGTGCAGTCTTACATAAGATACACATTCTACCAATAGTAGATATGGGAAAGTTAATATAAAATATTGTCTACTTTTCTGATTCATGGTTCATCTGAACAAAAGATTTTTTTGTACAAGCTATTATATTTTTCTCTTACCCACCAACAGCATAGGAGATAAATAATGAATTCTATATTTATACTACCAAAGGGAAAAATGCGATTATGATACCTTCACACTAGACAAATACAGTATACGTGTGTGATGTATTGGCTAGCTCTGCTTGTGAATGTTTCTGCAATGTAAGAATTTCTTTATCCAAGGACAAGTTCTTTCACCTTCCCATCTGTCCTGTGAATTTTTAAATGTCTGAGACAGGTGGCCTGTTGGAAACCTAAAATCCTGAGGGTCTAAGATATGATTAAAATCTGATGTTAGTCTCTCTGATAAAGAAGATACCTATGTTTAGGCAAGAATTTGTAAGTAACCTGCAAAATGTGTCAAAGATAACTTGAACCCTTACATAACCAACATCTCTTTAATTCTAGAATAGCATATGTCAGGACAAACTTTAGCTTGCTCAATTTCCCCATAGAAAACTACAGCGATGCCTCCATGCCACTGACATGAAGGAATAAAATGTAATCAAATAACTAATTTTTTATGGTTTGGGGGTTTTGCCCTTTCCTGAATTACTGGTGGTTTTAGAAACAATGCAGTCTGCTTGCCTTAAAGAGTTCTAGTATAGTAGTAGTTTATCAGTTTTCTTCTTACGTCTATCTTTAGTAAATGTAACTACAGTTCTCCCAGCAATATTTATAAATACTGCATTAATGATAGTTAATAAAATCAGTTAATAATGCAGGCTGAGTTCCATAATTGCATATTACAGAGCTCACTGCAAAATATATTACTCAAAAAATCATAACCATGATTATACTTCACATAAATGCCTAGTGCATTGTGACTTCTCTGAAAACTAAAATGCACATGAATTAAAAGGCTATTTGCCATGAACCACTCCCCAGTTTATATTTGTCAATGAAAAGTATAATACAATTTATTAAACACAATCCATTTCTTTCCTAGTAAAGCTGGGAGGAATTTAATTGAAATCTATTTAGCGAGAACTTAAATCTATGTTGAGTTTAAAGTTTGGCACAGAATACTAAGCAATGATCAGGCAGATAATTAAAATTTAAAATGTTAAATGATTTATCATCTAGTAAATAATTAAGGGAATTTAAAAATCCAAGTAAGGAAATGTTAGAGAGAATATATATTACCAATCTCTTTTTTTCTAGAACAATAATATATGAGTGTATGTTGCCTACATTTTGTTCTTGGTAATGTCAGAAGTGACTTTAATTCAAAAAGCTTTAGCAAACTTAATGAAATTAACCTAAATTGATTGGCATTCTGATCCAGCAGGTATTAAACACATCAAGGTAAAAACAAGGCCACTGTGACAAATTCAATAGATCAATCTGCAGTGATGCAAAAATCCAATAAATTGAAATTTAACTAAAGAATATTGCACAAATGCCAATCTCCTCTATGAAATAAAGGAGTATTCATTTGAGACTATATTACTTACTGTAACTACCATGAAATCTGTAATTGTGTTGTTCTTTGATTCTACAGCCTTTGACTGGTTTCCTTCATTTTTAATGTTCCTGTTTTATTATTTGCAGTGCACAGAGTGCATCACTAGGCCTCCTCCTTGTACTCTGTTCATTCAATCATAAATCTTTACTAAGTAGAGATCTTTGCCAAAGAAGAAGTTTTTTAAAGAAGTTTAAGTTAATGAATAAATTATCAGAAGAGATCTAAAGAGACAGAAGTCTCTCTACAGTAGTGAAAATATGGTAATATTAAATATTTAAAACCAAGCACTAGTACTCACTATTTTGATGTTGCTGGCATCCCCCAAATGGAAATAAATGCAAGCAAAAGAGAGTACGTGTATTTGTCATCTACAATATCAGGTCGGGGGAAATACCTACCCAATTTCTGCTGACACAACTGTAGATCACTTTCCTTAACCCTACACCTAGGACTATCTTGTTGACTTTCGGCAGAAAGAAAAAAATCTCTTCCATGACTATGTTTCATCTATAAAGGAGCTATGTCTCTGGTTTATATTCCTATCTCTTAAGCAACTAGCACAGTGTGTAACATATAGTCTTTACTCAAAAAAAACCTTGAAGTTATTTGAAAATACAAAGGAGAAAAGTAAAATAATAGAAGAAAAATGGTTGGGAAGGAGAGAAAAGGGTTGTCAAAAAAGGTACAAAAAAGTGGCTTGAACTGGCTTTGAAAAATTCTTCCATCAAAGCAGAAACCTGAGCATGACTACCTCGATTCCAAACAGTGTTTCTACACCAAGAGACATTCAGTTTATCATCACAGGGATGAAATCTGGCAACAGGGGAAGAGCACTCTAAACTTTTAAACTGGGGTCAGCAAACAACTGTCTGTGGGGCAAACCTAGCTCACCACCAGCTTTTATAGATGCATGAGCTAAAAACAGCTTTTACATTTTTTAAATAGTTTTTAAAAGTCAGAAGTATATTTTATGGCATGTGAAAACTGCATGAAATTCAAACTGCAGTATCCAGAAATAAAGTTTTATTGGAATACAGAAATCTTGATCAGAAACACAAATCAACTGCCCATATCCAATCTGACTGTACTAACCTACAAGGCAAAATCCCAGACAGAAAACCCTGGGTAGAGGCTTTAAAAGGTCTGTTTCCAGGCAGATCTTAGAGTTCTCCTTAGAACAACAGCATCAAAATCAATTTGAAAACAGTACGAAATAATTTGGTCAACATCTTGCATGTTACTAGTTGTCCTCTTGGTTAGTTGGGAAGCAGAGTAAGAATCAAGAGTCCTAGAATGTTTTTCCGCAATTAACTGAAATAACTTATGTCACTGTATTTTAGGTACATTTCTAGCATGTATTATCTTTTTATGGGACCAACCCCATTTAGCATCTTGAAAAGATGAATGGTTTGAGATTTGTAAAAGCCTTCAGAATCAGTAAATGAAAGTAGCTTCACAAGTACAGTGTCTCCTCTGTGGTAAAGAGAAGTCAATGAGCAGGTGTCCCTGTGTAAAGGTGGGTCTATAAACCACCAAGAGGAGACATCTGGTCTATGGGCTTCAACGCACAGCCTCTGACCACCAAATGCTCACAGACATTAACCTAGGTTACTGGCATAGCAAACATTTTCAAAAAGATTATGCACATGTCCTTTAGGATCAAAGGTGAGTTAATGAAAAGTGGAGTCAGGAGCATAAAGTAAGGGCAAACTCATGCAAGGCCAATGAATTTCATATGGCTGGTGTCACAGCCATCAACAGAGTTGTCAGTGCAGTGAACTAGAGACCTGGCTTTGCTTTAGAAACAGCTCTAGTGGCTTACAACCAAGGCTCTGGGAGCCAGAATAGAAATCCAAACTAGGAAGTAGCAGCAGAAACCATGAAGAGAAAAGGCCAACTCTACAGTATCCTACCATAATGGAATCTCTAAGATTCACACAGCGAAGACGGCAGTCTGGACCAACACTGAATGCTCTCTTGACACCACACTAAAACTACAAGGAAGGTTAGTTTTCAAAAGCCATAAACCCATGAGGATAAGGAAAAGAGAAGAAGAGCTATCAGCCATAAAATTTTTCTAGGTAGTTATAAAATGGATTAGCAGCAACTGGTTGAGTACTACCGAGACAAAGGAACTGAATGAAGCCAATAGGAGAGAAAGCTGACCTAAGCCAGTCTATCACAGAAGTCACACAGGTTTTAGGACGTGCAGTACCAGTGACCTAATGAACAAGCAGAGAGTGTGCTGTTGCAGGGAAGTATGTAGGTAAAATAAGCCGGACTGTATGAAAGCTGCTTGAGAAGCAATTAGATGCCAGTCCAGTTGCCAGGACTACTTCTGGGGAATTAGGAGTGGGAGGTCTTGGAGGTTTATTTTCTGGAGATGGATAAACTAGGGGATAACCAGAAGCAGTTGAGGACCCCAAACAGAGAGGTTACATAATCATACACACTCTGGAAACCCTAGACCTTTCCCCAGGGGGATTCCAGAACACCTGCAGCCCTCCAAGACAAGAGGTACAAAGTTCTATCTTTGAGGAAGTTGACCAGTCCAAGAGGAGAAATTTAAAGATAACAGATGTTGAAGTTCCCTATAATGTTCACCTCGACTACTCAATGATGAATTTCAAAGTCAACAAGCCCAATTAATTCATTCAGAATGTCCAATCCACTTACCCAGAAACTGACAAGCAAAGGTTACAAGACAGCTGACAATGTCTCTAACATGGAAGACTAGATGAAACACACAGAAAATGGTAACTTGGAAGAAGCAGGATAATCAAAGAGAAGAAAAGTGAAAAACAAATGCTTTCTTGTTATTAGTTATAAAAAACAGACTGCATCTAGAAATTGGAACAGAGTAAAAAGAACACTTAAGGGAACAAAAAGTTCTTAAAAATTAAAACTATAATATATATGAGAAAAAATCAATAAAATTAATGGTAAAATTTTGAAGCAATCTCCTAGACAACAAAAAAGATAAAGTAAAAATATAAGAAAACAAATATTTCACAAATTCCAAAATTCAAATAGGTATCCCCAAATGGAACAACAGGAAAGAATTCAATGAAGTTACTTAAGAAGATTTTCCAGAGCTGTAGGATAAGTTTTCTGATTAAGAGTCCACTAAGATTCCAACATACTGAAAAAAAGTAGATACAACCATAACACACAGATCAGTGGGAAATTTCAGAACATCCAGGGAAAAGTCTATGTACAAACAATCATCAAAATGTCTCAGTATCTCTGAAAATTGAAACAGAAGCTGTATGACGATGGAGAAATAACCTCAAATACTCAAGTAAAATTATTTCCTCCCTCGAATTCCACACAAAATATCAACCAGATGGGAAGGTGAAATAAAAAAGAAAACATGTTTAGAAAGTCAAGTTTGCCCCAAGTTTACTTTTCATACCCTCTTTCTCAGCAGATTACCAGAGGATGCGCTCCATCAAAATGAGAAAAGAAACCAAAAAATTTAGAACACATATGGGAATATTGACAAACTATGAGTACCATCTTGTCATCTCCTGTTTAACCACCTCCAATTTGCCTTGATTCATGGACCTGACATTCCAGGTTCCTATGCAATATTGCTCTTTACAGCATCGAACCTTGCTTCTATCACCAGTCCCATCCACAACTGGGTGTTGTTTTTGCTTTGGCTCCATCCCTCCAGTATTTCTCCATTGATCTCCAGTAGCACACTGGGCACCTACCAACCTGGGGAGTTCCTCTTTCAGTGTCCTGTCTTTTTGCCTTTTCATACTGTTCATGGGGTTCTCAAGGCAAGAATACTGAAGTGGTTTGCCATTCCCTTCTCCAGTGGACCACATTCTGTCAGACCTCTCCACCATGACCCATCCGTCTTGGGTGGCCCCACATGGCATGGCTTAGTTTCATTGAGTGAGACAAGCTGAGGTCTGTGTGATCAGATTGGCTAGTTGTCTGTGATTGTGGTTTCAGTGTGTCTGCCCTCTGATGCCCTCTCGCAACACCTACCGTCTTACTTGGGTTTCTCTTACCTTGGATATGGGGTATCTCTTCACGGCTGCTCCAGCAAAGCGCAGCCGCTGCTCCTTGCCTTACATATGCCAGCAAATTTGGAAAACTCAGCAGTGGCCACAGGACTGGAAAAGGTCAGTTTTCATTTCAATCCCAAAGAAAGGCAATGCCAAAAAATGCTCAAACTACCGCACAACTGCACTCATCTCACATGCTAGTAAAGAAATGCTCAAAATTCTCCAAGTCAGGCTTCAGCAATATGTGAACCGTGAACTTCCAGATGTTCAAGCTGGTTTTAGAAAAGGCAGAGGAACCAGAGATCAAATTGCCAACATCGCTGGATTATGGGAAAAACAAGAGAGTTCCAGAAAAACATCTATTTCTGCTTTATTGACTACGCCAAAGCCTTTGACTGTGTGGATCACAATAAACTGTGGAAAATTCTGAAAGAGCTGGGAATACCAGACCACCTGACCTGCCTCTTGAGAAACTTGTATGCAGGCCAGGAAGCAACAGTTAGAACTAGACATGGAACAACAGACTGGTTCCAAATAGGAAAAGGAGTACGTCAAGGCTGTATATTGTTACCCTGCTTATTTAACTTAGATGCAGAGTACATCCAGAGAAGGCGATGGCAACACACTCCAGTGTTCTTGTCTGGAAAATCCCAGGGGCGGGGAAGCCTGGTGGGGTGCCATCTATGGGGTTGCACAGAGTTGGACACGACTAAAGTGACTTAGCAGCACCAGCAGCAGAGTACATCACGAGAAACACTGGGCTGAAGGAAGCACAAGCTAGAATCAAGACTGCTGGGAGAAATATCAATAACCTCAGATATGCAGATGACACCACCCTTATGGGAGAATGTGAAGAACTAAAGAGCCTCTTGATGAAAGTGAAAGAAGAGAGTGAAAATTTTGGCTTAAAGCTCAACATTCAGAAGACTAAGATCACAGCATCTAGTCCCATCACTTCATGGCAAATAGATGGGGAAACAGTGAAAACAGTGAGAGATTTTATTTTTCTGGGCTCCAAAATCACTGCAGATGGTGATTTCAGCCATGAAATTAAAAGACACTTATCTTTGGAAGGAAAGTTATGACCAACCTGGACAGCATATTGAAAAGCAGAGACATTACTTTGTCAACAAAGGTCCATCTTGTCAAGGCTATGGTTTTTCCAGTGGTCATATATGGATATGAGTGTTGGACTATAAAGAAAGCTGAGTGCTGAAGGATTGATGCTTTTGAACTGTGGTGTTGAAGAAGACTCTTGAGAGTCCCTTGGACTGCAAGGAGATCTAACCAGTCCATCCTAAAGGAGACCAGTCCTGAATGTTCACTGGAAGGACTGATGTTGCTGAAACTCCAATACTCTGACTACTGATGCAAAGAGCTGACTCATTTGAAAAGACCCTGATGCTGGGAAAGATTGAGTGCAGGAGGAGAATGGGGACGACAGAGGATGAGATGGTTGGATGGCATCACCGACTCAATGAACATGGGTTTGAGTGGACTCCGGGAGTTGGTGATGGACAGGGAGCCCTGGCATGCTATGGTTCATAGCGTCGCAAAGAGTCACACACGACTGAGCGAATGAACTGAACTGATGAGTACCATATTTATAGTCATGCTAAAGAGGCCAGCTAAGTACAATGAATGTCAGTGGAACTTTTGCTGTGAGATACATAATAACTACAGTTCCGCATGGAGATTGAGGATTAAAAATTGTGACGCTTCTCATACGAATGGCAGCATGGAAGCCTGGCATCCCTATTGATTCAGTAACTTGGAAAAGCCTTCTGATCCTTATGGACCAGTTTTCCAATCTTGGTGTCTCTGACTTGGGACCAATGAAGCCATTTTTTCCTGGGCAGGACAGAGGTGTTCCTGAGTATTGCAGGATACTTGGCAAAACCTCTAGCCTCTACCTGGTAAATGTAACAAAGCCACACACACACTTGTGACAACCACAAATACCTACAGACAGTGTCAGATGTCTTTTGGAGGCAGCTAAATTGCTCCTGAGTAGGAACTAGTGCTAAAGAGTAAATGAAGAATAAGATAAAAATATTCCTGATAAAAGGTATCTATGTAACATACCTATCCAACACTCATATCACACATGCCTATACTTGCAAAAGATTATAATCAGCTCTATTTCTTTTTTTTAATTTATTTATTTTAATTGAAGGTTAATTACCTTACAATATTGTAATGGTTTTGCCATACATCAGCATGAATCCATCACAGGTATACACGTGTTCGCCATCCTGAACCCCCCCTCCCTCCTCCCTCCCCATACCATCCTTCTGGGTCATCTCAGTGCACTAGCCCCAAGCATCCAGTATCATGCATCGAACCTGGACTGGCAATTCGTTTCATATATGATCTTATACATGTTTCAATGCCATTCTCCCAAATCATCCCACCCTCTCCCTCTCCCACAGAGTCCAAAAGACTGTTCTATGTGTCTCTTTTGCTGTCTCGCATACAGGGTTATCGTTGCCATCTTTCTAAATTTCATATATATGCTCTATTTCTATTGATCATTGAGATACTTCATTCTTTCCTCATTTTAAAGGAATTTTGTATCATGAACATGGATTCTTTCTCCAAAAAAACTGATGAAAGTACACACTCAAAACTATAAGTGAGCACATCCTCACATACAATTATACTTTTAGGAATCTGACCGCCTAAAGTATGCTCACACACATATATAAAATTATGTATTCAAAATTATCATTTGTGACATTGATTTTAACAGCAAGAAATAATCTAAGTGTTCAATAATGGAATATTGTGAAATCAACTGGACTTCCCAGATAGCTTGGTGGTAAAGGATCTGCCCGCCAATGCAGGAGACACAGGTTCAACCCCTGGGTCAGAAAGATCCCCTGGAGAACGCCACTCCAGTGTTCTTGCCTGGAGAATCCCATGGACAGAGTAACCTGGCAGGTCCACAAGGTTGCAGAGAGTTGGACACAACTGAGCAACTGAACACTCATGTGAAATCAGCTATGTCATTTCATAATTTAATAGCAAGCAGCCATTTAAAAAAAGAGTAAATTCATTATATACTAATACTGAATGATTTCCAAAATAAGCCATGATGTTAAAAAGGTAAAGAGTAAAGCAGTATACATATTTCATGCATACACAAACAAATTCACATTCTTCCCCCTCCCTTTTCTTTTATACAAACTGATGTAAGTGGTTGATTCACAAATGGGGAACCTAGTTGCAGAAGGCCAGCGTTGGGGGTAATTGATATGTTCTTTTGTACCTTTTGGATTTTAATCACATAAATATTCATATTAAAATACAATAAAAATTTGCACCATGTGAATTTCTGCGCTCCAGTAGTACTCTAGGGTTACTGTCTTAAGATGTAACTAGCAACCAGTGTCTCAGAAGGCATCCTCGGGAAAGCAGTTGAAGCCCCACTGCCATCATGTAGAAAATGTTGTTCCTACAAGGATATGCTTCAAGGAAACTTGACAAAGAGGACCACTATGCCTCTGAATGGCGTTTTAGACTGAATAGAATGAAACAGTTATCATTCTTCCTTTTACCCCCAACAGAGATTCAGATTCCTAATTATTAAATGTCAGAAAAAAAAATGAACATAATGCAAAAAAACCCACCAGTCCTACGAATGAATATTATAATAGAACTAGATTTAATAAAAGGAAAAGTTTTGCCCTGATTAGTAGGCTATAGAAGTCATTTTTGTAAGAGTGAATAGTCTCTGCTTTTGAGCAGAAAGCCAGCAATGAAATTGACTCAGAGAAGAAAGGGCCAGCAGGGAGGTGGGAATATGACTTCATAATCCAAAATTTGACTTCTCACTTAGACTGCTCTTAGGTTAAACTGAAGAAAAGAGCATGAGATCAAAGACAGGGGCAGTGAGTTGTGGCTTAGCTGTACTCACAGTGTAATCTTGGGGAAATCATTTAAGCTATTGTCAAAAGGGGACAATCCCTGAATGCAGAAATGTGGGGAGGATTAACAAGCAAGAAACCAACAACAAAGGGTATGTGAGGATTAAAGCTGAGAAAACACAATTTTCTAACTTTAAATATTGAGTTCGTGAATTCAGAGGCAATCTCTAAAGAACTAAACGTATAGGAAACTGTGGAGCATTGTCAAAATACTAACTAAATGGTCAATATTTGATGAGCTTATTTTATAATAAGAATAATGTTTATATCATAAAACAAAATGATGCAGCCTAATCAATCAACTTATTGCTGATACAAGCATCCCCAATGGTTTGCTCATGTCTTTAGGTGAATTCTGACGTGTGACACCATAAAGTCAAAATAACTCTGATAAAGGATGAGGATGCAGGAAGTACTGTTAATCTCTTAAACCTCAGCAGGTGTTCTTTTAATTCAATATTTTTTAGAATGCCCTCTAAGACACAACCAGACCAATGAGATGGAGCCAAGGTAGATAAGCCAGTCACAGGCTAGAGATATAATTTAAAAGGAAAAGCAGACCAAAGGAAAAGAAATGACACATTAAAGCAAATTATGATAAAACCTACAAGCAGAAGCAAGTCATGTGCATCCAAAGACCTAACGAAGTATACTGTAGACATCTGCAGACATTTGAGAAGGTAGCTAAGAGAAGGTATAATTAAGCATGTCTTTGAATGACAACTTTCTAAAAACAAGGTTTTAAAAGTATTTATGAATCTTGGTCCTCCTCATTTACAGGAAGTACAAATACATTCTAATGCTTCAGCATAAGAAGGAAAGTCACAAAGGATATCAAGTTTCCAAAGTCATTTAAAGGATAGACTGTTCTTTTCTTTATATGTCTGCATATATTCTTATGTTGATGGCTAAAGATGAATAAAAGTCTGCTGTTTCATATATGCCACAGATGACTCACAGATAAGACCTATCAATGAAACATCACCATCAGTGCATTTATGTACAGTGTCAGAACTGGCACATCAGTACTTAACTGACTTGCTTAGGTAATTCTACAGTAGCCCTGTCCCACAGAAATATAATGCAAACCAAATACGCACAATGACCAAGACATGGATACAACCATGTATGTCCATCAACAGATGAATGGACAAAGAAGAGAGGATGTGTGTATATACACACAATGGAATACAACTCAGTCATAAAAAATGAAGTAATGCTATTTGCAGCAATATGGGTCAACCTAGAGATTCTCATACTAAGTGAAATAAATCATAAAAAGAAAGACAAATACCATATGATATTACTTATATGTGGACTCTAACATATGGCACAAATGAACTTATCTACAAAAGAGAAGCAGTCCAGCTCAGTTCGTTCAGTCATGTCCGACTCTTTGCGACTCCATGAATCACAGCACGCCAGGCCTCCCTGTCCATCACCATCTCCTGGAGTTCACTCAGATTCACATTCATCGAGTCAGTGATGCCATCCAGCCATCTCATCCTCGGTCATCCCCTTCTCCTCCTGCCCCCAATCCCTCCCAGCATCAGAGTCTTTTCCAATGAGTCAACTCTTCGCATGAGGTAGCCAAAGTACTGGAGTTTCAGCTTTAGCATCACTCCTTCCAAAGAAATCCCAGGGTTGATCTCCTTCAGAATGAACTGGTTGGATCTCCTTGCAGTCCAAGGGACTCTCAAAAGTCTTCTCCAACACCACAGTTCAAAAGCATCAATTCTTCAGCACTCAGCCTTCTTCACAGTCCAACTCTCACATCCATACACGACCACAGGAAAAACCATAGCCTTGACTAGATGGACATTAGTCGGCAAAGTAATGTCTCTGCTTTTGAATATGCTATCTAGGTTGGTCATAACTTTTCTTCCAAGGAGTAAGCGTCTTTTAATTTCATGGCTGCAGTCACCATCTGCAGTGATTTTGGAGCCCCAAAAAATAAAGTCTGACACTTCCACTGTTTCCCCATCTATTTCCCATGATGTGATGGGACCAGATGCCATGATCTTTGTTTTCTGAATGTTGAGCTTTAAGCGAACTTTTTCACTCTCCACTTTCACTTTCATCAAGAGGCTTTTTAGTTCCTCTTCACTTTCTGCCATAAGGGTGGTATCATCTGCATATCTGAGGTTATTGATATTTCTCCCAGCAATCTCAATCCCAGCTTGTGTTGCTTCCATTCCAGCGTTTCTCATAATGTACTCTGCTGAGTTTACTCTGCTGAGTTTAAAGGACTAGCTGCATTTAAATTTTTAAATATATTTATTTGAATCTATTGAAAACATTATTTCAATATGGAATCAACAGGAAAATACTGGAGATAGTTTATATTCTTCCTTTTTATTTTTGAAATCTAGCATATATTTTTGTCTTTGCAGCATACCTCACTTCTGACTAGGAGCATACAGAGTGGTCAATAGGCACATGTGTCTAGCGGCACGTGATTCTAAGCTATTATTGATACATCAAAATAGTGTCCATAAGGCTAGCTCATAATAAATATGTGAATGAAGAATAGATGAATGGCAAAGTGACGTAATACTCTTACAAACTCTTTTTTCCTTAGGTTAAACCATTTTAATATATTTCTAAACAAAGATGAGACAATACAAAAAATCTCCCCAAATTGATAAATAAAAAATATAAATTTTGATCAAAGTATATTCTATTTAATGCTGAAACAAAGCTTAAATATTCAGGATATAGTACACCCTGGGCTACTCATATTATTGTAAATACCCTTCAGAGAAGAAAAGTGGCAAGGACAGATTAATAAAAAGTAGACTTTCTACTGTTCATTCATATTTCAATTTTTTTCTTAAGAACTTTGTCTCTTGCTATTTATTCTAATTAAATATATTCTTATATTATGACCCAGTTTTGAATTATAATTTATTTAGGGTGTACCAATATACACAGTGCCCAAGGAGCAGTGGCTGCGTGGGTGCAGGAGGGCCAAGAGGAGCTACTCCACGTTCAAGGTCAGGAGGGGTGGCCGTGAGGAGATACCCCTCCTCCAAGGTAAGGAGCAGAGGCTGCACTTTGCTGGAGCAGCTGTGAAGAGATACTCCACACCCAAGATAAGAGAAACCCAAGTAGGACGGTAGGTGTTGCGAGAGGGCATCAGAAGGCAGACACACTGAAACCATACTCACAAAAAACTAGCCAATCTGATCACATGGACCACAGCCTTGTCTAACTCAATGAAACCAAGCCATGCCATGTGGGGCCACCCAAGACAGATGGGTCATGGTGGAGAGGTCTGACAGAATGTGGTCCACTGGAGAAGGGAATGGCAAACCACTTCAGTATTCTTGCCTTGAGAATCCCATGAATAGTATGAAAAGGTAAAATGATAGGACACTGAAAGATGAACTCTCCAGGTCGGCAGGTGCCCAATATACTACTGGAGATCAGTGGAGAAATAACTCTAGAAAGAATGAAGGGATGGAGCCAAAGCAAAAACAATACCCAGCTGTGGATGTGACTGGTGATAGAAGCAAGATCCAATGATGTAAAGAGCAATATTGCACAGGAACCTGGAATGGTAGGTCCATGAACCAAGGCAAATTGGAGGTGGTCAAACAGGAGATGGCAAGAGTGAACATCGACATTCTAGGAATCAGTGAACTAAGATGGACCGGAATGGGTGAATTTAACTCAGATGACCGGGAAAGTTATGACCAACCTAGATAGCATATTTAAAAGCAGAGACATTACTTTGCCAACAAAGGTCCATCTAGTCAAGGCTATGGTTTTTCCAGTAGTCATGTATGGATGTGAGAGTTGGACTGTGAAGAAAGTTGAGGGCAGAAGAATTGATGCTTTTGAACTGCAGTGTTGGAGAAGGCTCTTGAGAGTCCCTTGGACTGCAAGGAGATCCAACTAGTCCATTCTAAAGGAGATCAATCCTGGGTGTTCATTGGAAGGACTGATGTTAAAGCTGAAACTCCCAATACTTTGGCCACCTCATGCAATGAGTCATTTAAATGACTCATTGGAAAAGACTGTAATGCTGGGAAGGATTAGGGGCAGGAGGAGAAGGGGGCAACAGAGGATGAGATGGCTGGATGGCATCACCGACTCAATGGACATGGGTTTGGGTAGACTCCAGGAGTTGGTGATGGACAGGGAGGCCTGGCGTGCTGTGATTCATGGGGTCACAAAGAGTCGGACATGACTGAGCAACTGAACTGAACTGAATATAAACAAGCTTTATCTGATTCATTAAAGTGATTCAATATTATATTATTGTGAAGTGAAATTTTTCTTAATGTATTTATATGAGAATTGTTTATCCATTTGGCTATATAAATCTATCTGCATCGAAATAGGTGTTATTATATGCCCCACTTTGACGAACTACTTTGAGCCTGCTTCTGTAATTATTGGGGGAGTTTGCCAGGATCAATTAGTGATGCTTGTCATGGGTACAGGAGGGCATTCTCCCATTTCATGCACTACATTTGTGTCCTGGCTAGCCTGTTAGAAAGGACAAGAATAAACAGAGTATTCACAGAAACTGTTATGAGTTGATTACATCGCCTCTCAGCCTTCTAAATTCGTATGTTGTAGTCCTAGCACCCAGGACTTCAGAATGTGGTCTTATTTGGAGATAGAGTCCTATAGATATCATTTGCTAAGTTGAAATAAGGTCATAATGGAGTAGCATAGGCCTTCAATCCAACAGGATGAGTATCCTTATAAAAGGGCCAATCCTGAATTTCATGTTTTTAAAAAATGACTGCCTAGCACCTTCAAAAAGCCTAACAGAGTTATAATTATTTATAATTTAAAAATCTTCAGAGTCATTTTCATTTCTATCTCAGCATACTATTTGTAATTTACTACCCTAATTATAAGATAAATTTGTCATTAATATTTCTTTTTCCTTTCCTCCCAGAGAATTTTAAAGCTGCAATAGAACTTAGAAATTCTCTAGTCCAAATGCCATATTTTGCATATGGGGAAACTGAGTACTGGAGAAATGACTTGAAAAGATCAACTGACTTCATAATGACTCAGTCAAGTCTTAATTTCCAATGAAATCTACATGAATATGCCTTCTTTACTCACTTCAGTAAGGGCATTTATACATTTAAAAATGCTTCTTTATTCTCTATAGAATGTGGAAGAATGAAAGATTAAATTCAATCAATTTCTCATTCAATTACTGTAAGGATGTTTTTACTTATTGCAAAGATAGACCATTGTGACCATCCTTTGAAAAAAGAAAAAAAAAAAACACCTGCGATACAAAACTCTTAACTTGCTCCACATATAAATTAGGAAGTAATTATTTGCATTACAAAAGATTTCATTTTACCAAAAGATATTGTAGTAAGGTTCCTTGAAATATCAAGTCTCTTGGTAGAGCACATATTTAATCCAATTTACAGAGGGAAGAGGAAGGCAAAAACTTCAGCTTGAGTATAACTTCTGCTTAAAAACCTTCCCTGACAAAATAATGGTCTTCTTCTGTGCTCCTCCTACCTGTCCTCTGTTTAACCTCTAACCTGGCTGTTTCTCACTTAATGCATCCTGGTATTCATAGAATAGATTGCTGATTCAACCACAGTTAAGGGGCATTCGGAGGTCAGGAACCATGCCAAGTACTGGAGTAAAAAGGTAAATAAGAGGAGAGTCTCTCTCTCTAGTTCAGTCTTATTATAGGATATTACCATTATTGCTAGTTTCCTTTTCTGCACACCCTACTAAACTTTGCATTCCTTGGAGGCAAGATATGTCTTATTCACAGCTGAGTCTCCAGGACATAACATGGTACATGATTCACAGCACTCAGTAGATGAATACTGAGTAAGTAAAATGCTGCCATATTCCAAGTACTGTTCTACGTTCATAATGTATCCTCATCTCATTCAACCCTCAAGCTACCTAGAGATAGCACTTGTACAGAGTGTAACACTCAGGCTCACTTCAGTCACTCAGTCGTGTCCAACATTTTGCGACCTCATGGACTGTAGCAGGCCAGGCTTCCCTGTCCATCACCAACTAACAGAGCTTGCTGAAACTCATGTCATAACTCGAGTCAGTTATGCCATCCAACTATCTCGTCCTCTGTCTTCCCCTTCTCTTCCTGCCTTCAATCTTTCCAGCATCAGGGTCTTTTCCAGTGAGTCAGTTCTTCACATCAGGTAGCCAAAGTATTGAAGCTTCAGCATCAGTTCTTCCAATGAATATTCAGGACTTATTTCCTTTAGGATAGACTGGTTGCATCTCCTTGCAGTCCAAGGGACTCTCAAGAGTAGTCTCCAAAACCACAGTTCAAAAACATCAATTCTTCAGTGCTCAGCTTTCTTTATAGTCCATCTCTCACATTCATATATGACTACTGGAAAAACGATATAGTTTTGACTAGATGGACACTTGTAGGCAAAGTAATGTCTCTGCTTTTCAATATGCTGTCTAGGTTGGTCATAGCTTTACTTCCAAGGAGTAAGTGTCTTTCAATTTCATGGCTGCAGTCACCACCTGCAGTGATTTTGGAGCCAAGAAAATAGAGTCTGTCACTGTTTCCATTGTTTCCCCATCTATTTGCCTTGAAGTGATGGGATCAGATGCCATGTTCTTAGTTTTCTGAATGTTGAGCTTTAAGCCAACTTTTTCACTCTCCTCTTTCACGTTCATCAAGAGGCTCTTTAGTTCTTCTTCGCTTTTTGCCTTGAGGGTGGTGTCATCTGCTTATCTAAGGTTACTGATATTTCTTCTGGCAATCTTGATCCAGCTTGTGCTTCATCCAGCCCAGCATTTCACATGATGTACTCTGCATATAAGTCAAATAAGCAGAGTGACAATATATAGCCTTGATGTACTCTTTTCCTGATTTGGAACCAGTCTCTTGCTCCATGTCCAGTTCTAGTTGTTACTTCTTGACCAGCATACAGATTTTTCAGGAGGCAGGTCAGGTGGTCTGGTATTCCCATCTCTTTTGGAATTTTCTACAGTTTGTTGTGATCCACACAGTCAAAGGCTTTTTGGCATAGTCAATAAAGCAGAAGTAGATGTTTTCCTGGAACTCTCTTGCTTTTTCAGTGATCCAACAGATGTTGGCAATTTGATCTCTGGTTCCTCTCCCTTTTCTAAATCCAACTTGAATTTATGGAAGTTCATGTTTCACGTACTGTTGCAGCCTGGCTTGGAGACTATTGAGCATTACTATGCTAGCATGTGAGATGACTGCAATTTTTCAGTGGTTTAAACATTCTTTGACATTGCCTTTCTTTGAGATTGGAATGAAAACTGACCTTTTCCAGTCCTGTGGCCACTGCTGAGTTTTCCAAATTTGCTGGCATAGTGAGTGCAGCACTTTCACAGCATCATCTTTTAGGATCTGAAATAGCTCAACTGGAATTCCATCACCTCCACTCACTTTGTTTATAGTAATCCTTCCTAAGGCCCGCTTGACTTCACATTCCAGGATGTCTGGCTCTAGGTGAGTGATCACATCATCGTGATTATCTGGGTTATGAAGACCTTTTTCATATAGTTCTTCTGTGTATTCTTGCCACCTCTTCTTAATGTCTTCTGCTTCTGTTAGGTCCATACCATTTCTGTCCATTATCATGCCCATCTTTACGTGAAATATTCCTTTGGTATCTAATTTTCTTGAGGAGATCTCTAGTCTTTCCAGTTCTATTGTTTTCCTCTGTTTATTTGCATTGATAACTGAGGAAGACTTTCTTATATTTCTTTGCTGTTCTTTGGAACTTTGCATTCAAATGAATATATCTTTCCTTTTCTCCTTTGCCTTCAGCGTCTCTTCTTCTCTCAACTATTTGTAAGGCCTCCTCAGACTACTGTTTTGCCTTTTTTGCATTTCTTTATCTTGGGGTTGGTCTTGATCACTGCCTCCTGTACAATGTCACAAACCTCCGTCCGTAGTTCTTCAGTCACTCTATCAGATCTAATCCCTTGAATCTATTTGTCACTTCCACTGTATAATCATAAGGGATTTGACTGAGGGCATACCTGAATGGTCTAGTGGTTTTCCCTACTTTCTTCAATTTAAGTCTGAATTAGGCAATATGGAGTTCATGATCTGAGCCACAGTCTGCTCCCAGTCTTGTTTTTGCTGACTTGTTTTAGCTTCTCCATCTTTGGCTTCAAAGAATATAATCAATCTGATTTTGGTGTTGACCATCTGGTGATGCCCCTGTGTAGAGTTTTCCCTTGTGTTGTTGGAAGAGGATGTTTGCTATGATCAGTGTGTATCCTCCTAAATTCTGCATTCCTTAAAGGCAAGATATGTCTTATTCAAAGCTGAGTCTCCAGGACCTAATGTGATACATGATTTACAGCAATCAGTTGAGGAATACTCAGTAAGAAGTATGATTTCTCAGTGCTACCATATTCCAAGTACTGTTCTATGTTCATAAATGTATCCTCATCTCATTCAACCTTCAAGCTCCCTGGAGATGGCACTGGTACAGAATGTGATACTAAGGCTCAGAAGTTACATAAGTTGGTGAAGCTCACACAATTCAAAAGTGATCAAATAGCTATGCAAACTCACATCTGTAAAACATTCTGAAGCTCATGCTTTCCCGACTTTACAAACTAGCAAAATAAGATGTCTGTGGAACTAAAAAAGTATAAGCAAATGTATTAATCACAAACACAGAAAAGAGGCAGGTAAAAAGAGAACTTTCCCCATCTTTATTACTTCATCTGTTTCCTGGAAATACACATTATATATTTATGTACAAGATGACGCTCTAATAGGTACACAGTATCTGCTATATGAAATTGTAAAGCATTTATGAATCTACTTTGTGAGTCATTTATAAGATAAAGCTTTTGATAACCAAGATTTTCATGCAAGAGCATTCTATCATTCTTGTTATTTTTATAAACATTATTTTTCTTTAAAAATAACTTAAAAACTATAAGAGCACAGTGTGCCATCATGTAGGCCTAGGGTTACACTCTGTTCCTCCCATTTCTGGGCCATGTAGTCTTTGAAACAACTTTAAGAAGACAAGTAAAGACAAGAGTTGAGAGATGCAAAGAGTTGGGCATGGCAAGAAAGAAAACAACATGCAAGAGGAAAAATAAACTACATTACATATTACAAACTGTACAATGAGCACTGCAGAAAATCAAAGCACTAAGTACAGGGCAATATTGCATTGCTAATTCAGAACTTTGAAGAAAAGAAAGTGAATCGAAAATAATGAGAGGATTATTATGAAGAACAGAAAACAGATCTACCTTGTGAATCACATATATTATAATAGGAGGGTTAAAAAGAAAAAAGAACAATTGGAATAAAAGCAGACTCAAGGACACAACTGAAGAAAAACTTCAGAGACTTAAAGATAAATCTTTAAGGAGGCAAAGAGGATGCAAATCAGGAGGAACATCATGGTCCACAGGAAAATAAAGAAAAATTCTCACACACATCTACAAACCTTCATACACCCTGGATTAAGATTTGTAATACAGGGCCCAGTGCGAGGGGAAGAACGAAACTCTCAAGCCTCTGAGAAAACCAGCTTATAAAGTAACAAAATTCTTGTTGGCATCAATATCTCCCTTGCCATTTTAACCCCATGAGAGAGACAAATGAATGACACTAAAAATAATTTAATTAAAAGGGGAAAGTCTGTAAGCCAAGATTTTTGTAACAAGCCAATAATACAATAATAAAAATAATAATTATAGTACAATAATGATAATTAAAAAGTCAGATATTCAAGAGCTCAGAAAGTCTAGCCAAAAATCCCTTTAAAATTACTTAATAATATACTCCAGTTAACTGAGAAATGATCAAAACTAATGGAGATGCTATGGCATAAAAGAACTTAAAGGCTGAATGTTAAACATAACTGTCTCAGTAAATGATGAAATGTTACAAATGTACCTAAATCTAAAAATTGTAAAATAATTTAGTCTCAGTAAGCCAAATTCAAAACAAAAGGTTTTGCCCAAGAGGTACATTAAAATACATTCAACACCACTCTTCACTAAATACAAATCAAAACTACAATGAGATACCACTTTATACCTAACAAGAGAGTTATAATTTACAAACATAAAAGAAGAAAAAGAAAGTAAGTATTGCCAAGTATACAGAGAAATTGGAACTCACGTATGTTACCAGTGAGAACATAAAACAGTTTAGCCTCTGTGGAAAAGATTTTGACAGCTCCTCAAAAACTTAAACAAAGGATGACCATAGAGCCCAGCAGTTCCACTTGTAGGTATACACACACACGCACACACACACACACACACACACAGTTGAACACAAGTATGGAAACAAATACATGTACCAACATGATTGCAGGAGCAATGTTTACAAGAGTTTAAGAGGTGGAAACAACCCAAACACCAATCAATGGGTAAACAGATAACAGAACTGTGATATATACAGAAAATGGAATATTATTCAGCCATTAAAAGGAATGAAGTAGGGCTATGTTCTACCATGTAGATGAACCTCAGAAATATTATGCTCAGTGAAAACAATCAGTGACAAAAATGGTATGCGGTATGATTCTATTTGTAGGAAATATCCAGAATAAGCTAAATCTACAGAGACATAATATAGATTGGTGGTTATCAAGGGAGGAGGCAAGAGAAATGGGAAGTAAACGCTTAACCAGAAGGATTTTTTTCTTTAATGGAGAGATGAACGTATTTTAGAACTGGATAGAGTTCTAAATCATGAATATACTAAACACCACTAACTGTTCCCTTTCAAATAGTTAATTTTTTTTAATAGTTAATTTTATGTTTTGTGAAGTCTGTCTTAATGAAAAATAAGTTTTAATAAAACAACTAGAAAGCAAAGTAGGGAACAGAAGGATAGTTTTTTTAACCTAACAAACTAAGTGGTAAAAGCGTTAAGTATCATATGCTTAAAGGAGCAGGTAAGATTTAAGAGGCATTTTTATTAAATCTTAAGAGAACTGCTAAATTTTTCTCAGGGACATAAAAGAATGTCTGAATATATATATACGTACATACATACATACAGACAGACAGACACACACACACACACGTATGTAAGAGAACTATACATTAATAGTTCTCAATGGGAAGATGAGGTGTTTTAGAAATACCAATCCTTCCTAAATCCTAATAAAAAGGCAAAGTGGATATTCAGTAAGTTGACTAGTGATGACAGAATTCCCCGAGAGAAGTAAATTGGTCAGAATTCCAAAGAAAATCTAGAAAAGTAAAGCCCCCCACCTCATACCAGATACTATTATACAAGTATTGTAATTAAAGCAATATGATTCAAATACAAATACTGACATATGGCAAACCAAAAAGCAAAGCCTGAATCCTAGTATATGCTACGTAATCATTTGGGATGTTCAATTTTTTTCTTTAGCATGCACTACATCCCACATATTGTCCTAAGGATGAGAGTCAAACCCACATCTCATTAGACATCAATATAACTTCAGCACTATGGCAAAATTAGGAGTAAAAAATAAAATGTTCCAACATATTTTAAACTGTTCATGTATGTCTTGTCTTCTGTAGGGAAGACTGACTTCTCAACTGGAAAAATAATGAAAAAATTCCTAAAGGAAGCATGTACAAAGTTAAACCATAGAAAAAGAAAAATGCTTATATCCTAAAATAAAAACAATTATAAAGCAAAAGTAAAACTTCAGAAATTATAAGGGGTATAAATGGTTATACCATCAACAAATAGTTTACAGCAATCAATTAAAATCACTAAAGTTCTAATGTAAAAGTAGGCAGAGTCCATTAAATGACAGAAGAATGAGATAACAAAATTATTTATTCAGTAATGAGATACAGATACACAATTTTCAATGGAATACTAACTTTCACTATCAAATTAAATGCTTTAAGAAATCTATTAATACAAATATAATGAAATGATATCCCCTTTATACAATGCTGACAGAAACATTGGCACACTTGCTAGAAATCAATCTGTCGATATACAGTTGATCCTTGAACAACACAAGTTTGAACTGCATGGGTAGCCTTATAAGCAGATTTTTTCAATAAATATATTGGAAATTTGGGGGAAGGTTTGCAGCAATTTCAAAAAACTTATAGATGAACTTCACTGCCTAGAAAAGTGAAAAAATTTTAGAAAAAGCTAGGTATGTCATGAATGTATAAAATAGATGTACATATGACACAAAAACTTATGTTAATTGACTGTTTATGTTTTCAATAAAGATTCCAGACAACAGTAGGCTGAGAGTCATCCTGACTCTGAGAGAGTAAACAGATGTAATGTTGGTTTTCAACTGCCTAGAGTTTGGTACCCCAATCCATGCATTTGATCAATAGTCAATTGCATGTCAAATTTCTTTGATGTATATATCTACATCATAATTCTCCCTCATATAATAATCAGAGGAAGGCAAACATTTCATATAAAATGTACCTAAAATGTTCATCACAGGTTCATGTGTAACAGTAAACACACAGGAAACTAAATATCCAATCATAGAGGATTTGTTTGCTAGATTACTGTATATTATATATTGTATACTATGTAAGCCATGGTTTTAAATAATATTTAATGATATGAAATATGGTAAACAAAATTTTTAAAGACAGTCTTTCAAAGTATACTCAGATAATTTAAAAATATGGAAGGAAATAGTTCTGAATTATAAATAGTATTGCTATGATTGGTAGAATCATCTATTTTCATCTTTATATTTCCTTGTAGTTTAAAAAATCTCCACAGTGAGCTCATTTTACTTTGATAATCATGTAGGAAATAAATAATGAGGTCAGTGCGACAACTCACTCTGGAGTACATTATAAAAAGTATTATTCTGCTGTAAATGATTCCCTTAGTTATGAAATAGAAGCATGAGTAAAAGCTCTAAAGCCCAGAGATGATGTACATTAGCAAAGAATATCAAGATGCTTAACAAGAGGTATTTCATGATCAATTTCAAGCAAGCATACATTGCTCATGCAATTGATTGGCACGTCAAATTCTTGACAAAATAATAAGTGACTCTGGGTGCCAATCACTGTCTCACAATGCATTCCATTGTACACTTTTTGGTGTCAATGATTAAATTATGATGGCATCCCAAATACAGCAAACTGTTAAGAAATTACTCCTCCTCTTGGGAATCTGCTTTTCTGATGCTCTGCCAATCTCTGGCCGAAAAGTCAAGGCAAACACACAGACTGCTTTTCAATTGATGGGTTGAGAGCAGCCAACTTTAGAAATTCCTAGTTATGGCTGGCTATAGTCAGCAGATTTTCTTAATTCCATTGTCTGCTTTCAAAGACAGTCCTGACAGCTCTCTTGACTCTGCCCACCCACGACTTGTTCACCCTATACCTTTCACCTTCAAGAATGACCTCTGTTTTCTCCGTTGTTCCACAGCAGGAATGGAGAAATTTCTGCTACTTTAAAAAAGGTGGTGGTGGGGTACTTTTTTTTAGTGACTCTTCTCTATTGAATATCCAATGCATTGAAAGTTGAGAATTATAATCCTGCACTGATGGAAAAAGCAGAACGAAACTGAAGTATGGAAGGGAAATGACACAGTGGAGGATGCATGAATTCAGTAAATGAATGCAATGCAAATGAGAGAATCCACAGAAGAGCAGATATAAATACTGCCAACACCAACACTTGCAGAAAGACAAGACACGCTAGTCAGAGAGTAACAAGAAAAGGTAACACTCTTAAACAATGGCCACCTGCTAATGGTCTACACTTTCACCCCTGTAAACAGCACAACAAGGCAAATGAGCTAAAAAATAATAAGCCCTATTATTTTTTGTGTTTTCTTTTTCCTTCTTATATTTTAGTGAAATCATCTTCCATCCTCTTGTTTCCTATCAACAACCAGTACAATCCATTTCCTAATATCTGGGTGATATATCAGCCACCTGAGTGTCAAACTTGTTTTTCCTCATTTTCAGGGGATATTTATGTCATGATACACCACACTTATTTCAATATAATTTATTGTGCAACAGTGGTGTTTCTATGAAATAAAATCAAGGCACTGAACCACATCACCAAAGAGGAGAGGTGAAAGTACACTTCATCACAGCCTAACTGAAAAATGTTTTAATATATATTCAGAGTATGGGAGAATTACTGTAATTATTAAAGAGCACCTACATGCAAAGGACACTAAAATGATGAAAACCACTTAAAACTCAGCCATTTGTTCTTTTAAAAAGCAAAGACAGTCATGCAGGCAGAATATTCTGGGACTGAAAGATCAGGACTGGAGGTTCAGACACAGAAAGCATCTGGATATCTGAGGTCCCAGTTAATCGGTGATGTCCAACAGAACTATCTACACTGCATGATAGACACCTTCTATGATCTGCATTGTTCAGTATAGTCATGACTAGCTCCATGTGGCTACTGAGCCTTTGAAATATGGCTAGTGCTACTGAGAAATTCTTTCATTTGATTTCACTTTAGTAATTAAATTTAAATAGCTACATGGAGATAGTGGCTACTATACTCTAGACAGTAATGTACAGTGTGCAGTACTATAGGAAGCTTGTATTAGAAAAGAAACAAGGTGAAACAAAGTATGAAAAAAAAAAAAGTCTGAGGAGCTTAACTCTCCAATGTGACCACACACCCAATGCTTAAAATATTTTGAGTAACTACCTGCTTTAGTCTCTCCTCTGTAGCCACCATTATTTCCCCTTAGATTTGAAACTGATAAGAAAATTCCAGAAAAACTGAATTTAAACACAACGTATATATATGCTTTGTATCTCTCTGACCCAAAGAGAAAACAGAACTCAAGGAAGAATAGTGACTGAACGTGAAGCTGGTGGACAGATGTCCTTTCAGTTCTTAATTGGCTAAAGACTCTTTCAACACTTTCTAACCTGAAAGATAAACAAACCTAGTCCTTTGTAACAATTTATGCACAGTCTCTCTATATGACCGTGCATATATCCAAGAAATAATATTACATGACTATGATATCTGATGCAATGCTATAGCTACTGATGAGAAGTGATTAGGATGTGGTCAGTCTTATTTCATTATCAGAACTTTAGAGATATGACAAACTGATATCAAGAAAAGTGATGGTTTATGCCTGCTTCTCCATGACTCGGATGAAAGAAAAGTCCCACCACACCTGATCTTTTGAAGAAGCAGGAAAGCTTATATAAAAAAGCCCTCTGCAGCTACCAGATCATTCTGTTCAGAGATCTGTACCTCCTCTTTCTCTCTACAACCTACTGAGAATCACCAGGCTTTTTGACATCAGACATCCAAATTTGAATGTAAATTAAGATTTTTCCCAACCTTGCAGTTCATACTATAATATTTAAGATATCACAAACCCACACATCTTTTCTGTTGGACAATTATATAAGATATTGGATCATTACTGATGTATTAAATTTAAACAAACTCTAGAACATACTGACAGTATTATAAACTCTGGCCTAATTGTTATAATATGTAACATGGATTAGGCTTTTTTAAATTTATGTTAAAATGTCCCACTAATTTTGATTTTAGCTGAAGGCTCAAATAGCTGTGTATATGTATCCATTTGTACTCATACATATATTGACTTGGAAATTAACTTCATTTAAAATAGCACCAGTTATAATTTACTTTAAAAAATACAACAGACATTATAAATACTGGTGCATCACTTGCTTTAAGAAAAAAATAATAATCTGGGTTGACGGTGAATCAAGCAAAATTTCTTCCATAATAAGATGCCATGTAAATGATTCAGTTTTGTCTGGAAACTCCTCAAATGTTGCCAGAGGCTATATCAAAGTCACATTTAAGTCTTAAACATCTTAGATGCTTTGATTGAGATTTTGATTATAATAGTCCAACTACTCACCCTTAGTCAATAAAAACATCCATTTTATCACTTAATGTCCTCATGCTAATTCAATTATGTTTATTTCAGTCTACATTTTATATCTAAAGTGCTACTTTAGCATCCATACCGTTGAATTCTCACTTGAATCCTTCTAGCAAATAATATATAAGATTTAACAATTTGCTCTATTTTTGCATTAATTACACTGAGCTTCCATAATTTCTTAAATTTTCCAAGGGAGCAGAAAAAGTCAAGAAGCTTTGACATATTTATTCATCTCAGTTTTTTATCAATGGTCATAAAGAAAAACAGCAAAAATTTACTTTTATGGAGTTAAGCCTACTACTTTGGGGGACCAATTACAACATAGGGAAAGAATGAATTAAAAGTACCTCCTTCCACAGATAAGGCAAAGGTGGTATTTATAAACTGCTCCAATCATCTTTGTAACCAGTATATAAAGTACACAACCCAAATGCAAAGGTCACTGGTACTAGATTTGCAGGAGCAACAGCTGCTAACAAGTAACCCTTGCAAGTGCCCTCAGATCAAGGAGTGCCCGAGATAGGAAAGACTGTGTGGCTGGCACAACTGGAGAACATCAGCGGCACAGCACAGACTGCAATGAGGCTGACTCGGGTTCAAACCTCAGGTCCACTTCAGAGGTCCCCAACCTTCTTGGCTCTAGGGACCGGTTTCATGGAGGACAATTTTTCCACAAGGGGGGAGGGGAGGGATGGTTCAGAACGATTCAAGAGCATTACATTTATTGTGTACCATATTTCTATTATTATACCAGCTCTACTTCAGACCATTCAGCATTAGATCTAGGAGGTTGAGGACCTCTGAACTATAGGACCTAGGGCAGGTCTCACTGTTCCTGCCTTTCAGTCATCTCATTTGGAAAATGAGGATCCTACTGCTTATCTCATGAAAGAAGTTGAAGGGATTACATAAAATTGAATTACCAGTATAATTACTACTGTACATTAGTCATAGATTTCAGGAAACAATATAAAGCCAATCATAGCCTCTATTATCGTTGTGTTAAATATTTTCCAGGTTAAGTCAACCATGATGTCTTTCTTCTTCCCCAGAGCCAAGAAACTTTTCCTTTAAAAAAGGTAGCATTGCATATCAATGATTACAGCTTTTAGATCCACTTAGACCATGTCTATTTGTATTGTCTTTACTTCATAACGCATCATACTGTGTCCAATAGAAAACCTTGCTGGATCCATTCCAATTATATCAGGTCCATTTCACTGAAAAATTGCCTGCCACGTCCATTCAGAGTCTAGGGCAATGGGCTACCAGTGGCTTTTTCTAAGTGGAACATTGGCTGCTGAAACTAGTTGTGTTCATTCATTTTAAAATGACTTAACCTTGCCCGTTCCAGTGCCACTGTTTTGTTAAGTTTCTTTTGGTCTTTTCCTCCCCCTTTTCTTCTTCAGAAATCCAAAAGAGTCTAAAGGGAAATATCTCAGATCTATTTCCCCCCCCCCCTAAAAAATTCAGGCTGCTATGTTTGTAATCAATGACCCAAGTCCAAGATAATCACATTTGCTTTTCACAATCAGAATTCCCAGAAGCAGCTCAGCTTTTTCAGCTTATTTCTTCAAAAATATTAGACTTGTTTTATGACAAAGAAATATGCATTTGGTATAAGACTTATTATGAATAAACAAAATATTTTATGGTAAAATGCTTTTAATATATATTTTTAAATACATTCTTTGCCACTGTTGAAAACATATAGTTTTTCTAACTGAAACACGTAGCAATGGACTCTAAAAAATTATAGTGGCCAAGGAAAGACATTTCAAAAATAAATCCAGAAATCTGTAAATTACAAGATATATTTTTTGCAAGATAGTTGCAAGTCTTAATAATGAGCTTAACATAATACATCAAAGAGGGAAAATTTTAAGGGCCAAAAGCTGGCACCAGCTTTATAACTAATAATTCTGGAACAAGCACTCTATTTGTAGTATAAAATTGAAATTCAAGGTTGGGGTGCCTGAGAGCTCAAAACCAGAATTTACCTATGAACACCCCTCTGTAGTGAGCATATTGTAAAAGAAAAAAATCAGTCTTTAAGTACCCTCACCAGAAGAGCCATCAGATAAGATATCTCAGACATTACATCTTCCATGTGAAGAACTAATAATTTCATAAGAGAGTGTTGGGTATGAAAATTACTAATTTCATGTCAAGAAGATACCACAGTTATAGAGAGCCAGGTAAGTTGTGATTCAAAAACCAAACTCCACTGGTTCATCATGTTACTCACTTCAGCGCCTGCTTACACATGCAACCACCTACGCTCATGGCAAACCAGACAGACCTGAGGCCAAGCATCTCCTTTAAAATATCTTCAGGTAGCTGGAGAAAGTGGAAAATGTCCCCAAAACTAAAGTAAAATAATCAGACCTCCAAATGCTATTGTTTTAAACATAGAATTTTCAGTATTTTTGAAAACACCACTTAGATAAAATATTTGCCTATAAAACTGTCTCTCAAGTATTATTTTGATGTAAAATTGAGTGTTTAAGGATAGAAATTCCCTCAAGCCCTCTGAAATGATAGCAGGTTGACAGTGTCAAAAGCCATGCTGAGATCAAGGGAAATGAGAATGGGAGTAGCAGTCACTGCATTCATAAAGAGGCCATTTAAAAGCTCTTTGCTATCTTATAAACTCAAACACGACTAGAATTTCAACCAAAAAAATAGTTTAGGTTTCTATCGTAAACCAAAAGAAGAAAACCAGTCAAAAGTGCAAAAAAAACTTGAATGTCTAGGAAAAAGTTCAATTGCCAGATTCTAGTCCATTTGCATTTGACAGATTGAAAAATGCAATTTAATATTACCAATGAGTTTTTAAAAGAAGAGATTCACCCTCATTTTCAGATAAAAAGCAAACTTCAGTATTTAACTGTTCAGTTCAGTTCAGTCATCCAGTCGTGTGCGAGTCTTTGCGACCCCATGGACTGCAGCATGCCAGGCTTCCCTGTCCATCACCAACCCCTGGAGTTTACTCAAAATCAGGCCCATTGAGTCGGTGGTACCATCCAAACATCTTATCCTCTGTCGTCCCATTCTCCTCCCACCTTTAATCTTTCCCAGCATCAGGGTCTTTTCAAATGAGTCCATTCTTCACATCAGGTGGCCAAAGTATTGGAGTTTCAGCTTCAGCATCAGTCCTTCCAATGAATATTCATGACTGATTTCCTTAGGGATGGACTGGTTGGATCTCCTTGCAGTCCAAGGGACCCTCAAGAGTCTTCTCCAACACCACAGTTCAAAAGCATCAAGCCTTCGGTGGTCAGCATTCTTTATAGTCCAACTCTCACATCCATACATGACCACTGAAAAAAAACATAGCCTCGACTAGACAGACCTTTGTTGGCAAAGTAATGTCTCTGCTTTTTAATATGCTGTCTAGGTTGGTCATAACTTTCCTTCCAAGGGGTAAGCGTCTTCTAATTTCATGACTGCAGTCACCATCTGAGGTGATTTTTGAGCCCAAGAAAATAAAGTCTGACACTGTTTCCACGTTTCCCCATCTATTCACCATGAAGTGATGGGGCCAAGATGCCATGATCTTAATTTTCTGATTGTTGAGTTTTAAGGCAATTTTTTCACTCTCCTCTTTCATGTTCATCAAGAGGCTCTTTAGTTCTTCATTACTTTCTACCATAAGGGTGGTGTCATATACATATCTGAGGTTACTGATATTTCTCCTGGCAATCTTGATTCCAGCTTGTGCTTCATCCAGCCCAGCATTTTTCATGATGTAATCTACATATAAGTTAAATAAGCAGGGTGACAATATACAGCCTTGACGTAGTCCTTTTCCTATTTGGAACCAGTCTGTTTTTCCACGTCCAGTTCTAACTCTTTCTTCTTGATCTACATACAGATTTCTCAAGAGGCAGGACAGGTGGTCTGGTATTCCCATGTCTTTCAGAATTTTCCACAGTTGTGATCCACACAGTCAAAGGCTTTGGCATAGTCAATAAAACAGATGTTTTCTGGAACTCTCTTTGTTTGATGATCCAACGGATGTTGGCAATTTGATCTTGAGTTTCTCTTCCTTTTCTAAATCCAGCTTGAACATCAGGAAGTTCACAGTTCATGTACTTATTGAAGCCTGGCTTGGAGAATTTTGAGCATTACTTTGCTAGAGTGTGAGATGAGTGCAATTGTATAGTAGTTTGAAAACTCTTTGGCATTGCCTTTCTTTGGGATTGGAATGAAAACTGACCTTTCCCAGTCCTGTGGCACTGGTGAGTTTTCCAAATTTGCTGGCATATTGAGTGCAACACTTTCAAAGCATCATCTTTTAGGATTTGAAATAACTCAACTGGAATTCCATCACCTCCACTAGCTTTGTTCGCAGCTCTTAGAATCAACTTCCTTTTTTTATTTTTCTACTTAAAACTTTTTCTATTATTATAATGATCTGTAATGCCATCCTACTTGTCCCCAACTGTTTCTGAAGTCCTACCTCAATGGAGTTCTCAAAATTGACTAGATTCCCCAAACCAGAACTCCTAGGATTTTTCTTCCCTTGAATGCCATATTATGTCACCAAGGAGCAGCTTCAAAACTTGGAAACCTCTGGGAGAGAGTCACATGAGGACAAGAACTATGTTCTTGCAAAATTCCCTTTTAGTTATACTCCTCATTATTTGCATAGAAAATGCTTGGCCCTTGTTGCCTTCTCTACAAACCATAGACATGTATAATATTTTATACCATTTACTATTATAGACATAATGCTATTTTACTGTTTACCATTAATTATTTTATATTTAGTTACTGACACCTAGATATTCCTTAGATAACAATCATAGTTTAGTTACCTTAGGCCTTGGTAACACATTAACAGAGGAAAGATTTCACAAATCTATCCCATGTAAGACATTTTATCAGTTGTTTTATATAGTACCTAAAACCATTTCATTGCTACGAAATTTGCTTTAAGATAGAGCCACCTTTATGTGTTTATGTAGTGTGTGTATATGCTTGTCTTAATCACAAAAATCTTAATCCTGATGCCCAGGTGAGCTTGTGTGTTTAGTCACTAAGTCCTGTCCGACTCCTTTGTAACTCCATGGACTGTACCCCACTAGGCTCCTCTGTCCACGGGATTTTCCAGGCATGACTACTAGAGTGATTTCCTCCTCCTGGGGCTCTTCCTGACCCAAGGATCAAACCTTTGTCTCCTGCTTGTCAGGCAAATTCTCTACCACTGAGCTAGCAGGGAAGCAATGCCTATGACATACTTTATTATATACACATATTTGATTCTATGTCGCTAGGTTACCATGCAGTTGCCTGATGATGATCTGAGTAACACCAGAAGTAGGGGTTTTATGATGATAAATAGAATACAAAGGTTATTCATCTTGTTTCATAAAACATACATGAATACTGATCCGTTTGGGGTCATAACTTATTTCATTACTGAGAAAACCATGATCAATCCTCTCTCTCTTATTACATTCATAGCACTAATTTAAGACTAATAATGAACCAGAGATTGAATTTTGGCTCTTTAACTTATTTGTTGTACAATTTGGGCAATATTTCTTTGAGACAATTTCTCATCCACAAAACACCTCCTTCACTGGGTTCAAATGAGAATGAAGCAAAAAAAAAAAAAAATTTGTAATCAAGAAATCCCTAATAAAATACCTCCAGCAAAGTAGTTACCAGCAAATGCTAGCTACTTCCATGTCCTCGTTTGCTCCTAAAGCCGCTGCCATCTGGCTTTGGACACTGACACTCAGTGAAACCGCCCTCAGTTTTCCAATCATCTCCCTTGTCACTTTCCAGCCATCTGTGGCAATGAGACCTTCATTCTCAACTGTCCTTTGCTTCACGACCCTGTTTCCTGGGCTGCTAAGGCTCTGTTTGTCATACTTGGGTTGCTTGAATTGCTTGCTGCCTGGTTTTTCCCTCCTCTCACCATTCTTCCTTGAGGGCCCCATCTATGCCTTCATCTTCCTATTTCACATGGCCTCTTGATGACTTCAACAACCATAGTCCATCCATCTCTAACATCTCTCCTGAGTTCTACTCCAAAACTTCTAGTCACTTCCCACAGGTCCACAGGAAATTCAAAAATCAAAGTCATTTCCCATCTCACCACCTCACACCCTTCACTGCCCTAAACTTACCTCTTGGGGCCTCAGGACCCCAAGCTCAAAAGATAAGAAGCACATTGGAGCAGCCTTTTTTCATTGCCCCTATCAAAATGGTCACTGAGCATTTAGAATCTATACCTCCATTCATTCGCACTCCCACTGCCTTATCCAAGGTCTAAATCAGCTTTATCAGTTTCTCAGACTTCTTTTCTCACCAGCCACTGATCCAATTGCCGTATCATTTACAGTTCAATCTAAGATATAAACCACCTGAAATTCTTTAAGGGCTTTCTTCCCTGTGGTTTTACCTCTTTAGGCCAGTTCTTCTCAGTCAACCTATTCAGCTCTGTGCCCCAGCACATGGATCCCACCCTTACAACCAACCACAATTTCCTAGGGAGCCAGCTCCCAGCATGACTTTCCCACTCTGTCTGTGTGATAAAACCAAAATGATCCTGCAAGTCGCAACTCAAACTTATATTCCCAGTCCACTCCTCTAATGACAGATAACAGTTTACTGTGACTTTTTTTGACACCTTGCTTTACCAACTAGGCAGGAGATTCTTAGCTTATTCAAATCCATAATAGGTATTTAACAAATAATGACAGAATAATTTACATTTGTGCACATGTGTTCATATGTACATGCACCAGGGCTATGGTGAGTTCAGTATACTTCATTTTTATTATAAGCATCAGGTAACAAAAAGGAACTGCACATTTATAGGAATTGTTCTCTAAAAATGTTGTATCTAGTGTTAGAGACAGATACACAAACTCCTAAATCTATCACTCACATTAAATACATGTAAAACTAATAACAGGTACAATTTCATGGTTGTTTTTTTTTTTTTTGGAGCGCATACATGCTAAGTCGCTTCAGTCATGTCTGACTCTTTACCACACATGGACTGTAGCCTGCCAGGTTCCTCTGTCCATGGGATTCTCCAAGCAAGAATACTGGAGTGGGTTGCCATTTCCTTCTCCAGGAGATCTTCCCAACCCAGGGATCAAACCCACATCTCTATGTCTCCTGCACTGGCAGGCGGATTCTTTACCACTGCACCACCTGAGAGAGTTCATAAATAGCTGTTTAAATTTTGGGAAATAATAGGTTAACCACTTAGAAGTGAGATGAACATATGGCTGGGTACAACTGGTAGGCCAATTCAAGACCTTGCTGGAAAACTTGGAGAGGATCAAAAGAAACTGTGTAAGCCAAACATTTAAAAGATTATCAATGGGCCTATAATAAAGCTAACATTTGGATTATTTAGTCTAGAAGACAAAGTGGCCTAATTACAAATGGATGACCTAATTAGTCTTCAGCACATAAAACATCATTACACAAGAGAGAGAGAAAACCTAATTTTTCCTTGAGGGAAAAAATATCTTTGCACTCTAAACTCCCAAGGCATCTAGCATGGAGACTTGATCCAAGAGTCACTGAGCAGTAAAGAGGAATACAAGGAAACTCAAATAGGCGGGCTTTTGGGCCAGACAATAAAGCTTATCTGAGAAGTGAGCACAGATTGACCCTAGTATGGTTTAACTTCTCTGTACATCTTTAAGAGTAGAATAAATACCCAGGTGTGGAGAAGGCTTTAGCTATCCTTTCTCAAGGTGAAAGGCTGCAGTGGATGAATTTCTTAAGGTTTCTTATAACACAAGCTTCTACTCGTCATAGATGCTATAAGAATTTCAAGAAGGAAGAAATGCTCTATAAAAAGTGGATGTGAAGAATGCTACTTACTGACACCGAGGCTCTATTTCTAAATATAGGGATTAAAACTGAAGAAAACTGAGTAATACAAGGAAAATCTGTCATTAGTTCAAACTTCTTTTTCTAAATTTACTAGGCCAAACATAAAAAGCATAAGACAAGTATATTTCCCCCTTTCAATTGTCATAAAATTATTTTTACCTTTTTTTTCTGCACAAGGGGCATAAAGACTCAAAATGCATTATGTGATTACAAATAAGAATGATGATGCTTCCATGAAGTGTAACTGATTTCAAAAGCAGTTTAAGATGCAATAGAAATACTAATGATTTTTAAGCCCACAAAAAAATTTATTTCTTGCTAATTTACACATTCATGTATTTATTTTATATCAAGGAAAAGGAAAAATAATCTTGCAGTTCAAAGACTATTCCTCTTTCCCTTTCACTTTCTCTTTTTCGCTTGCCTCCCAGGTGGCACTAGTGGCAAAGAACCCGGCTGCCAATGCAGGAGACTTAAGAGACTCCAGGTCATCCCTGGCTTGGGAAGATCCTTGGAGAAGGGCATGGCAACCAACGCCAGTATTCTTGTCCTGGAGAATCCAATGGACAGGGAAGCCTGGTGCACTACAGTCCACAGGGTTGCAAAGAGTCAGACATGACTAAAGCGACTTAGCATGCATGCAGATACTGTGCCATAACTGTACTGGACTTCAAAACTACTACACTTGCATAAACAAAATGGACTAAAATCACTTGGGTATTTTTTAAGTCATGTGTTTACCAAGGCAAGCCATTCAATATCACAGTAATTCAAGCCTATGCTCCAACCCACTAATGCCAAAGAAACTGAAGCTGAATGGTTCTATGAGACCTACAAGAACTTCTAGAACTAACATCAAAAAAAGAAGTCCTTCTCACCATAAGGGACAAAAATGCAAAAGTAAGAAGTCAGGAGATACCTGGAGTAACAGGCAAGTGTGGCCTTGGAGTACAAAATGAAGCAGGACAAAGTACAAAATGAAGAAAGGCAGAGGCTAACAGAGTTTTGCCAAGTGAACACTCTAGTCATAGCAAATACCAGTCAGCAAAAACGGAACCAGGAGCTGCCTGTGGCTCAGATTATGAACTCCTTATTGCCAAATTCAGACTTAAATTGCAGAAAGCTGGGAAAACCACTAGACCATTCAGATATGACCTCAGTCAAATCCCTTACAATTATACAGTGGAAGTGACAAATAGACACAAGATCTGATAGAGTGCCTGAAGAACTATGGATGGAGTTTCATGACATCGTACGGAAGGCAGTGATCAAGACCATCCCCAAGAAAAAGAAATGCAAAAAGGAAAAACGGTTGTCTGAGGAGGACTTACAAATAGCTGAGAAAAGAAGAGACACTAAAAGCACTAAAGGCAAAGGAGAAACAGAAAGATATACCCATCTGAATGCAACATTCCAAAGAATAGCACGGTAAGATAGGAAAGCCTGCCTAAGTGATCAGTGCAAAGAAATAGAGGAAAACAATAGAATGGGAAAGACTAGAGATCTCTTCAAGAAAATTAGAAATACGAAGGGAACATTTCATGCAAAGATGGACACAAATAAAGGACAGAAATGGTATGGACCTAACAGAAGCAGAAGAGATTAAGAAGAGGTGGCAAGAATACTCTTTTGGTACACAAAAAAGGTATTAATGACCCAGATAACCACAATGGTGTGATCATTCACCTAGAGCCAGAGCGCAAAGTTAGGTTGGCTCTTAGGAGGCATCACTACAAACAAAGCTAGTAGAGGTGATGGAATTCCAGCTGATGCTGTGAAAATGCTGCACTCAATATACCAGCAAATTTGGAAAACTCAGCAGTGGCCACAGGACTAGAAAAGGTCAATTTTCATTCCAATCTCAAAGAAAGGCAATGCCAAAGAATGTTAAAACTACCACACAATTACACTCATTTCACATGTTACTAAACTAATGCTGAAAATTCTCCAAGCAAGGCTTCAACAGTATGTGAACCATGAACTTACAGATATTCAAGCTGGTTTTAGAAAAGACAGAGGAATCAGAGATCAAATTGCCAACATCTGTTGGATCACATAAAAGCAAGAAAATTCCACAAAAACATCTATTTCTGCTTTATTGACTATGCCAAAGCCTTTGACTGTGTGGATCACAACAAACTGCGGAAAATTCTTAAAGAGATGGGAATACCAGACCACCTGACCTGCTTCCTGAGAAATCTGTATACAGACCAAGATCTGTAAGCAACAGTTAGAACTGGACATGGAACAACAAACTGGTTTCAAATCAGGAAAGGAGTACGTCAAGGCTGTATATTGTCACCCTACTTATTTGATTTATATACAGAGTACATCATGTGAAATGCCAGGTTAGATGAAGCACAAGCTGGATTCAAGATTACAGGGAGAAATATCAATAACCTCAAATACACAGATGACACCACCCTCAAGTCAGAAAGCATAAAGGAACTAAAGAGCCTCTTGAAGAAAGTGAAAGAGGAGAGTGAAAAACTCAACATTCTGAAAACTAAGATCATGGCATCCGGTCCCATCACTTCATGGGAAACAGATGGGGTAACAGTGGAAACAATGAGAGACTTTATTTTCTTGGGCTCGAAAATCTCTGCAGATGGAGCCATGAAATTAAAATATGCTTGCTCCTTGAAAGAAAAGCTATGACCAACACAGATAGCATATTAAAAAGCAGAGACATCACTTTGCCAACAAAGGTCCGTCTAGTCAAAGCTATGGTTTTTCCAGTAGTCATGTATGGATGTGAGAGCTGGACTATTAAGAAAGCTGAGCACAAAGAACTGATGCTTTTGAACTGTGGTGTTGGAGAAGACTCTTGAGAGTCTCCTGGGCAGCAAGGAGATCAAAACAGTCAATCCTAAAGGAAATCAGTCCTGACTATTTATTGAAAGGACTGATGCTGAAGCTGAAACTCCAATACTGTGGCTACCTTATGCAAATAACTGATTTCTTAGAAAAGACCCTGATGCTGGTACAGGCTGAAGGCAGAAGTAGAAGGGGATAACAGAGGATGAGATGGTTGGATGGCATCACCAACTCAATGGACAAGAATTTGAGCAAGCTCTGGGAGTTCGTGATGGACAGGGAAGCCTGGCGTGCTACAATCCATGGGGTTGCAAAGAGTCTGACACAACGGAGCGACTAAACTGAAACTGTCAAGTAATATTTTATATTTGTTGAGCCAAGATTCCCCTAAATATCAATTCCATGACTTGGCCATTTCTGTGCTCACCGCACTTTAATTATTAGCCAGAAACATTATTAAGGTATATCCTTTTGTTTAGATTCACAGGATCTTAAATGGGAAGTACCCAAAAGATGATCTGGCCCAGTCGATGCATTTACACAAAGCGTAACTTGGGCTTATGCCACAGTGACTTTTCTATAACCACAGCCAGCAAAGGATTTGAGCAACAGGGGCTAGAGACCCTGGCCCCTGCTTCTTGTCATGGTACTTTTTTCAGGATACAAAGACCTGAAGAAAAATCCCGTGAGATATTTCCAGCAGGACTATGATTGTTTGGAATGAGGCTGAAGGAGATTTACAAGGAGACAATTGTTGTAAGAGAAGAATACATGGAAGATGATGGCTAACCATCTTCCAGGCTCAGTTATGAACACAGACAAAGATGGCTCTTCTGACATGGTATTTCATGTATACATGAGTCTGCCTAACTTTTCTAGTTGATAAAGTCATTCTGTCTGAAAGTAATTAACATCACAGACAAGAATGACATTGCCTTACAGACACAGTATCTTTAAGAAGTGGCATGGTTTATTCAATTTATTCATTTCAAATATTTATTGAGGATCCCGTAATGGCCAGTTACCAATTTAGCTGTGGGAATGTAGTATTTAGAAACTCATACTCTTATTCCCTTCGGATATGAAATCTAATGGAAATACTTTTAATGTAAATATGAAATCTACCTCCCTCCATGACCTTTAAGAAAAATAGCACAAACATTATAATTCCAAATAATTTTCTTTGAAGTATCTTCTTCTCAATTACTCTTTAAAATCATGAAATGGTTATCTTTATAAAATAAGAACTGTTTTCAACCCATTCATAATACCTTATTAAGCAATATTTACTACAACAAAATTCTAATATATGAAAAGAATTTTAAAAAAAACTTCTTGAGGTTTCCTTTAATGGGCTTTAACTTGTTAATCAAGAAACAAAAAATTATTTTCCCACATGGATCCCACATTCATATCTTGGTAGACAGATGTAATTTACATTTTAAAGTACGTATAACCAATTTGACTAATTATCCTTCTCATTTTCTTTACTTCTGCTTGCTCTTCAGTTGTTTTAGTTGTCCCCAATCTTCCACCAAAATATAGTACCACTGGGACTTAGATGCTTTTCAGTCTACTAATTTTTATGTCTTTTTAGCATTCTAATCATTCTAAGATTTTACTACTAACATTAAGCCATGACAGCTTTGAATATTTCTCAGAAATATGAAAAAGCAAAATTTCATCTGTTTCTCTTGCCATCAAGGCTAGAATCCCATTTTAATTAATTTAGTGAACACAGGTCCATTTAAAAAAAAAAGAAAAACTACAGGAAAGCATGGCAGTTAAGTATCAGAAGAATCACATTTAAAAGCAGAAACAAAGAAAAGCAACAAACTATGATTCACGGAGGATGTGTTGTTAATAAAGAACTGGCTCCAAATTATTTATTTAGAGTTAAAATCAATAAGAGGGAACAACAAATTAAAAAATCAGGATCTCTCAGTAAGGTTTGTGAGCTGGGGAAATCCAGGCAGCTTCAACAGTAAGGCTAAGGTTTTAGTGCTTTAAACTGGGAGGTGAAATCAAAGGGATCTAATTTATAAACTGCACAGTTCATATTTGTTACATGTATTTTTATAACCAGTAAGCATTTAAATGAAGATCATGGCATCTGGTTCCATCACTTCATGGGAAATAGATGGGGAAACAGTGGAAACAGAGTCAGACTTTATTTTTTGGGGGCTCCAAAATCACTGCAGATGGTGACTGGAGCCATGAAATTAAAAGGCACTTACTCCTTGGAAGAAAAGTTATGACCAACCTAGATAGTATATTCAAAAGCAGAGACATTACTTTGCCAACTAAGGTCTGTCTAGTCAAGGCTATGGTTTTTCCTGTGGTCATGTATGGATGTGAGAGTTGGACTGTGAAGAAGGCTGAGTGCCGAAGAATTGATGCTTTTGAACTGTGGTGTTGGAGAAGATTCTCGAGAGTCCCTTGGACTGCAAGGAGATCCAACCAGTCCATTCTGAGGGAGATCAGTCCTGGGTGTTCTTTGGAAGGAATGATGCTAAAGCTGAAACTCCAGTACTTTGGCCACCTCATGCGAAGAGTTGACTCACTGGAAAAGACTCTGATGCTCGGAGGGACAGGGGGCAGGAGGAGAAGGAGACAATCAAGGATGAGATGGCTGGATGGCATCTCGGACTCAATGTACGTGAGTCTGAGTGAACTCTGGGAGATGGTGATGGACAGGGAGGCCTGGTGTGCTGCAATTCATGGGGTCGCAAAGAGTCGGACATGACTGAGCGACTGAACTGAACTGAACTGAAGAATTTCACAAACTTGAATCATTTAAACTGCATGATTTACTTATGTCCCCAACCACAAGCTTCTTCAGAGGGTGGAAACAAGTTTTATCTTCAGGGATAAGTGGAATCCATTCCACACATGCTTGTGGAACCCTGGTACAACATTAAGTGCAAGAAGAAATGTCAAATAGAGTAAGGGCATGAGCTGTTTGTCTCTACCCTGCTGTTCTTCTGTCTGTAGCAGTCTGCTACTCCTCCCTCCCTAAGGTTCTGCCCCCCACATCCTTCCATCCTGGCCATGCCATTCCCATCCATCATTTAACCAAGCTGCTCTGTAAAATCCTTTTGTGTTCAGCTCCCCACTGCCTCTCCGTCCCACCCTGCTTGTTAGCTACTTCCGCTCTGTCCTCCTATCACACTCTTTTTCCAGCACAGCAATAATGTTCAATCTTCCTCCAGCCCAACGAGTCTCAATGTGCGTTTCTCAAACATATGCACCACCCTCACCAGAGTGTTTGATAAAATACAGATTCTGGGCCTCCACCACCCTCCTAAACACAGCTAATAAAAGTGTAATATCTGAGAAAATACATTTCTAGGAATTTTGAGCACAGCAAAACCAGGAGACCACAGTTAAATTAAGCTTAGAAAACAGGGGCAGCATCTGTTTTGTTCTTAGTCTCTGTCTTGCAAGCAGTAGACACTCATAAAGATTTGTCAAGTGAATTAAAAAGTATATGCAGTTTACTGTTTATCCTTTTCTGTTCTCCACTATTATTTGCAAAGTAGATAAGAAAGCTGAGCGCCGAAGAATTGATGCTTTTGAACTGTGGTGCTGGAGAAGACTCTTGCAAGTCCATTGGACTGCAAGGAGATCCAACCTGTCCATCCTAAAGGAGACCAGTTCTGGGTGTTCATTGGAAGGACGGATGCTGAGGCTGAAACTTCAATACTTTGGCCACCTCATGTGAAGAGTTGACTCATTGGAAAAGACTCTGATGCTGGGAGGGATTGGGGCAGGAGGAGAAGGGGACGACAGAGGATGAGATGGCTGGATGGCATCACCGACTCAACGGATGTGAGTTTGAGTGAACTCTGGGAGTTTGTGATGGACAGGGATGCCTGGTGTGCTGCAATTCATGGGGTCACAAACAGTCGGACACAACTGAACTGAACTGAAGGGGGCTTGATATCAACATTTAAGAAAAAAATATTAGGGGATATTTTATACTTGAGAAATTGAAAAACCTGCCATTCACTTTTAAATTTTAACAGCTGACCACCACTAGAAGACTCTAGTTTGAAAACTTTCAGGCCATGGGACTCTTTAAGTCTGTCAGTTAATTTCTCAAGGAGTATCTATGGCCTGTGCATACAGCTGAAGGCTAAATGATGACTTTGCCCACAACCTTCATCTTCTAATTCACTAGCAGCACTAGTTGCCATTTGTGTTCTGTGCCTTTACAGAACATGCTGCTCAAATTAGTGATGATCTGAATGAATTATGTTGCCCCCAAATACTTTATGCTATCTAATATACTATACTTTCCTAATTAAAAGCAAATAACCCAATTATCTAACAACTCTGTACTATTTTTGTTCAATTAAACAAAAGCTATAATCTTCTTTCTTAACAATTCTAGTTTAAGAATTTCTGTTTTTTTCCTCTAATCCCTACTTCTAGTTGTTGCCGTAATAGTCCCACATTTATTTTATATGTTGGGTTTGAACATGTCTAAGGTCTTTAATTTATGAAACAGAAAGTAACTATGTCTCACAGACATTTCTCTTTCCTCATTTAAAGAAAATGTACTAGGAACCTCTGAAAATGTTTCAGTGAAATAGTCAGTTCTTTATAAAATCCAGAGATAAGTAACATTTCCACTTAAAAAGTCTGCCTTTTCTCACTGATTGATGATACTTTGACCTCTCACCAGCCATTTTTGCCTCTACATTCTTAATACCTCTGAATTTAAAAGCATTTCAAGGAGAAAACACATTCCCATATTTTCTTACATAATTTTATTTTAGCAATCCTGACAAATTTCATTATTTCCTTAATTTGACTCTTAATTTTTCTGTTCTCTGGAAATAAATTTCACTTCTCCTTATTCTTTTAAGAGCTAAATGATATTTCATACACAACCTATTTCCTTCTAGTGCTCATAAAAAGTTATTTGCTAATTTAATTAATCAAGGAATTAAGTTTATTAACTAATCCAATAGTTACATTAGCTCATTCATAAATTCATTAAATGGTTATTAACTATCTATTGTATGATAAGCACAGGGCTAGGCACTAAAAAGTCAAAGAAGCTAAAGTCTTTGCTCTCAAGGAGCTACCAGTTTAGTGGGAGAAATAGTATATCCTTTTTTGTCATCCTTTACGAATCTCTCCCTTCTTTCCTCTCCATTCTGCCCATGAAGCTCATCCTTTAGCTTCGGGCAATAATTCTTTTCCAGACTTACCTTCCGTTGTTTCTTTCCCAACAGTTCCCTAAGGTACTTTCCTTGCCATGGGCCTTTACTTTTTTTTTTTTTTTGGCTGTGCTGGGTCTTTGCTGCTGATCAAAGGCTTTCTCCTGTTGGGAGCAAAGGTCATTCTCTGGTTTCTGAGGACAGGCTTCTCATTGCGGTGGCTTCTTTTGTTGCAGAGCATGGGCTCTGTGACATGGGCTCAGTAGTTTTGGCGCACTGGCTTAGTTGCCCCAAGACATGTGAGATCTTCCCAGACCAGGGATCGAACCAGTGTCCTTTTCATTGCAAGGCATACACCATTGGACCATCAGGGTAGCCCAGGCCTTTATTCTTGTTATGCAACTCATCTTTGCCCTTTTCTACCTGCAACATCTTCTCTTCCTTTCCAAAACAAATTACTATGTTTAAACATCTTTCTTGTTTCACACTGCATTACAAAATTTGCTGAAAAGACAGTGTCTTACCCTGTAATTTATATGCTCTGCCTTGGAACAGTCTCACCCTATGGATTTTTTATGCAATGTTAAGGTTTCCCGAAAACATTAATCTTCAAATAGCATATGTTATTGTTGATGATACAGACGTTTATCAACCTCATGGTTCTTTATTTTTTTATCAAATAGTTGTTCTAAGTGCTTTGTTCTATGTGATATTCAATTTCATCCTCACAACATTTTATTTTTATTTTTATTTTTATTTTTTTTATTTTTTATTTTTTAGTTTTTTATTTTTTAAATTTTAAAATCTTTAATTCTTACATGCATTCCCAAACATGAACCCCCCTCCCACCTCCCTCCTCATAACATCTTTCTGGGTCATCCCCATGCACCAGCCCCAAGCATGCTGCATCCTGCGTCAGACATAGACTGGCGATTCAATTCACATGAGGGAGAGGGTGGGATGATTTGGGAGAATGACATTCTCACAACATTTTAGAAGTAAAGAGCATTATTATCCCCATTTTACAGAAGAGGACATTGAGACACCAAGCAATGATGTGACAAGTATCCTTGACTAGTTCAAGACGGAGCCAGGAGACAAACCCAAGTGGTCTAATTTTAGAATTGATGACGTCCCTTATCCCTTACACTCCACTGCTCTACATTATAGAAGAGGTCCTCTTTCTTATTCAAGGTTTTCCAAGGAAATCTTTTAGTGTCCAACATCTACCCTGGTAGTATTAGGGGTTAAAAAAAGATTCAGAAATGGTCTAAGTAAAACTGTAGTTTCCCAAAAAATACACACAATCTTTCCCCATAGAACTTCACAGGAAACACTGTAGCCTCACAGATTGAGCGTATTAATACTAATTGATCCTCTTCAGGCTGCCAAAAAAGAAACCCAGCAGTAAAATGTGATTACAATTACTTAATCTTTCTCTCTCCTCTATTTTGTATTTATCTGATATGTTTTAAACTTAACATTTTTCTCTAGTATTTCCTGATTTTCCATATTTCCCCCAAACTCTCCATTACTCCAGTCTACATCCCAAATACGTCTAGTGATTTCCTAAAGTAACTGCTAAAACACGTCATCCTTGACTGTTTACAGTACTATTTCTGACAGTTCTTCATATTAAAATGGAAGGATAAGCAGTATATCCTTATCCTGTGCAGCAGTGACAATCTAGACAGGATTCTTAGGTTTTCCCTAAATACTTCCTCAAAAATAAAATCAAAGTCCCAAAGTGTCAGTTAATAAAAGTATTGCTTTGTTTTCTTTAGCTTTTAATAACTGAAAACAAACCTTTCATTCTAGTGATTTTTATGATCAAGAGTTACACAATAAAAATATGTACATGACTTCTTACCGACTTCAGTAAAACATTTATCTGTGGTAAACAGGCCCATAAATTGTTTTATTCTGAAACTTCTTCCCTTCAGCCCTCTCTTGCTGACTCATAACATCTCAATCTCCTTAATAACTGTAGGGTATTTCTGATCTGTCAAGCTCTGTGGTAAGAGTGAAACTTGTAGGCTATTATACACTAAATAGCCTATAGCATCAGGCTGAGAACTAGACAGACGGAAGCTCCTCAGAACACCTGTCCAGCATTACTGAAAGTAGCAATGTTAGAACCAAAACCCCAAACTGTCATTTTAGTGACCTCTGTTTTGCAAAATGTAGATCAATTAAAAATGAAAGGCTTTTGAATTGAGTAGAAATTAAATGTCATTGATTTCCATGGTAATGTCTCATCCCAGATATTATGAGCCTCATTTTTGTTAGTTATTCAAATTGAATTTGGTAAGTCCATCTAATTTTTCCCTTGTCTAGGGAAAGGTGGTGATCATGTAGCTAAGTTTCTCACTTTTATTGAAAAACTACGGAAACTATTCATTGTACATATTTACGATACAACTTAGAAACACCATCATAAATTCAAACTGTAGCAGTTGGTATAAAGCAAGCAAGGGGAAAATGTATGACAGTTTGTCTAGGCCAGAAACATAAGCACATTTCTTTATAGCCTGTGCTGTTCCTATGCAAATGTTTATACAAATAAAATAATCCAATCATAGCTCAATACAAACCACTACCAATTACATTTGAAAAAAAATCCAATGTGCTTGTTTCTCCCCTATGTTAATACTAATATATTTATATTGTAATATCATTTATGCATATGGAAATCTTACCTAATAAATACTGTTAATGGACGCACAGAAAAGTACATGTTATCTCAAAGATAAACTTCTATTCCTTATCCAAGTAGCAAGGTGACGACTAATGGATTTTCCACCTCTAATAAGAGGTGATATAATTTTCACATCAAGTATAATCAAATCCTTGGAATCCATTTTTATTTCACTCTTGGTTTTTCTCCAGTATATCGGTTTCTCTGCAATTGGCCATTCAAGCTTCAGTAATTTTTCAATTCAGATCCTTTTCTTTTTCATACCCTACTTTATACATTGCCCTCTATTATCCTTCCTATTTCTATATCTTACATGACCCTCACAGAACTGGAAGACATTTTTCTTTAAAAGAGGTTATAGCAGAGAGAAAGTGGAAGATTTACCTGAAGTCTCAGTTTATTAGCAATTCTGACAGCTAAAATGTTAAAAGGTATCCTTTTAAATGGATTTGACACATTCATTTAACAAGCACATTAACAAGCACCTACTATGGACTAGGTAACTTTCCGAGCTGGTGGGAATACACAAGTAAAATGGATAAATATATTGTCTTCAGTACCCCTGCTTATTTAACTTCTATGCAGAGTACATCATATGAAATGCCAGGCTGGATGAATCACAAGCTGGAATCAAGATTACCACGAGAAATGTCAACAACCTCAGCTTTGCATATGACATCACCCTTATGGCAGAAAGAGAAGAGGAACTAAAAGAACCTCTTGATGAGGGTGAAAGAGCAGAGTGAAAAAGCTGGCTTAAAACTCAGCATTCAAAAAATGAAGATCATGTTATCCAGTCCCATCAGTTCATGCAAGTAGATGGGGAAAAACTTTAAACGGTGGCAAATTTAACTTTCTTGGGCACCAAAATCACTGTGGATGGTGATTGCAGCCATGAAATTAAAAGATGCTTGCTCCTTGGAAGAAAAGCTATAACAAACCTAGACAGCACATTAAAAAGCAGAGACATCTTTTTGTCGACAAATGTTCATAGTGTCTAAACTATGGTTTTTCCAGTAATCGTGTACAAATGTGAGAGTTGAACCATATGCAACTCTCTTGAGTTATGTCTTGATTCTGAATACTTTACTTTCCTTATAAGGAAGCAACTTTACCTGGATTTCAAGCTCTCCTTTCATCATTTTTTCCTGGTGCACTGCCTCACAGATGGTGTGAGATAATTTTATGTACTCCATTTAAAAGCATCAGTTCCCCTTTTCATTGACCAATCCATGCTGTTCACACAAAGGAGACATACTGGTGATTTATCTGGTGTAGTACAAATCAGGACTAAACAAAAGCAATGCATTCCAAATCAGGACCTAGCCCAGAGCTAGAGAAACTTAGATATCCCTTGATTGTTGTGAAAGCAATCACTATTTTTCTATCTTGTTTTCCTTTCTCCTCCACTAAAAATAGTAGGCAAAAAAGTGTTCAAAGAGCTGTGGAAGTGAGAAATTATACAGTAGCAAGTTATTTCTGTCTTTTCATTTGATATAAACGACTTCAAGAAGTAACAGAACTGACAAAAAAATAAAAAATAAAATCACCTTAACTATACAGAGAAATAATAGCTATCTAGTTAAATTTGCAAAATTTTGTCCTAACCAAAAATATATTTGCCAGATTTTCATATAATGTATTTGCAATTGAACAATTTAAGTAATATTAAATGATATCAACTGCTAGGCTGGAACTTGTGAAGTTTTCATGGTATATAGTAATCCTTTACTAAGATGTTTCATAACATAAAAAGCAAAATCAATGCTGGAAAAAAAAATGTTCTTTTTGTTCTAGGGTCTGTGTTTGGAAAATATTGCCATGTAGCATTTACGGTAACAGCTGTATGGTTAAACTTTAGGCACAAACTGAACTGCAGAGGATCTGCTGCATAAATAAAATCCCCATGGCAACTAAATGTGCTACTAGATAACAGAGAAAAAAGGATTTATGTGTTTGCTGAGCTGTCTTGCCCTAAAGGAATTCTCCAGGCAAACGCAGGCCACCTGCCACATGTTATATTAAGCTCAGCCTTCTGGACTTATTTTCAAATCCACAGCAAAAAGTCCAACACTACTTTTATTTGGAAGTTTCATTGTTCTTCATTCCCAGCCCCTCCAAAAATAAACAATTCATTTTTCAACTTGCCTGCTATATTTTGCCCTGAATACAAAAGATAATTAATGAATTTGTTTGGGCTCCTAAACATTTTGTTGATCTTACTGAAATAACAAGCATATGTAAAACAAAAATGTTTTGCTTTTTTTTTTTAATTTGCAGATTTGTAGATTCTGTAAAGATTTTTAAAAAGCTGAAATATATATCTTGCCTTCTTCAACATAAGGTAAACTGTATGGAAGATAAACAGTGGTTGATGAGGAAGTTTCAAAGAAGATGGATGAAAGGGAATAGGAGGGCAAGATTAGCATTTTCTGTGAATTTTACAGGTAAAATATGTACAGTCCCTTCCTTCCTGAATGACAGTGGGGGCTATAAACATTCTAGGAGTTTATTATAGAGGTCTTATTTGAAAAATGTCCATTTTTTCCTTGAGAGTACAGTTTCCTACTCTAATTACCATATCTGAAGATACTTGTTGATGATACTCCATCTTTATGTTGACAATACTATAATATGATATATCAATAACTTTTAAGAATTTTTGAATATGTGAAAATAAAATGTGACACAGACCATTAATACTTGACCTGGGGGAGAAAAAAGGACAAAAACTCACTATGTGGGAGTCACTCAGGATAATTTCTCTGCAACAAAATGGGAGAGTGGACTAGAAAATGCAACTCTAAATTTAAGGCCTATTTTAACTCTTGATATAAATGTTGTCCTTAAAGAAATAATGACAGTTTTCACCTGTAAATAATCCTAACTAACTTTTATCTGTTCCTCAACTGTGACTAAATTGTGTAGATATTGGGAGCATAAACTTAGCTTATTTCTATACTGGTTGATATGGAAGTGAAAAGAAAAAAAATTAGTCAACTGACAGACAAAAATGTCAGCAAGATTCTGATACTAAATCAATTTGCTGCTTTCACTCATCTCTGGTGGCATGAATTGATTACAACCACAATATTTCAGGTATGTAATATCAATGGAAGTGTTCATTATGATTTTGCTTAATAAAAATATGTAAATTTACTTTAAACAAGAAGGTCTAAATTTCAATAGGATTTTATTTTTTCTCAGAAACATACAGCCTTTTACAGGTGGCTTTCTACATTGATGTCTAAGGAATAAGCAAGTCTTCAAAAAGCCCTTGATTTCTGCAAAACACAGATTTGGCTACTCCATAATACAATCAAATCTAAATAATCCCAGCACTATAATACAAAAAACCACCAGTAACACCAGACTCAGTCCACAGCCAACTCTTGTCATCCGCATTAATACAAGCTTTTCAACAGCAAGGCCATTTCTCTGTTGTGATGGTAGATACTAAAAATCACAAGAGAACCACCCTCCCCCAAAAAAGAAGTAAACCCTCAGAGATACTTCTCAGTTTCATGTAAATCTAGATGTATAACAATCTCTCTCAAATATTTTCTGCCTGGAATCCATGTAAACTAGTCAAAATACCCTCAAGCCTCGTCTCCACTCCATTTCACATTACAATATAAAAATAATGCTGTGATACTAATATATATCACTACACATTATTTATATATATTAGGGAAGTATATAATTATAAAGAGCCTAGTCTATGTGATTTTCTATTACAAAGCAATGACTTACTAAACTTTCCAAAAGTCAGTATTATTTTGGCCACTACCTACGAGATCTCTTTCTCTTCCTGGACATGCAGTTGAATTATATGTTCCAGATTCACTTGCAATTGAATGTGGCCATGTGCCCATGTTCCAACCCACAGACTATGAACAGAAGAGATGTGTGCTACTTATGGGCCTGGCCCATTAGAAGCTTCCTCACATGAATGCTACTTGCTCTTCTTGCTCCTAGCAAACTGGGACAGAGACAACACTCAGAGCGATTCTGGACGCCTGGCACAGCTTCTGTCAGTTTGGGTCTCTGAAGTTACTGGTAGAAGACGTAACTTCCTGTCCACCAGGAAAACACATGTTGAAAAATTCTAAACTAAGAAATTATGGCACTAAGTTGAAGTTTTAGGATTTGTTAAAGCAGCTAGCACCACCCTAATTTCTCTTAGTCATGTATTGTAAGTTATTTTAAAGGAAGACATTCATAAACAGTCCATCAAATAAATTAGGAGAGATTATATATGCAAACATATTTATGTGCATATATATAACTATATGTGCATATGTGTATATGCACATACATATATATGTATTTGCTTATTTATTTCAGAAGTTACTTATATTTGATTCTTATTTGAAACACAACACATGTTCATCTGGGAAAGTGTTCGAGGAATTATGCAAATTACTAAACACAATTTCTAACAAGGGTTAGCTCTTGTTATAAAATAAATCAAAGGTAGTTTCACATTGAGCAGAAAGTTTCATGTATTTTGTTTAACTTCTAAAATATTAACTAAGTCTATACGGAGATGGTTCAGTAAAGTGTTGAGATGTAACCCTTTTAAAATATTAACTAAGTCTATACGGAGATGGTTCAGTAAAGTGTTGAGATGTAACCCTTTGTGACTCAACGAGAAGGCTATCCTTACTGAGCAGACTGGTGTTTGGAACGAGTTCCTCCAAAAATCCACTGAAAGGCACCCCAGTAGCTTACAAAAATTGAAATTTGAACTTTTTCATTGTTTTAAAATGACAATTTGGAAGTGGTTCTCATCTGTGTATTAAAAATAATGGATACTGACCTATTCAAACATTTGAGACAGACCTTGAAGTCTACTAAAAATAAAGAGGTCCTTTTGCTAGAAAAGACCACTTAGAGACCTGGGTTTGATCCCTGGGTTGGGAAGATCCCCCAGAGAAGGGTATGGCAACCCACTCCTGTGTTCTTGCCTGGAGAATCCCCATGGACAGAGGAGCCTGATGGGCTACATGGGATCAAAAAGAGCCGGACAGGACTGAGTGACAAAGAACAGAGACCTTCTGAAGTCTATGAAATTTACTTTAACTTACAAATCAAGGAGCTAACAGAAAGCTTTGTCCCAAACTGTAAGTTAGACTACGCCATTAGACAGAAGCAGGTCACCTTCATAACATTTTCCATATAAGTCTTAGTTATAAGCCACTACTCAAAAATGTCAGGGAAACTAATCAAAGTTTCTACCAAAGCAAAACTTGATAGACTGCATGTTAATATAATCAATACAGAAGGATGACCATCTTACAGAAAACAGCGGGAAAAAAAAAAAAAGCTTTCAAAAGATATTTTCACATTCTAAAAACTCAAATGGATGATTGTTAAATAGCATGCATTTCTTAGTTATTTACTATACTCAACATCTGTTTGCTAAGACCTAACCCCTTATAGGACAATATACTGTCCCTTCATCATCACATTGCTTTATCCTCCCAAAGCAGCTGACAAAGCTACGGGAAGAGCAACCTAAATTCACTGTATCTACCTTCTTACTGATTCTTCTCTCTTTCAACATTTGAAACCTAGTTTCTAATACTTTCACTATGTTAAAATGGTTCTACCAGAAGTTCCAAATAACCCGCCAAAGGTCAAAGCCAACAGCTTTCTCAGCCCACAGTCTTCAGGGCATTTCTCCAATCCCTTTACAATATTAATCTTTACCTTAATATACCCAAAGCACTCTGAACCAAGACTGAATCATGGTAAGCACTCTATAATGCTAGTAAAGTCACTACTATTGTTCATTGTACAAATTCTATTCTCTCATGTCCTTGACAGAGGAATCTTATTCTCCATCATCTCTGAATGGTTTGTTGCGGTCATGGCCACCTTCCTCTTCCATATTCTAAATTCAACTTTTCTACAGCCTGTATCCTCAGGTTTCTCTTCATTTTGTTACAAACTTTTTGCATCTTTTAATTACAGCACTATAACCTAACCTAATACATGTATAATCTCTAGATGTTGCATATTCTATTGCTGAGACCTCTTTCATAGCAGTTGCTTCCTCAATTTCTTGACTTATAATCCTGCCTAGCTTTTCCCTAGGCTATTACAAATGTAAAAGTGGCTTTTGTAAGTAGAATTTAACATGAACACCACATATGTATGATAAACTCAAAATATGCCTGCTAAAACTCTTACTGCTGCAGCGTTAAGTAAATGTAAGGCTCAGGAGAAGGAAGTTCTCATCTGTTGATTGCATTTGTGTGATTGCATTTCTCAGTCATTACTGATGACTCTTACGAGGTGCACCCTTTGAATAACCCACAAAGTTTGTCAAATACCCAAGCCTTCTGTAAGCCAGTCACCTTATCACCCTATTATTTTCCATAGCAGAGCATCTTTCTGCTTGAATCTATGTGCATTTGATTTCAAATGCCTCTCTGCATATGAATCCCAAGAAGCAGTAGAAGAAATGAACTGAATAGCTTTACAAAGTTAGGGACTGTGCAGGCCTTCAGCAATGTATTTTCTCATGTTTCAAAGTAAGTTTAAACTAACCCACTTGTTTTGTTTCAGAAAACCTGTACATTAATAGAATAGCAGTGCAGTAATAAAAGACTGCTCCTGGAGATACAAATTACAAAGTGAGTTGCTCTGCTCTGTGAATTACTACAGTCAATTCAGTCTAAGATGAAAACAGGACCATTTTGAAAATAATTCTAACTTTTCTTTATAAAAGCCTGGATTCTTACAGAGCAGCTGTGCCAATTAAGCTGTTTTATCAGCCTCAGAACCTTCCTTCTACACTCTGCCCTGAGGGACTGGGTCTCTGCAAACCCCATTTCTGCTCAGCCAGATGCTCTGTGGAAGGCAATGTCATAGGAGGCATTAAGGGGAGACTGCAGGGCTGAAAGGGGAATGGAGATGCTCTCTGTGGGCTTCCTGGTGGTTCTGTTAGCATCAACCCAGCAGCGTCTCTTCACCTCAACAGGGGCAATTCCCTCCAATGGCGGGAGCTGAACACAGTTTGCTGTTTTTCAACACTGCAGCATCAGCCTCATCTGCCTCCTCAGAGACACCAGCACAAACTGGTCCATGTCTCCTCTTCAGAATTCTGAGTTTCAACTTTATGAGGTCTCTCTAAGTTTCTAAATATTACTAATTTCAACCTCTTCTCTTGTCTCCCCTCGTCCTGGTGGTGGTACTACCTTTCCACATTGTAATTACATGATGTGTCCACGTTCTCATTTTATCCCCTCAGTTACTAGTTAACAACACTGTTCCTAGTTAATCTTTTTTATTAATTTCTCTCCATTCAAAAAGATGGGGTGGCTCCCAACCCGATTATATCTACTGATATAGAAATTTATATAGCACATTCCATTCAAACTTCAGTTTCCCAAAGTATGTCCTAATAAGTGCTGTAAGATACTCCAAAAAATTGAAAAGTTTTTTGTGTTAAAAAAAGGTTAAGGAAACAGCACATCACAACCCTCCCATGGTCTATTACCTTGTAATATGTCAAGAAAATTTGGTGCTTTCAGAAATCCTACTGAGAAAATGGCTTAACTCAAAGTTTTCCAAACTTATTTCAACCTGGAAACCTTCTTTACATAATTTTTTTTAACACTGTTGAACTTGAGTTCAGCAGAACACACACAGGGACTTGTTAGTCTTGGCTACTCATTGCATGTTTAACTTACAACCCTGTCAAATCATTTTATATTACATAGGCATATCATAAAACATCAGTCATACATTAAAACCTATAGGCTAAATATGAAAATATTTAATATCTTTAAGTATTCAAATAAATATATACATGTGTGTAATCTTAACATATGTTTCCACATAACATATTTGTTAAATAAATTGAATATTAAATGATTAGTGTCTTGAAATCAGTTCTGCTTAACAGGACTCCTCACTCAACATAATATATTGTTTAACAGTTTCAGTCAAACACTACAACTAGGAGCTCTTAGCCAGGACACAGAAATAGTCTTCTGTTCAAGTTGTATTTATACATTTGCCTACTTGTATTTATAACTATTAAAATCAATATCTGAACTACAGATAGAGGTTATGTGTACATGACTGAACATAAACATGAGATTTTCATACTTTCATAAACAGCATTGCTGCATAATGCAAAGGTCCATCCCAGTTTAATCTGTGTTCAGTAAAATAATCTAAAACAGAGTCAACTTTATCATTATATCCTCACCACAAGAAATCCCAGAATACTCAAATATATAAGCAAGTATCCATGATCGAATATATACTAGAAAAGCATGTTATCTTTGAAATAACTAATGTAGTATTTTACAAAAATAAACTGTACTGGAATCTCATTTCAATATTTCCTGGAATACTCATATATATATATATTCTGTATATTTTATTCTATTCATTATATGAATGTAATTTCCAGAAGCCATATGGATATAAGAAAGTTTTTTAGAGAGTATGTGCTCTGTAGTAGGCATAGTGGAGAAGGCGATGGCACCCCACTCCAGTACTCTTGCTTGGAAAATTCCATGGACAGAGGAACCTGGTGGGCTGCAGTCCATGGGGTCACTAAGAGTCAGACACGACTGAGCGGCTTCACTTTCACTTTTCATTTTCATGCACTGGAGAAGGAAATGGCAACCCACTCCAGTGTTCTTGCCTAGAGAATCCCAGGGACGGAGGAGCCTGGTGGGCTGCCGCCTACGGGGTCGCACAGTCAGACACGACTGAAGCAGCAGCAGCAACAGTAGGCATAGAGCTAGGGTTATACATGTAACATCTTGAATTGTTAACAAAAAAAAGCCCAAAACTTTGCAAAGTTATTAATATCACTCCTATTTATATATGAGAAAACTGAGGTTCAAGAGATTTAAAGGCTTTCCTCTAATTACACAATCTCTATTTGCTAGAGAATAGACCCTTTCTATGACACAATCCTGAACTCACATGGGTCTTTGAAACAGCAAATGACTATGGTAACATTGAGATGTTCCACTGCAATTCAAAATCAGTTCAGGCAACGTGTTTCTTTATTATTACTAGGAATAGTTTATTGGACTTTGTAATAAATCAAATCAGGACTGTAAAAAAAACAAGATAAAACAAAATCCTCTTCACAAACACATAAAAAATAGTGTAAGTTTTACTCTAACTTGATCTTTGTTAGATGCGATCACATAAAATACTCCACCAATAGATATGACAAATGCACTTTATATTTCAATGTGTCAAACCATTTCAATGCTCAGAAACTATGTGGAAGCTGGCAGGCAAGCAGACTATATTAAATTTTTCTCTGGAATCGACTTCAATTCTAGACTGAATTATTGGAATTTTAGTGACCCTAAAAAAGGCTGTCAGAAATGATATTCAACACAGAGTTTTCAAATCTAATGCTCTATTACACATACTTCACATAAAATAATATAGTTTCAATATAAACAAACCAGTCAAAAACAACATTCTATTTGTCCTTGTAATTTTGTGCCCATTTTGATATTGATTTGTCACAGCAGATTCTTAAATGTATTTGTTTCTTAAGAGAAAACTCACAGGCTTTACTTTATGATTCAATAGCTTGTTTGGATATGATGCTATAATATTTGCCCAAAATGCTCTTTTATTTTTTTTTAAGCACATCAGCACAGTAAACAGGTGGTTAATATCACTAGCTATTAAAAGGCCTGGGTTTCTCAAAACTACTTTTCGCTTTGTTTTTTTGCACATAAAACAAAATTGTCTTAAGTGATTTCCAGCCATGCATAACCAGTTGCCCTGGGAGCCTAATTAGCCATTGGTGAACGGGGAGATGGCTTAGCTCCCTCCTCTAGTTCTGACAGGAGGACAGGCATTTTTCACTGGATGGAAGTCCTGAAACCAGTAATTTACAAAACAGTTCAATCTTGAATTTATTCTATTTTATCTAAGAATTAAGAAAACAATTGTGCATGCATCTATATTTTTGCCATTGCTCCTGCAGCTTGCCAGTTTACGCCGTACCGGTACTGTGCTTCCGGCAGAGAATGTTAAATCTCAAAAAGTGTTAACATAAGGAAAGTGAGAAATAAAATGGAAAGCCAGTTTGCTAATTTATAAACACATCATTTTAAACTTCTACTACTTTGTAGAAAATATATTTTTTCTACTGCATGAAGCCACAGCTGGGTATCTAACTTGATCTCTGAATTGCCCAGCCCTGTGATAGACAGGAAGGCGCCAAAGGGGATCCCATAGTGAAGAGTCCAGCTCGAAAGTGGGCCTGGGTAAACCCACACCTGCAATCTTGAACTCTGCCTAGGGGCACCAGAGAAACTGATGACACAAGAGCCAGTGCCATTTAAATGGAAGAGAGAGCCCAGCATCCCCAACCCACTCCTAACGGTGCATGCAGGGACCCAGCTGTGCATCCACACACATACGTTCATCTGCATGCTCATTCTCAGATGGACCATTTGAGATATTCATTTTATTCACAGTGTTAAGGGAGAAAGAAGATGTGGTTTTGGTAGCATTCTGAATTGAAATATCAGGAAATTCTATGGTATTCTTGGTTTTATAATATTTTTTTGGGCAAACTGAGGCACACTGTTTAGACTTCTGTGTATGAGTCCTGAGGCAAGACGATCATTAAGATCTGCCTTCTCAAATAATTTCCCGAGGATAAAATGATCTTTAAGAATTACAGATTATCATCATTACCTTGTGCCTAAGTAACAGCTTCTCTCTTCATTTAAGAACAGTCTCCTGTGGCAGTATAAAGTATATTTCGAATTTTTCAAAAGGTTCAACTGCTTAGCCAAATGAGTTGCTAACGATTTATTTCTTCTTTTTATTTATTTTGATTAACAAACATCTGATACATAGCAATCCTAATAATTTCACTGCAATCCAGTTAGGATCAGCCTGACTCACAACCATGGGATGAACTTACACTGAATTACAAATATGGAACTGAGTTGGCAAGTTAGCCTTTGGCAAGAAGTTCAGCAGAAAAAAATCTCTCTTCTGAATTCCTGCTGTTATTCGTGGAACAATTTTGGTAGTCAATTCATATGCTACAGGTAAGGATATGCTTACTTCCCTCAAAATAGTGTCCATTAGCTTTAGAAATTAATACTAGTTTTTCTTACGAAATAATTTCCTAAGTTTTATGAAGGGGGAGGAAAAGTCAATCTTGGATGAGGGTGTTTACATATCAGTATAAGGAAATACCTTCAACAAGAATTTGAAACTTTGAACATAGCCAGGACGAAAACAGCTCATACAGACTCGCCCTTTCTATTGTACTTAAAGAAAGCTGGTTGCTACCTTTGGTTGACTTTATTTTATGTAACTATTCCAAAATCACAGTCAGGAGAGTGAAATATCTTTAATATCTAGGTTTCCAAGAAGAAGGAACAGACATCTCTCCATCTAATCTATTTCCTAGTGGAAATGACCTTGACAGTAGTCATGTAAACTAGCAAAGACACACCAGTCTGACCCATGTCATTACTAACCTATTTTTTAACCAAGATTTTGTTTTAGGACTATACGTTTGATCAATTTTTTTTCCTTTTAACAATCCATGTTCAATATGTACCCCTGCACTTTTTAACACAGCATCAGTTGCTACAACTAGCGCTAACTTGGGACTAATTAACCCTAGCTATCGCCTGGTGCTGTGATTTACCCGCATATTTATCTAGTATTGTCTGAGTTGCTACACAAGGAGTAGTTTTTGCTCTGCCTTGGCAATCCACATCAGCTAGTTGAAAGATTCAGTTAAAACCAGAGAAAAGTAAGTAATGAGTAGTTGGGAACTGAACACTTTGCTTCCTAAGTCATAAAGGTAGTCATCCAAAAAGACAGACTGTGTGAACGGTCACCATTATGGTACTTCCTTCCTCTGTTTTCTTACTATACTGTTCTTACTCTGTTTTCTCATCTTTAAAATGGAGTAAAAGGACCATACTTCAGGGATTTCTTTTGATAAAGTAGTTCTTCCAAGGAGCATTAATTTTAAGTGACAGAATGTAATGTTACTTAGTTACACGGGTGATGTGATTATTTGCAAAACAAATTACACTTTTATCTCAGCACTTAACAAACATGACTGTAATCCAATTTGTATGATGCTATGCCTGGTAATTTTTAACCTTTATGTTTCTTACACAAACATACAGGTTACATACATACAGGTTACTGAAAGCAAACACATATACATATACACATACATACACTCTCCTCGAAGACACATTAGAGGCTTTACCACATCATAAACCCCCTTCTAGACGCATTCCTAGGTTGGTTAGTAAAACCTCCCTTAAACACCAGCAAGAGAGCAACCCCAGCTATCAGTGCTGACATGCTTAGTGAATACATATCTGCATCTTCACAAACTAAACTGGGTCTGCAAAGTCAAATAAGCCAAACAAGAAAATGGACACCATATTTTTAAAACCCATCCCAAGTGCAGAACATACTCAATTGTCTGATAAATTGGTTAAAATTGGTGCCACTAGAATTGAGTCACTGAAGAGTTTATTTCTGTCACCATATTAACTGTGTCATGTAGCATTTGCACCTAATGAACTTAATGTGGCTTATGGCTATGCACTGCTTCCTCTCAGAAACAAAATCTAAATGTTCCTGAGTCTGGCCAACTGGCATCCAACACTATCTCAGCAGAGGCACACCAGCACTAAGGTTCCATTCTGGCCTCTGGCTAATGCATTTTTATTTCATGTTTTCTCTAAATGCAAGATGCTTGCACTAAAGCACTCAGCAGTTTTTAGAAACAAAAAGAGCCACAGAAGTAATCTGTGGTTTGTTTTTGACAAGTTCACTGCACACAAATTTTCTACAACTCACGACAGGGTAGTTGAAGAGGATTCTCAAATAAGATTAATCACAAAGGCAGTAACTTTTGGACTTTTACCCACAAGAACTGAAATGGAATCATTCTTGGAAGTAAAAGGAGCATGGAAGGAAAATAAAAACAGGCTTTTAAAAATCACTATGACACTTCTATAAATTTCTGCAATGATATGAAAGCCATACCATAATGCTCAACTCTACTTGACGCTCAAGGACCTTGTTATAACTGAAAGTGTTAGAACAAGGTCCTTCTGATATTTACAGAAATGAACTCACCAAACACTGAGATGCAATGGTCGACACTATAGTGAGTCTGCAATGTAGCTGGATACCCATATTGATTAAAAAAAAAAAAAAAAAACAACATTCTGTAGTTTTGCCTTTTTCCTTTTGTGTTCTTTGTTGAAGGCAGATTTCATAAGGCTTTAGGGTTATGAGTTCTTTTTGTTAACAGTATATTTAAATTTTAGAGTTTTTCCTCTCCTTTTTCTCTAAAGTTCCTCCCATCATCATTTCTGCCACATAGGAGCCATTTGCTCCATATTGCTTCTGCTATAAACTCTTCCCTTGTGGAGTTCAGAAGTCATAGCTTCTCTCAGAGGATATCTAAATATGGCAGTCACTCTTACCCCTTCCCCACCAAATACAAGGGTCTCTGGACAAAGTCATCCTTCAGTTTTGCGCACATGTGCTGGAGCTAACCTCTGGATTATGCAACTGCAATTCCCTTCTTACTATGCACTCTCAACAGAGCCAAATCTCTGCTCTTTTAGGACTGAGCAGGGCAGACCTCAAAATAAAACTTTAAAGTCTAAAGCTAAGGCAATTAAAATTTCACTGTGCAAATAAATCTTGCCTGTTGCTCTCTGGCAACATCTTCAAAGATGCTATTTCTCTACAACTGATTATCACTATAAATGGTAGTTAGCAGCCTTTAGCCCCAAGAACACGAAAGCTTGTGAAAGCCTAAACATATCAGATAAATTCAACTTTGTAATAACTGTACTTAAGTAAACTGGGCGTCAGAATAATGGACTGAATAGCGCCATATTAAAGGTTGATAGCAAGTCTACACAGGGCAATGACAGAGCTGTCGTGTCCATCACTGCCAGGTGAGATCTCAGCATAGCCAAGAAGAGGTCAAACAGAGCAGGCTCTCAGACTACAAAAGCTCCTGAGGAAGTAGAAGTGTGGGAGCTCTATTGACCTTTGGCCAGCCAGTTCCGAGAGAGAGACAGCACTGGCAATATGCACAGGAAAAAAGCTCAACCTTTGGAGGCCAGTGGAGTAGCCAAACAGGGAACTAGGCTCCGGTGCAAGAGTATCCCTTTCATCACTGATGCTTGATTTGTAGGACTGACTGCTGAATCAGGGCATACAGAAGTTGTATCCTATCCTCAATACCTTACCGGAATTTTCATCTGTAGAACATGCTCCTTACTAGATACTGGTACTTAAGAGTTTCTTTTAGCTTCAATTCCTTATAAGTGTATCATTGCTACACTTAATAAATACCTGAAGACTACCAAATGGAACGATGATAATTTACCAGGCAAAAATAGCCTTTTACACAAGGATGAATGGGAAGAAATTAAGCTGTTATCTGGACAAATCAGACTTGGAGTGTGTGTGGGGGGGAGGGGAAACCAGAAATATTTATACAATTGATGTAAGTTTTTTTTTTTTATTTGAGTCCAAGTCTGTCTTAGGATAAACTGTCAACTGCACACGCTCAGGAGCCACACCCTTTACAGTCAGTTCAGTGCCTCTGTTCCCACATCGGTTCCCACTTCCGGCTATGCCAGCAGCAGAAGCTACATGACATGCTTGCTGTGTTCTTCCTCTTTGGCTACTCAAAGGTCTCCTGGCATTGCCTCAACTATCTCCCTCCTAGATGGTATGCAAATAAAAATGATATGTGTGTGTTCATGCACACCTGAGAGAGCTTAGTTGTGTCCAACTCTTTGTGACCCCATGGACTGTAGCCCGCCAAACTCCTCTGACCATGGAATTTCCCAGGCAAGAATACTGGAGTGGGTAGCCATGTCCTCCTCCTCCAGGGAATCTTCCCGACCCAGGGATTGAACTCGCATCTCCTGCATTGGCAGGCAGATTCATTACCACTGAGCCACCTGGGAAGCCCAATAAAAGTAATAGGAGCAGCTAATATTTTCTGAGCACTTACAAGGTTATTCGCTTGGTCTTCTATGCAGTCCTATAAGTTAATTTCTATATTTATCTTCATTTTATAGATGCGGAGACCAGTGTTCCAAAGGCTAAGCAAGTTGTTCACAGTTACAGGGCTAAGAGTTGGAGAAGACTCTTGAGAGTCCCTTGGACTGCAAGGAGAGCCAACCAGTTCATCCTATAGGAAATCAGTTCCTGAATATTCATTGGAAGGACTGATGCTGAAGCCGAAACTCCAACACTCTGGCAACCTGATAGGAAGAATTGACTCAATGGAAAAGACCTTGATGCTGGAGAAGTTTGAAGGCAGGAGGAGAAGGGGACAACAGAAGATGAGACGGTTGGGTGGCATCACCAACCCGATGGACATGAGTTTGAGCAGGCTCCAGGAGTTGAGGATGGACAGGGAAGCTGGTGTGCTGCAGTCCATGGGGGCGCAAAGAGTTGGACACAGCTGAGAAACTGAACTGACTGAACTGAACTGACAGGGCTAATAAGAGAGTCATGATTTGAACCCAGTTATTTTAATGAGTCTGGAACTTCAGCACCACTGTATATAGTTCTTTGTGGCAAGAGGTTTCTCCTAGTCCTCTCCTTTTCACCTTCATTCTCTGAGAATCAGCCCTTCCTTGTGCACTATGTTCTGTCCCTCCCGAGTTTTTGCTTATTGTCACAATGGGAAGCAATCTCATAAGCTCATCCATGATCAAGTCCTAAAAGCAGATGACCATATGGAGAATGGACTGGGGAGGGGGCAGACAAAACTGGAGGAAGGGAAGACAATTAAGAGGTTGACTCAGGCTAGAGATAATGGTGGCCTGAGATGGGTTAAGGCAGTGGAAAAGGAGAACAGTGAAGATTTGATAACTATTTAGAAGAGAGCACCACCAGCGTGCAGTGCCTGATTGAATATGGCTATGAGAATGCGGGTGGAGGGACCAAGAACGATGCTTCAGTTGTGGCTTATAAATATGAGGTAATGGTGATGCCATATATTAAATAGTAAAGAGGGAAGAAGGAACAGGTTTTAGCAGGAGCTAAAGAGTTTAGTCTTGGAGGGAAGGTCATGGTGATGATTCTTGAACATTCATGAACAGGATGTTGGATGAGTTTGTCTGAAACTCAGAAAAGAGAAATGGGACAGGAACATAAATGCAGTCATAATAAGCATAGTAACATAAGCTACAGAAGTGAATGGGATTGGCACAGATCCCATAATGTAACTCTGGTTCTCAGTTTAGATATTCATTCTACCAAGAGGGTCAACCTGGGATTCCTTGGTCGCTCAGACGGTAAAGCATCTACCTGCAATGCGGGAGACCTGGGTTCAATCCCTGAGTTGGGAAGATCCCCTGGAGAAGGAAATGGCAACCCATTCCAGTACTCTTGCCTAGAAAATTCCATGGATGGAGGAGCCTGGTGGGCTACAGTCCACGGGGTCGCAAAGAGTCGGACACGGCTCAACCAGTAATGTGTTTCATGTACCTGGTCAGTGAATCATTCATCTTCTTCTAGTGAGGCAATTACTTTAGGAAGATAATTTCTACCAGCACACAGAGGTTTAAAGACGAATTTTAAAACCTTTAAAACTACTTTGCAATTGCTATATACACTATCCATATACTATCCCTGTACTGCATTTCTCTCTTCAGGTTTTACTGTTTTCAGTTATTGCTATTCATATGCTGTCCCCTCAACACAGTCTTTGTTTAAAATATACCTGTACTCTCTCTTTGTCACACACACACACGCTTATACACACACACGCTTATACACACACATATATATATATATATTCGTGTGTGTGTGTATATATATATATATATATCTTAGAGGTAAGAATTTATAGCTTCTATTATTAAATAAAACCTGCTAACAGTCCCAGTAACAAGTGGGCGTTGCTTTTTATTGAAGTGCATCTTATAAACTGAGAAAAGATGGAGGAGAACAGGCTAAAATTGGTACACATTTTTAAATGTTCAGGCATCAGAATCTGGCAGGTGCAACTGAGAGACTTCACTAGGGCATGTGTATGCCTGCAGATGTGTGTGCATGGTGACAGCAAGTGTACTGAAAGTGATCTAGAGTCTAGCTTTTTCAGAAAGATTTAGTCACATGATTCTGAATACTCCCTAACTAGGAACACTGCATTACAATTTATTACCTTACTGATGACCCTTCAAATGTAATAAAGAAACCAGTAAATCAGAATAATTGATAATTCAGGGTCGTTTGAAGTTCAGCTCCACATTATGTAATAATGTGAAAAAATACATCGAGGTAAATTTACCTTTATACAGAATGATGTATTTCAGCACTTTGGAAGCTCCCATTTATAATCAACAGCAGAAACACTATGTAACTGGAGACTGGAATTCAGGGCTGGTATTCTAGTGTGATTAAAAATAATTCCCACATTTATTAAAGCTGAATCTAATTGCTTATACTGTAAAATTTAGATCAGGGGATGATATGCATTAAAAGTAATTTATGTTCCAGAACTTTCACTAATTCAGACTGACATAACTTCCAGATAATTCATACTTTTGAAGTTTTTTAATGAAATACTCAAAGTAACAGCATTACCATTGTTTATTAATATTGAATGAGCAAAATAACAGTGCACCAAAAGTTTTGTTTTAGCCCTTGTAATTTAAATGATGCTATAATTGTCAAGTAGGTTTTCCTATTATGAATATAGCAGTAGATACCATTATATATCAAGTCTCTTAAGAAATGACTCTGTAAATCAATTATTTGCATAGCTCAGAATGCTTCTTTCCTGCTAAATTAAGTCTTAAAATAGTCACAATTAAAATTTTTCAGTAAGAGTGTCTCAATTAATTAATGGGTCAGAGAAAAGCCTCTCTATTTCAACTTTGTATCTTAAATTCCTGGGAAAATGAAACTGGTGGTTTAAAGCTGAAATGAATATTCAGCATAGGAAAAACTACCTCTCCATTTTAAGTCTCAATCCAGAATGTTTAAAATCACCTTATCAGAAAGGACCTGAATGGAGGTCATTTGTAAATAAAATTATCCCTATTAACCCAGAGAATAGAGTCACTAAGAGCACTGACCACCTCCAAACCATTTCACGAGGACAAAAAAAGTGACTGCAATTTGCAAGGTTATATGTACTTATCTTAAAATACTTGATATTTCAAAGTCCTTAGTAGAATGTTACCCATAAACCAAAACTTATCAATTATTTTCCTATAAGGGACAACAAAATAGGGAAAAATGTAGATTTCAGAAATCTAATCATTTCCTTGGTGGATTATTTTACCCTTTTTCCTCTCCCAGTTTGGATTCCAGGGGCTACAAATAGAAAACTCTAAGAGTATAAGCCAAGTAAAGGCATAACCTTACTGCTAGTCTGTTAGCGGTTTTCCACATTTATTAAAACAGTGAAAAACTAGTTATTCATAGACATTTGGGTAGGTACACACTTCAGTACACAATTTCAAAATATCAGTTCTTCCCATTTTGCTTTTTCCCTACAATATATGACTTCCAATTATCCCCTGGATTGAACATGTTATATAAATGGTTGTATCCTTGCATTACACTTTGATCTATTAAAGCATATTTCTTGAGCTAATCATAAATACTATTTAATTTCATTTAATTTTATGTAATTTCTTTTAGAGAAGAGAGCTTCTTTTATACAAAGCACATTCAAAGGCTAAGCATCACCATTTCCTAGTACTGCTTCTTTACATTAAAACTCTATTTTTCTTTTATTATGGTCGTTTAGTTGCTAAGCTGTGTCTGACTCTTGTGAGCACATAGACTGTAGCCTGCCAGGATCCTCTGTCCATGGAATTCTCCAGGCAAGAATACTGGAGTGGGTTGCCATTTCCTTCTCCAGGGGATCTTACTGACCTAGGGATCAAACCCCAGTCTCCTGCATTGCAGGCAGATTCTTTACCAACTGAGCTATGAGGGAAGCAATTCCTTTACTGTATGTTAGATAAAATCTTAAAGCCAGGGTTACGAACCAAGGGTTCACAGGGTCCATGGGATGGATTCACTAGATTTTGAGTCCCCCGAAATACATGCAGAATTGTGCAAGTATGTAAAAAACATGTAAAGGGTGGTAATATTAATATATTCACAACTCTCATCAGATTTTAAGAGTCTATGCTCTCAAATTTGGTGCCAAATGAATTATGGCACTAAAACATAATGCACATTATGACACTTGTTTATACTAGAGCCAAAGCTGAGCAGCGTCACAGTGGGACCCGGGAGCAGAGATGCTCCTGCTCACCTGCCAGCAGTGCATGCTGCAAGCTCACCCACGAGTAAACTGTCCAGGCTCTCCCTTGGGGACCCACCATTGTCCCAGAGAGAACTTACAGGATCTGAGCTAAGCTGGACCTGACCCTGTCTACCAGGGCTTTTGTGTAAACTTGGGGGGGAAAAAGTCCCCCAAGATTCTCCCTTGCACAGACTTAGCTTCCTGAGTGCAAGGCTTGACTCCTAGAAAATGCACTGTCAGTTCCTAAAATTCCCTTGACTGGGCATCTTTGTGCAGCACACAAACTTTGCAATTGGTTTCGGTCCCTGACAATTTGAAGAATGAGATAAAACTTCAGTTAACACCAGTTTTCAGATTCCATCAATCTTGAGGGAAAGGGAAGACCACCGCAAACTTACACAGCTTCACTGATTTTATTTCTAAGTCAGTCTCACTTGAGAGTCCTTAACCTGCATTTACCAAGTTAGGGAAAATACAGAAAGTCTATTCTGATGTAGTTTCATTTTCTTGCTTATTTTAAGGATTAAATAGTTTTAGTTTAGATTGTGTAGATGTTGTCTTTGGTAACTTATTTTTAGACTAATGTGGCAATTAAAAAGAGAGCTTGAAATTAGACCTTGACTAGAATCTATGTTTGTCCACTTATGAGCTCTGTGACTTCTGACTCTCAGATCCTTAATAATTCAAATGCTATCTAACACTAGAATGAATATACTGTGGTACAGTCTCAAAATGAAACACTATGGAGCAATGAGAATGAACAAACTACAATGATAAACAAGCTAAATTCACAAACATAATGTTGAGCAAAAGAAGCCAAACATAAAGGAATACCCCCTACATGATTCCATTTATATGAAGTTCAAGATCAGGAAAAACTCATCTATGGTGTTAGGAGACAGAATTACTCTTGGAGAGGAAAAGGAAAATGATGTGAGAGGGACATGAGCATGTCTTCCTGGTGCTGGTGGTTTTATTTCTTGATTAAGGTGTTGGTTATACTCAGGCATTACCATTTTTATGTCAAGCTGGAAGAAAAGCAGTTAACAGAAGTTTGGGAACATTAAACAAGTGACAGCAGAGTTCCAGATGACCATCAAAGTGACATTTAAAATATTCCTGAGCAGGGAGTCAGTCAAATGCTAAGAGAACAAGCTGAGGAGCTAAGCTTAGAGGAGATGCTGAGAAGTCCACAGTCATGAACAGCCTTGTGGAAGGTGACTGGAGGCTTCTGCCTTCTGTGCAGACTTGTAGCAACAGAAAGAGTTAATCTTACAAACTGCTTATTTTAAGAGTGTGTCATTTTTTGTAAGAGCAACAAAATAAAAAGTTTTTTAAATAGTTTGCTTCTAAACTAAAAGGATTTGCTGCTAATAAGTCATTCAGTAGTGTCTGACTCTGTGCGACCCCACAGACGGAAGCCCACCAGGCTCCCCCGTCCCTGGGATTCTCCAGGCAAGAACACTGGAGTGGGTTGCCATTTCCTTCTCCAATGCAGGAAAGTGAAAAGTGAAAGTGAGGTCGCTCAGTCGTGTCCGACCCTCAGTGACCCCACGGACTGCAGCCTTCCAGGCTCCTCCGTCCATGGGATTTTCCAGGCAAGAGTGCTAGAGTGGGGTGCCACTGCCTTCTCCAAAAGGATTTGAGGATGTAAGATAAAAAATTACAAAATTAGAAGACTAATACATGCTGATTTAACATAGAATTTCCTCTTTGAAAGATAGTTAATATCTGTACACAGCTTTATAAAATATTCTGAAAATCACTGGTAAAGATGTTTAAACTAGTTTTGAAAACATTTTCTATTAAAGTCAGAGTTGAATGTTATTTTAAGAAAAATCAGTTTTTCAACTATTATTCACTTAAAGTTATCCTTACAAAATAACAAATATTATGAGCTTGTTTTCCTCAGATAAATTTTTAAATTAAAAAAAAATGAGTGCCTGATGATGAGTATGAGTTTACAATGCAAAAAATTATATATGAAAAGAGTAAAATAATCATAGAAATATAGATTACACATTTAGTGCAACATTATCATTTCCCATATGAGGAAAGACTTAATTACATGCACAGATCACAGCTCTGATTAATGACAAGACCTGAGCTAGAAGCCTAGGCTCTTGATTCATGGTTTAGTACTAAACCCATTCACAGTTCTCACCATTAGTGTCCAAATCTAGCTTGAGGTTTTTGAAACTGAATTGGCTTAGCTAAACTTTGATTTGGGTGTTACATCACTCAAGTCTGAACATTTAAGAAGAGGGAAAATAAACTAGAAGAGTTAAATATAGTCACAACAACCAAGATCTAAGAATTGGCCAAGCAGTACTTTACAGCTGGCCTAATCAATTCTTTGCATAGTTTATTTAGCAATGGCAGAAAGAAGGCAGACTCTAGGTCTAGAAGTTTTAAAAAGGAACACCAAGATTCCCATGGGAAATCTTCCCATCCTAATAAAACCTATTGGCACAGGGATGTACGAAAGAAACCTGACCATATTAGACCAGGGGAGAAAGGGAGTTTTCCTACCACTTGAAACTCAAAACCATAGCACTGCCTGTGGTATGCTACTGATTTAAATTGAAGATCTACACTTTATGTACACTAGATTCACAAAATTAATCTGGAATCACCTTCACAACAGAAAAAAGACAATAGCCATGGCTTAGGGAAAAGCTTTATTTGCTTTAAGACTCAATATCACACCAGCATCCTAACTTTCTGCTGTTATTCATCTGGACAACATACCTTTTCACCAAGAAAACCACGAAGCACAGGATTTATTGCCATAATGAAGTTCTTTCAGATCTCTGTTTTCTCTGCAGAGGATAGGAGAAAGGCGTTCATCTCACCAGGCAGCTTATTAGGATTAGCACTGAATAAGACACCACGGAATGCCAGGTCTATCAGTTACTAAACACGCATCATACAAACTTTGTCTTTGCGAGAACCTCTGCTCTGCATTTGTCATCCACCTGAATAATTAACAAGTACATGCTGCCTGCCAGCAGCTTAGGGAATTAATTTCCCTAGATTAAATGCAGATCACGTCCACAAAAACTCAGACCACACACACACTGCACTCCTACCTTTCAACCACTAAAAGGTATGAAATACATTGTACAGCCTCCAACTTTGAAGAGATTTAAAACTCAAAAGGAGTGTAAAGTCACACTAGTAATATTTTAAATGTCACTATGATGGTCATCTGGAACTCTGTGGTCACTTGTTTAACGTTCCAACACTTACATTAACTACTTTTCTGCCAGCTTGAAATAAAATAGTAAATCCACAATTCTATATATGCGCTATTTCATGAAATCTGTGTAATTGCATATTCTAAGAACCACAACCAGTAAAAACTTTTAGAAAAGTATCAATAGCATGACAAAAAAAAAAAAACAGAATACGTATGTAATAATACAGGAAAAAATTTAAAGCAAAAATCAAATTCAGAGGCTTCCAACTATATAAAAGTGATTGCATTGAAGTTGTAGACTGCTAATTTCATTTGAAGCTACTAATTATATCTGTTAATCTTCCTACATCATACAATTAAGCAAGTAAAATGTGTGCCCATTAATACATAGGGAAGATCAGCGATTTTACGTTGAAACTCTTTACTGTTAAAATACTGATTTACCATACATAAAACAGAAAAAAAGTTTAAAGATCATAAAGTGACTAGTTTGAAAACGGAATGCATCTCTTTAAATTTCCACTTTCTTGAAATTATATATTGTCCATATAGTGGATGGTATGACGATAGAGAAAAGTTTTAACTTATTTGTAAGTTGTATCAAGAAATAAAAATAAATGAACTTTTTCCCAAAAGTGTGATTTTAATGGAGGCTGACTTGCTTTATAAGCTACGGGGCATTTGTTAAAACTATACCACTCATCTCCAGTTCAATCCTTTTTTTTTTTTTTTTAATGGGTAGCCACATTCTAAACCATCCTAAATTGTAGAGATGCTCACTACTGTTAAACACAGTGGGCCCCACATGTGAGGTACCTATTAATGACATTGTGAGCTCCACTGAATTATGAAGACAGTATAAACACATTCCTTATTTTACACTCTAAGTACATTAGGGATCTATTAAAATGTACTCTTATTGCCAGGAAACTGATCTGTGTTGATATGCTAAGCTTTCATTAGAATGACATAGCTTAAACTTCTAGAACTTTACTCCCTTTTCAATGAAATGCTCTTACCTCTTTGCTTGAAGGGTATATTTATGCGTACACAATCATTCAATATCTGTATTACATTAAATCATTTCCCCCAACCACTATGTGCTTTAACAACATAGTTCTGCTTTCCTCTAGACTTGTCCTATGAAAAGTTATTTCCGATAATTATCAGAAATGTATTATTTCTACTTTAAAATAGTTAACCACATATGAATGAATTTTCAATTAACTATCAGGATAAACAAAAGTCTATTAAAAAAACCTGTACTGCAATAAGGTAAGGTACTAACTACCTGCTAGCATTAATGTGATCACTTGCACAGAAGTCATTAGCTTTTTTGTGCCCCAATTATTAATAATTACAGTATCAGAAACAAATACCCTATATCAAATTAACTCAATTGTTCTGGGACAGACGCTAGGCACGAATTCTCTAATACATATTAATATATACTTTATATATTTAAGATATTGTATATATATTAAAATATATTTTTATGTTAGGGGAATATATGTAATAACCATTTTATCTAGGCTCCCATGCCATGTTTAATGTTTTTGCTACTCTTATTGAAACTGAAATTGAAAATACTTGGCCATGGACCTAGCCCTAACCATGGTATGACTATTGGGAGACAAGTCAAATTGAGGCCTTGGCCCCATTCCTGGGGCTGTATTTTCAGGTAATGCTAGAATCTTGTGCACTGCACAGAAGATTAGCAAATTAGAAGTGACAAACCTCCTCTGCAACTTCTCTAACTCTTATAATAACCCCAGATGAATGCCTATATTCACTAGGCCATACTAATAGGAAAGGTTACACGGTAGGAAAGGAGAAGCGACAGGAAGGTTGTATATCATTAAAAAAGGTTGGAACAAAATGACAAGAAATCTTCCAAGGTCAAATATTGGAATTCATTTTAGATCAGAATAAAGGATACTTGGTACAAAGTGGCACAAGGATTTATAAATCTACATTTCAGATTTTAAAGGATTAGGTTTGCCATCATTTAGGTGCCTTTGTATTTTTTTCTTGTATCACTGATCTGTTCATTCCTGCCACTTTTTTAATAACTGATACCCTCACTCAGAGAAAGCTGGAGTCAATAACAAAAATCCTAAGTAAATTGTTAACTTTTTTGAGACAATCAGTTCCCATAGAAATTTCCTAAGCCTGATCAGAACTCATCACAGTAACAGAACAATGGAGTAACATCAGTCATCAGGAAAAACCAAGATCTGTTTACTTCTTGGTTCTAGGGAAGCTAAACTAGACCCTATTCCCTTATTGTGCATGTGAGGTGGAATAGCCCCAGCAAGATCAAACAGCCTACAAATCTCCATACCCTGTAAAATGATACAGGAAGCAGTGAGACTGGATTGCTGCCACAGGCATCATGAGAGACAGGATGGTTGCAATGTAACGGAAGGAAACAGGCAGGCAGAGCCGCACATAAAGCAATACGAGAGTCACAGATTTCACAGATAAAAGGTAGCTATGCTGAAAACCTCAAGACAAAAAACTAGCAAACAAACAAACATCAACAGTAATTGCTAATGAAGGAAAAGAAGGGAAGAAAACAAAGCGAGACGTGTGGACCACATGGAAGAACCGAGGATTTTGGACACATTAGGACATGAGTTGTAAACAAAAAAAACATACATCTACAAGTTAGAAAATACAAGGAAGAGATGAAGTACACTGGACCAACTGAGCGGAGTAAAGAAGGAAAACAAGCCAAAAATTAACACTTTTAATGAGGTAATACATTCATTTTAAGACATCATTAGGAAATGTTTAAATTAATTTAGAAGAAATAACCTCTGATATTAGAAACCTAAGAAATGAGGTAGCATTGCATGAAGAAATTAAGAGGGATCATTACAATTATTGTTGGATATTAACAAATAAAAAAGACCGATTTAGAAGGAGATACTAACTAACTAGGGAGCAGTTCCTAAATAATAAAACCCCACAAGAATAATGGTAAGTTCTAGAGTTAAGAAAACGAAAAGCTGGCATAAGGAAATGTAAGTTTTACACTGAAATTGAAAATACTGGGAGTCCCTAGCACATATCCGACCTGATTTCACTACTGTGAGAGAAGTCAAATTGAGGTCTGGGCCTTATCTCTGAGCCAAAATAGTATCCAAAATATTAGAAATACAAAGCATGTTTTTTCTCATGTAATACTACTATCCTAAAAAATAATCTTACAGAAATGAAATTTGAAAAAAACAAAAACTTTTTACTTCATTTTAAATTATTTTTGTTTATTTAGTTGCTAAGTCGTGTCTGACTCTTTTGCGACCCCATGGACCGTAGCCTGCCAGGCTCCTGTATCCATGGGATTTCCCAGGCAAGAATACTGGATTGGGTTGCCATTTCCTTCTACAGGGGATCTTACTGACCCAGGGATTGAACCCAGGTCTTCTTCATTTGCAGGCAGATTCTTTACCACTGAGCCACCTGGGAAGCTCTTCAAATTATTAGAAGAACGTAAAGAAATTGACCATCCAATCAAAACATAGCATGTGTATACTTCATCATATATACACACATGAAAATATGTGTAAGTACTTAATTAAGCTGTTCTTTGACACATAAAGTCAACTAAATAAAGCCTCTGATGACCATTAAGTTGAAGAAAAATACACATCACTTTTTCACAAATAATGACACGTCCAGTCCTGCGCGAGTCTCTATCCTTCCTAAGTGTCACAGAAGAGAAACTATAATAACCTTTTACTGGGAGTGTAGGGAAAGCATGTTTATAAAATATGCCAAGAGACAATATGCTTTCTACTCCTGGGAGACTGTTGGTAAATCTTTTTTATGAGTGCATTATGAGGTGAATAATTAACACTTCCAACTGAAAGTTGACTACCATCATAATATTTAGTCAATGAATTGTTACAGCTGAGTTTTAACTCATATGAAAGTAACTATAATACTCTCAATCGTAATAATACTTCAACATAAATCTAAAATAAAAGATAATGAATTCAGTTCAAAAAGTCTGTTCACATGCTAGTGTTGGTTGTTGTATCTTACTATATTAAAAAATGAAACAATATCAACATAAAATATCTTTTCACAAGAAAAACTGCATACTTAATATTTTAATCGTTCGATTTCTATGCCATAAATCTGCTAGAAAAAAAGGGACTCTGCTTGCATTAAAGATCCACAAACCTTTTGGTTTAATCACACGACTAGCCCACTGGGGGCCACTGTGGATGAATCATTCCATGGGAAGGAAGAATAGATTTTTCCCATGCAAATGGGGGGAAAAAAATCAAGCATTCCACTGTTTTATAAGAATGACCAAAGAATCCTCCCTGTTTTGGAGGAGAATATCACACCATAGCGGGTGAGGAGGCTTTACAGATTAATTAGCTGATTGTAAATAAAGAATTACTCATTTTTTCTCCTTCTCATAGCCTCTTCCAAGGGAATAAATTTCAGATAATTCATTTTCAGCCTAACAGGTTAAGGAGACTATAAGTGAAAAAGGAACTAATTTTAGTTACTGGAAGCCTTCCTTTCTGTATAGGATTTATCTCAGTTTCAAATAGTGTTTTCTTGCCCTCCTTCTTTAACACTGAGGAGAACTAGAATGCAAGAATTATCTTGGAATAGACAAATTTCATAAGACTTGTCACTGAAGAATCAGGTAAGGGAGAAGGTAACATAGAATAATTTTCATGTACTTGTGCTTTGTACTTTTGCTTATGCTAGGAAAGCTGCAGAAGAATGAAGTCCAGAACTACAAGCTCCATCTGGATGAAGGCAAACTTTAGCTTCACCACCACTGAAATATCCTGGTAAGTGTCAAATATTTTTCTTATCTTATGCCAAAACCAACACTATCATGATCGTTGTTTTGCTTTTCCATCACTGAACTGATAGGGATTTTCCTAACGAACCAACATATGCTCTCCAGTACTGTTCTTAGATGCTGTCTCCTAAAAGGACAGATGGTTTCCCTTCTTCACTGCCATCATCAACTTCATTGCCACAAAACTGGCTATTCCCTCTCTATACTCACTATGCCGACAGAGGGCCGTATAGTCAAAGCTATGGTTTTTTCAGTAGTCATGTACGGATGTGAGAATTGGAACATCAAGGAGGCTGAGAATCTAAGAATTGATGTTTTCAAACTGTGGTGCTGGAGAAAACTCTTGAGAGTCCCTTGGACAGCAATGAGATCAAACCAGTCAATCCTAAAGGAGATTAACCCTGAATATTCATTGGAAGGACTGCTGCTGAAGCTCCAATACTTTGGCCACCTGATGTGAAGAGCCTACTCACTGGAAAAGACCCTGCTGCTGGGAAAGATTGGGGGCAGGAGGAGAAGGGTGCAACAGAAGACGAGATAGTTGGATTTGGCATCACTGACTCAATGGACATGAGTTTGAGCAAACTCTGCAAGACGGTGAAGAACAGGGAAGCCTGGCACACTGCAGTCTATGGGGTCACAAAGAGTCGGAAATGACTTAGTGAATGAATAGCAACAACAAAGAAATCCTCAAGGACCTCAGCTCTTCCTGCCTACCTCCATTCTTGCATGTTCTAAGGCTTCCTTGCCAAGAGACTCTGATTAGAGAGAGTCAAAGAATGTTTTACTATTATTATTTTCTTACAGGTTAGCCTTCCTTCCACATGTAACACTGTCTGGGGGGATGCCAAACCACTAACTTGCTAATTCATAGAATATAATCCATTCCTAAATGACAGTCTTCATGTATTAGATTTAATTAACTATTAATGAATTGTTGGGGGAAAATGGCACCCCCACTCCAAAGCCCTCCTTTGGACTGACTTCAGGGAAATTCCCATTAGACTAGGATATTTACATGCCCCCATCTCTACTTAATATAGAACAAAGTATAGATAAAGTTAAAAAAGTAAAGATAAAGTTCTGAGATTATCTCAGCTATCTACACTATGAATTCATGAAACTAGTTAAAGTCAATTCAATTCATCATCTAAAATTAGGAAATAAAACTTTTTTTGTTTTTGATGATATGACTACATCACCTCAAGGGAATGACAGTATTAACTCCAGTTCTTAAAACTTAATGGCCTTCTAGGAAAGTATGGATTCCCTGCTCAATTGTTGCAGGTAGACAGATGAGATAGGGAGTAATTACCATTTTTATGCAGAACCCTTGGGGCCTCTATAGTGCCTCTTCACATTGGGAGCCCAATGGGATTCTGTGCTCAGGAATACGTCAACTGTAGAGTAAAACTGGAGAGCCCTCAAATCTTTGAGAGGTTCCTAAATCCCAGACACAGTAATTCTCTCTCAACTAAGGATGACTAGCAGATAAAGTGTTAAGATTTTGAATGAAAATACAGGATAGAACTTTTCAAATTTCCACTTGCACCTCTTTCTACACTAGTGCTTTCTGAGAGAAAAAGAGAGCTCCATCACCCTTCCTTTGAGGCAACAATTATAAGTGGAAATAAACTTATGGTGTGTTAAGCCTAATGAGGAGAGAGAAAGAATTAGGAGCTGGAGATTTCCATTGTCCCCACAGTCCAGAACACAACTCTCTCCTTATCTGGCTGTGACTTACTCATTTGTCAGTCTAGCTAGTACTTCTAGTAAGGTCCACCTGGATCAGTAAATTGGATACTTAACTCTAATGACTATATTTTATTATGCCTACCCTTATATTATTGCATGAAAGTTTAATCTTTTTATCTACTATAGATCATTGAAGGCAAAGTTACTTTGAATAATAACAGCTAGAGTATATAGAGTATTAAATATCATATATTGTGCCAAATGTTTAAACACTTAGTATACAACAGGGCATTTAAACATCATCACTGTCTATAAAGTTGGGATGATTTGGATAATACCAAAGTGAGAAAAGGCTGAGAAACATTCAACAACAGCCACAAGTCAGAAAAGCAAGTCAAGGGCAGAACTGAGAGTTTAAACTTGGGTCAGGCCCAAGTCAGGTATTTCTAACCACTGCTTTACACTGCCTATCCTAGGAAGTCATTTCTTAAGCAACTGTTCATTTGAGGTCTAGTGCTAAGGTCGGGAAATACAACTATCTGGTCTTTTAAATTTTACAACATAAAATTTACAAGAGAAATACCAAATCAACAGAATGAAACAAAATGGGGGAATATACAACAATAAAATGAGAGTATAAAAAGAGTTAACTGTAGACAGGGTCTGGAAAAATTTAAATCAAATTTTCAAGAAGTGTACAGAAAACTTACATTTTCAAAAATAAAGTCTAAAGGACCTTCCAAAGTCACATTAGCTCTCTTTTTCAAACCAACTCCAGTCTTCTGTGCCTTTCCTTCCTTTAACTAGACATTCCATGTCTCTATGGCATACAAATCAAAATTTTCCCATCAATATGATTATTTCAAGAACACAGTGAGATTCAAGCATTTTTAAATTCTCAATTAGACTTATATCCCAATTCCCACTGGCCCACCTCAACTCTCTTGAGCCATCCACAAACCAGTCTGTCAACACTACTCACTGAGTACCAGCTATATTTATAACACAATTCTCCTTTCCATAGATGCTTTAACACTGCTTATTTCTCACTGGCATGACTACTCACTGGGGACAATTGATCTTTTAATAATTTTTTAAAGAGGAATCATTGCAAGTTCGGCCTTCCTAGAAAAGGTCCTATAAATCAGTCTAAGGTAACAATATAAGTTTGCCCTCCAGAGCATTCCATTTTGCTAGCATCAAAATAAACCCAAAATATACAAGTGTGCCCCTAGGATTGTCATACAAAGTGGTTCAATAGAAACTGATTCATGAACACCCAAAGCTGCAAAGAGGCAGTTCCCCTTGGCCATGAGACTCAACAAGTGCTGTCTTCTGGTGAATGAAGGGGGAAGAGCAAGGCAAGTCACATCAGAAGTTCAGTTAATTCTGGACAGCAGCATCTTCAATCCAGCGTAAACCACAGATGCAAAAGGATTAAATCAGAAGATGTGAAGGTTGGGGAAATCATCTTTAGCATATACAAACTGTACAAATGGGCTTCTAGGCTGGTGGAAGTGAAAGCCTAATAGTGAATCTCTCTCACTTGGTAAAGTAGAAGTCTCTATCCCAAATTCTCTGCAGTGTGTGAGACCCGCTCCTACAGCAATGCAAGGTGGCAAGTGTTTTAAGTGAGAGCTAGAACAGCTCCTCCTGTTCAGCAGCTGATGGGCTGACAGACACTTGAGAACTGAAGAAGCAGCTGAGAATATCTGGCCTTTTTTTCCTCTCTCTTAAACTGGGTAGATATTTCAGTTCCATAGGTCTGTGCTGACTGCTGCGGCTGCTGCTGCTGCTAAGTCGCTTTAGTCGTGTCCTCTGTGTGACCCCATAGACGGCAGCCCACTAGGCTCCCCTATCCCTGGGATTCTCCAGGCAAGAACACTGGAGTGGGTTGCCATGTCCTTCTCCAATGCATGAAAGTGAAAAGTGAAAGTGAAGTTGCTCAGTCGTGTCCAACTCATAGTGACTCCATGGACTGCAGCCTACCAGGCTCCTCTATCCATGGGATTTTCCAGGCAAGAGTGCTAGAGTGGGGTGCCATTGCCTTCTCTGCTGCACTGACTACTTTATGGTTTTATTTTAAAAGTTTGGAAATGATAGCAGTGATTTCTCACCTACCGCTTTATAAGAGTGCTCCAAGGAACTCTCATGGGTTCCATCACTGAGTTGAGAAGAGCCCGAGTGGAGGAAATAGCAACCCACTCTAGTATTCTTACCTGGAGAACCTCATGGACAGAAGAGCATGGTAGGCTACAGTCCATGGGATCACAGAGTCGGACACAACTGAAGTGACTTAGTACACACACAAGGAACTCTAGTCCCATCAGTGATAATGTTCTAGGATGAAGAATTCTATGGATAAATATACTTGGGGGAAAGCTACATGTCACAGTTCCCCTCCAGTAAATTTCACCATGTGACCCAGCTCATTAATAATGTACAATATTGGTAAAGAAGCATACATTAGCTTCGTTTAACCCAGTGTTTACCAAACCACCACCCTTTATTTAAAATAACATCTATTAGCAGTTATGAAGAACACTTTAAGAAATAGTATTCAGAGAGCCAAAGCAGGCAAAAAAGAAAGCATAGCATTTCCTCGGTTAAGCAACTCTTAAAGAACAGAGTATGTGCCAAGTCACTTCAGTTCTGTCCCATGGACTGGAACCCACCAGGCTCCTCTGACCATGGGATTCTCCAGGCAAGAATACTGAAGTGGGTTGCCATGTCCTCCTCCAGGGGCTCTTCCCAACCCAGGGATCTAACCATGTCTCTTTCACCTCCTGAATTGCCAGGTGGGTTTTTTTTAACACCAGTGCCACCTGGGAAGTCCCACAGAGGACCAGAGTAAAGTGTAAACAAGAAGTTAGCTTTCAAAGATTGCAAAAGCCTCCAGAAGGATTCTCTACCTGCCAGTTCTTCTTTCTCACCTTGGGATGGCATTCACTTCTCATACAACAATCCCTCCCCCTCCCCAAAGGTTTATCTTCTGTCCATGTTAGAATATACACAGGCTTTGCCCAGTTTTGCTTCAAAATGCTTGTTCCTGATGTTCTCTCACCTCAAATGTTTACCCACCCCTCAAACCCTCTGCAGTGAACTCAGTTTCATATTCTCCTATAAAGACTTTCTCCAACTTTCACCGATTTCACCCTTCTCTGAATTTCACTGTTCTAACTGGTGGCCATGCTCATTGTAACACTTAACTGCATATCCATTCTACTATCTACTAACACTAATTTCTCAACAATCTATGATGCCCAATATATTCGAGTCTTTCTTTACTCATCTGCAAAATTATCAGATTGAACTATATGCCCAAGTTAAAAACTGGTTATCCCATATCTCGCCTCCCCAGCAACATTATATGTTACTTTCTGGTGGATAAGAAACATGCTTTTTCTATTTTGTAAATCTTATTGCTCAACAGTGATGTGCACATAAGAAAAATTCAGTGCAAAAAAACAATCATGATTACAAGGACTCTGAGTAGCAAACTCTGAAACTATATGTATACATGAGATATACTTGAGAGATATCAACTTTGGAGGAAGAAAAACATGAAAATCAAAGGAAAGTATGTTTTGTATAAGTAAATCTCTCTCCCTTCAGTGAAGAAACAGTTCTGCCAATAAACCCACAATGGGTATAGAAGCAAGCAGTCTCAACCATCTTGAACTGCTGTGTGTCTGAATGTACATGCACAATTACCAGCGTAGCAGACTGGGTTTGAGAGTCACAGAGTAGGCAGACATTACTGCTAAAATAGCAGTTACACATTTCCATTTGGAATGTAAATTCCAGAAGCCTCATACAATTTGTTAGAAATATGAGTTCACACGATTCCCAGTTATTTTCTGATAGTAAATCTAATTAGCTCTGTAAGAGAAATCCTAATGCTAAATAATTTAATTTCTCCCAACTTTACTTATTTAAGAAACATAAAGGTGACATTGCACATTTGCATCATCTTCTTTCTCTCTGTTTCTGTGTGACTTCTAACAGGAAGGAAACAACAAGAAGTTAGCTGGGAAGTAATAGTTTGCTCTCCAAGAATTTATTCTTCCCCATCTTAAATACAAATCAACTTATTATTACAACTAGGTCCATTGTCGTCCAACTAGGTCCATTGTCGTCATCCTTTAGTTGCTAAGTTCCTTCTGACTCTTTGTGACCGCATGGACTATAGCCTGCCAGGCTCCTCTGTCCATGGGATTTCCCAGGTAAGAATACTGGAGTGGGTTGCTATTTCCTCCTCTAGGGGATCATTCCAACCCAGGGATCAAACCTGCATCTCCTGCACTGGTAGGCAGATTCTTCACCACTGAGCCACTTGAGAAGCCCTTACAACTAGGTTACTTGAAGCCTATTTTTCAAAGAGAAAAATCCTGGTAAGACTCTAAGCACTTTGCTATCTCTTTCTTAATCCTTATCTGATTTCCATTGTTTTTGGAAATCTGCAGTTCCCAGGGTTTTATTTTTTTGGTAGAACATGCTAGTGGTACAGTTAACCAAATGATTCTTAACTGATTAATTACTCCAGTGATTACCATAGATAGCAATGCAGGAAGCTCTCCAGAGGAGGGATTCTCTCAATATTTTGGGAGCCAATTCAAACGCAGTCTCCAAACTCTGAATAAACAGAGGAACCAGTGCTTCTTTCATTTTATTTCTAAGCCCAGAGCAAAATCAGAGCTGTGTGCATATTACAGAGGAGAAAGTGCTCAATTAACCCTATGCTTGGAATTGGGAAGCAAATGCACATCTAATATTTCCCTGATTAGTCACAGTTCCATCATCCAAGGAACAGAACTACCTCTAGTTCCAATGAAGATTCTGGCAGTGAAAATAAATGATACATTTCATATTAACTGATGCCTAAAGGGGCAAAAAACGTACTGCAATGTTTTGAGCAAAGCATCACTGACTCACTTTAAAACACTATTTAAGGTACTAGAAACTGTAATTAAATCAGGTCTTGAAAGTGCTAAGTAGAAGAAAAGTGTTAATTAGTAAATTAGTAAAAATACCATTTTCAGAGTGGAAAGTTTCTTTTACAGTTTTAAACATTTACAAAAAACAATTTCTTGGTAAAGTGCAATTTGGAATATTTATGGAAGCTTGATTTATGCTCTGTTTAAAAAAAAAAAATCACAGCATCTTTCACCCAATGAGCTCAAGGCTCTGAAGAATATATCTTCCCCTCAAAGTAGAACAATGTGAAATAGAATGTAAGGCATAACAGAGAAAATTTAAATAGTGGGCACAGGAAGGAGCCTAGTATCACTTTCTCATCTCTGGAGACAGAATGGTCATCAGCAGGACAGTTGCTTATGGGGACACAAACATTTCCAAACGGAGACACAAGGGTACAAACAGAGCTTGCTCTAGTCTCCTTCAGAACGTCATTCAATTGTCACCTTCACAGGGAAGTTGTTGTTGTTGTTGTTGTTTTTTCTGGCCACCCCATTTACCAAGACAGACCTCACTCCCATCTCTGGGACTCCTTAGCCCACCATTTTCTTGCTCATGTCATCTCTGCAGCACTTATCCCTGTCTTATGTATTCAACAATTGATTCATTTGCTTCTTGTCTGCCATCCCCAGGCAAATTTAAATACAAGGGCCCATGCTTTGGCCTCTTCCATCCACTGTCGCATCCTCAGAGCCTGACACCTAGGAGGTGCTCAATAGTTACTACAGGAAAGGATAGCATCAAGCCTCCTTATACCAGACACCCAAAATCCCAGACATCTTTCTGCGTGTGCCATGTATTTAGAAATGCTTTTGTAGAATAAAAATATCACACACCAAAGATAGTTCTTGTAAAGTTATAGGCATTTGAAAAATATCTTTCATATATATTCAGTTGAAAATACTTTTTTTGTAAGTAATACATTGCTTGGGATTAATCAGATAAAGATGAAAGTCAAGAATTTTGCCAACAGTGTTTCTTGCTAACATTACTCAGTTATGCCTTTCAGCTCAGCATATTGTATATGAAGGATATCTTGTTAAAACAACTGTTGAAGGCAAGTCATGTCATATCAGCCACACTCTGTACCCTATGGGAACTCAAATGTTCCCAACTCTATGTTAATATAATCTTGCTGCTCTGCTGAGCTAAAGCAAAAATCAGTTTTTCACTGCCATGTAAGGCTTCATCAAAGTAGCACATTATCTGTATGTCTTCCAGAAATGAAGGAAAGCTGAGGTGAAGATTATGCTGAATCAATTTATGAAGGTAAACATTGTTAACAAATACCATAAAATAACCTAGAAAAGGATTCCAACCTCCATTTATCAGCTAACAAGAAGTTTATACTCCTCCTGATGTAATTGGTAACCTGCTATCTATAGAAAAACAAAATTACCCACTCGAGACTTAGCAGCAGCAGCGAGGTTCTCAGCAGCTGTTCGGCACAAAGTTCTCCCTTTTCTAAGACAGGATCCTTTGCAACACTCTATGCTTGGGAATTCTACAACTCTCTACAAAGCTCTACAATTCTCCTGTACTTTCTTGGGACATGAAGTCTCATTTTTGCTGATCAATCTCTATTCATTATAAACTGAAGACAAAAGACAAAGACCCGGCTTGCTTTTAGGTTTCTGGGGAGTGCTGAGGAAGAGGTAGCAAGAGAAACACAAGAGAAGCATTTTTTTTCTCTTAATTAATGCTATTGCAGGTCTAGTGAGAAGTAATTATGGAAAACGTAAAAATCCATTTTATTTTACCCAAAACTGCATGTTTGTTTCATTGGCGGAGGATCATAAAGGCCGACTCTGATTATTATAGAAACAAAAAGACCTATAGAGATGTCAAAGATTTGAAAACTAAGCTTAATTTTTAAATAATTTAATCTAATTTCACCAATTAATAAAAACACAAAGCTAAGTCTTGGAATGTCAGAAGTTAAGCACAGTACAGATTCTTATGGACTCTGTAAAGATAGTTTATAAAAGAGTTACTAAATGATAATCTTATTTGTTGACATTCAATAAAACATTGCCTTCCTAAACAGTATTTTACAGAAGTTAATTTATGGGTGTAAGTCCTCTCCTTTGCCAGCTCGGTGGCCAATATTTAGCATGAAGGATGCAGTTTTCCAGTGTTTCTTTGACTAATAGAAGCTACGATGAAATCTGCTCCAGCAGTCTGCATAGACTGGCAGGTGGACCTGAGACCGTGGCAAGCTCAGCTAAGGGAATCAAACATTCATTGTACAGTGGTGATATCAGCTTTGTAAGCTAAGGTAAGAAGAGAGAAAACATACCAAATGCAGGACATACCTTGCAAAGGAAGGTCATGAAGAATTTTAATTATACAATAATAACTACTAGGTTAAAAAGAAAATTAATCTCCAAACAGAAGAATAAAAATATTTTTCAATGATGCAAGCTTAGCTACTTAACATATTGCTAATAAGAGAGTAAGATTCCCTTTCCAGATACTATGTTCTTTAAACTTGATGAAAATATAGAAGGGCAATATGAAGATCCTGGCAGTCAGATAATTTTTAGAAATCAAATAGCATTTTTAGCAATAAGTGCACAAAATCTTGAAAGTCAGGGTTCCTACAAGACCCAATGTACAAAACAATATCAGAATTCCTACAAAAGGGGGGGTTAGTGATCCTTGCCCTTCAATAATTAACATATCCTTATTATTTAAAAAGGTGAAAACCTTCGCTTTATACAATGGACAAGGGGGAGCAGTATATTGAGTGAAAAAATAAAATACAACACTTCAATTACAAAGTCGAAGGAAATTATGCTTAAAATGAGATTTTTCTTTCTCCATCATTCATCTAGATGGAGGTAGGAATCAACTTAAGAAGGGTGTGAATCTTGAAGTTCATAGTCAACAGATTAGAAAAATGTGGAAAACCTCCCGTCATTGTGGTAGCTAATCACACAAGCTGGTTCTGTCATTAGCAGACATATCCATATCTTTGTTCTCATTCAGTGATCTATCTTTTAAAAAAAGGATGTATCATCTCTGCACCACCACCTGCAACATGCCATGTGCTATGTTTGACTGGCACCTTGATTCACAGGCAACATTCACTCACAAACAGAGCTGAAGGTCACTATTTGCTGAGCACTATGTTATCTATCCCTATCCCATAATGTTAACGTGTATTTATTTCTTATAAGACATGGGTTAAATGGTGGCCATTTCTTTTAATAAGTCATTCATCTATGGAACTATTTCTAGCTACCTATTTATGCCCCCAACCATTATCTGATGAGTTCTTCTTGGTGCTCCATCCATATATTTAATTTTTAAAGTATTTTCTGATCAAATCCTATTGAAGGACATAGGTAAGTATGTAAACCACAGCCAGCATATTGGACCTAGAACAGTGATACTCAAATTCTCTGGTCTGCAAATCACTTCCCTGAGCCAGGATATCACATGATTCACCACCCTAAACCTATGTTCACCTAGTAGCCCTTAAATAAATCTTGAAATAGTTTGCCCAATAAAAAATTGACACAGTCTTCTCAGTTCGAGTGTCATAACAGCCTGTCAGCTGGCCTCTTTCTCATTCACTTCATGCAAACACGAGGCTAGAAAAATCCCACATATTATTATTCAGCCCAAACCCTTCAGTTTATTGAAACCATATAAAATGCCAAATCCAAATTCTTCTCTTCTCCTTCAAGGTCCCATAAATCCTACTCATTTCTAGCAAACACCAGACAGAAACTCTTATTCCCATCCTCTGTCATATGCAAATGTGACTTGTTCATTCTCATCCAACAAGGGCCAGCTTAAGTCTCATCTTCCTCCAACAGAGTTTCCCAACTCCCCGCAGCCATAAAGGATCTTGTTCTCCTGGACTTGCAGAGAACTGAGAGACTTACTTACACCATTCTTAAGACACTGAACATTCTCTGTCTTGTAAGGAAAACACTTGTCATATTCCATACCCTTGCTCACATGCTCAGTCACATCCAAATCTTTGTGATCGCAAAGACTGTAGACTGTGAGGCTCCTCTGTCCATAGGATTTTCCAGGCAAGAATACTGGAGTGGGTTGCCATTTCCTTCTCCAGGGGATCTTCCCGATTCAAGGATCAGAACCAGCATTTCCTGCATCTCTTGCATTGGCAGGCAGGTTCTTTAATGCTGAGCTACCTGGGAAACCCTATTCCATCCCCTTGTCCTGATTTAATTTCTTTCATACTACAAAGAACTATCTTTTAAAAATTATATATGTAGCTGCATATTGTCTGCCCTCTTTGGTCAAGTTTAAACTCTAAGCTATAGGAATTTTTGATCTGTTTACCACTGAATACCCAGGGTCTAGAACATTGCCTGGTACTTAGTAGGTATTCAGTACATATTTATTGAATCAAATTATTCTGAGTTCCACTGATAGCCTGAAGCTTACTTGAAATTGTGAGAATCTGTAGACATTCCTCAAAGAGATAATACATTTTTCTTTGACAAATGAACATTTGTTCCTGAATGGAGCCAAATAACTTTCAAAACTATTACGAAGTGAACTGAAAGTTGCCCAGTCATGTCCGATTCTTTACGACCTCATGGACTATACAGTCCACAGAATTCTCCAGGCAAGAATACTGGAGTGGGTAGCCTTTCTCTTCTCCAGGGGATCTTCCCAACCCAGGGATTGAACCCAGGTCTCCCACATTGCAGGTGGACTCTTTTACCAGCTGAGCCACAAGGGAAGCCCAAGAATACTGGAGTGGGTAGCCTATCCCTTCTCCAGCAGATCTTCACAACCCAGGAATCGAACCAGGGTCCCCTGCATTGCAGGTGGATTCTTTACCAACTTAGCTATGTGGAAAGCCCCCAAACTACCATATCTACCCCCAAGAAATTCCATTTCCCTTCAAACATTACCAAATTCACCTACTAACTAAAATGGAATATTAAAAGCCAGCAATAATAGAAGCATCATGTTAAAAATCCTTGTTTAGTTCATTTAGCTGGGGTATAAAACAAAATTTTTCAAGTTATGGAAATTATCAGGAAACTTATAAATTAAATATGTTTTATAATATATGCACATTTTTATAATTTTTCTTATAATGAAAATACCAATTATAATATGGATCACAAATAAGCATACACAAAAGAATACAGTGTCCCAAGGTTCCTATTCTATAAAGGCAGAGACTGGATATTGAATTCACTCCCTGGAATTTCATGAAAACGAAAGGCCTAGGAATACCAGCTCTGCTAGATACCATGCCACGTGGGCACATTTCCACACAGTCCTGCCAATTCCAGCCTGACCCACGGCACCCGCCTTGTTCCAGTTCTAAACAAAGACTTATGTCAAATTATGTTCTAGCTTTGTGGTGTGGGTTAGGACAGGCCCACCCAACACATGTTCACTTGGAACCTAATGCAAATTTAGATTCTGAGACCCCTGGGGAAAGACACATAAGTACAGTAGCCCATACTGCTTTTTAAGTACTCACTATTTTTCTATTGTAAGGAAATTTCGTGTTGGTTATGCCAGCTTTGCAGTTTATTGTGTACTTTGCATGCATATTATAGGTTTGTCTAAATTTCATAATACAGTGATTTCTAATATATTACTTTGTAATATTTGTCCAATCAAGACTATTTTCTAAACGAAAATTTAAATCCTTTCCTGTTTTGTTTTGGGGAGGAGGCACTCCCAATGAGGGCAGAACATTACAATTCAAGAACAAGAATATTAATATTTTCCACTGTTCATTTAAAAGCAAAATTGTAACACATGTCTAAATAGATACCAATACATAATAGAATCTCTTCCTCAGAATGTGATGGAAACATGTAGCTTACAATTTTAGTCAGCATAACTACTCTATAGTGTACTTCTTGTTCAAATAATTTCAGAATAAATTTGGTTTAAATTTTTTGGCTTTATTATTTTGACTAGGTTGCATGAGATTAACACAAGTGATATATAAAATTAAGACTCCATTCTTTAATAAACATTCTTTAATTTTTTTGCGTGTCACTTTTGTGGTTCATAAATGTTTAACAGCAGGTAACAATGGTATTAATCCATGTAATTAAGGAAATTTAAAATAATTACATTTAAAACATCATAAAATGCCTACTTTTAACTATTGTTCTAGAATAAGGATATAGGGTTTTATTGGTTTAATAATTTTAGGGCTTCCCTTGTGGCTCAGTCGGTAAAGAATCTGCCTGCAGTGCAGGAGACGCAGGTTTGATCCCTGGGTTGGGAAGATCCCCTGGAAAAGGAAATGGCAACCCACTCCAGTATCCTTGCCTGGAAAATCTCAAGGACACAGGAGCCTGGTGGGCCACAGTCCATGGGGTCGCAAAGAGTCGGGCACGACTGAGCGACTAACACACACTTACTTAATAATTTTAATTATTGCACTTAGTTCTCTGAATATTTCTATATTTCAACAGAAAAGACTCAACTAAGAGATTGACTCCAAAATTGAACTTTATGAAAACTTTTTGGAAATCGCCTATTTGGCCACTGAATTGGGTCTCTCCTGAAGATGATGAAAAATCTAATCATGGCTTTTCCGTATCTTTTTATTATAATCAGGTAAATGTTGACCTAGAAATGTTTCTTGAGAGCTAAAAACCATCCTTTTTTTATCCAATCCCATTTATGTCTTATTTACCAAGTTCTGTGCATATTCTTTCATGGAAGCTCAAAAATAATGATAATGGTGTTATTCCAAATAATGATAAATAATTTACCATGAAGTTCAAAGGTTGGATCTGAATCACTTAACAAACAGCAAAGAGATTACGGAACTACCTCCTGGGTCAAGGTCTCATGAGGGCAATTTGTTCCTGTTGAGTGGTATGGTCTAAATCTAAAAAAGAAAACAGATGCTGAAATCACTTATTTTCAGCACACATGAGACCAAAAATTCACTTTCAGTCTGCCATAACTATCTAAATTCCACATTAGCAAAAAGACTTCTACATTTGGATTAAAAAAAAAAAAAGAGCACCCATATCATTATATACTTCAAAAAGTTATTAGAAGTATGCTTTAATATGTTTATATCAACATAGCAAAAGGTCTCTCTTGAGCATTCTGAGATTTATCATCTTAAATATCTTACATAACTGTGCTAAATAGTCACCATTTTGTTCATTGGATAGTTTTAATTAATCCAGCATGACATGAATGCACGACCAGGTACAGAACAACAAATACAGCCTTAGCTTTCCAACCAGGAGGCGGATGCTCTGAGCCCCCGTGCCACATGCTATGATTCTGAGTGATGGAGCTGTTCAAAGGCAAGCTACTTTCAAATAATGATCCACAAAGTTAATCAGAAGGGCTTCCCTGTTCAATATTTACCTGATACTCATTGACAGCCACTGTCTGCATGGCCATCCAGGATGTATGCAGTGGGATCAGGAATACTGAGCTCAAACAGAACCTGAGTGCCTCGCTGGAGTATCAGGCACAATGAAAGCCAAATTAAGATGCTCTTCAAAATACCCCTGATACTAAAATTGTCTGCATGAGTTCCATAGGCGCAGTGCATTGCTCCTTCCTGGATTTGGAGGTCAAATTAGCTGCTGATATTAAGGATGAACAACCACATGAGGGGAAAAATAAAGAGATATTAGGTATCAAAATATAAACATGGAGGGGAAAATAGTAATTTCCTGTACTTGGGCAAAAAAAAAAAATAATATTCCCTTCTTGATGTGATCTCCTTGCTTTTATGTACTAGGAGAGTCATATTTATCCTGAAAATGATCTTTCTCATTTTAATACACATTCAACATTTTAAGCTAAAAAATAAGAAAACATTAATCTTTTTACACATTAGGTATTTAAACGCTGTCTGTCACTCTGTCAATCAAATGCACCCAGAAAAGAATGCTGACCAGACTCCATATCCACCCCCGAAGAGAAACAGATAACCAGACTGATCATAATACAATTCTTCCATTTTATTTTGTAACCACCAGCTAGACAGCAAGGCTTAATACAAGACCTTATTATTTACATTATTAACACAGCTTGGCAGGTTTGAATACAGGCACTTAAGGGATGAAAGTCGTTCCAAATATGAATCCTCTTTCATTTTCCTGAACATTTACTTAGGTATAGTACACAGTATTTGAGTACTTAGTATGTGCCAGGCATTGTTCTAAGTACTCTACATGTATTAATACACTTATTCCCCATGATAAACCCTATGAGAGGGACTATTATCATTACTCAGATGAGAAAAATGAGGAATAAAGAGCTTATATAACTTATTTAAGATCACTCAACAGAAAATAGTGGCACTAGGGTTTGCACACATCAGTCTCCATCAGAGCCTGTGCACTGACCCTCTACACTGAAGTTGCCTCTAATTGCCTTTAGCACCAGTGAGGCAGTAAGACAACCACTGGCCTTTAACAATCTCCTTAAGAAGGCTTGTGGGGTGAATGATGAATTAATATCTTTAAGGAACTCGCAATTTTATTGAGAAGATATTATCCAAACATACACCCACACAGACTTTTAACTTTTGTAAGTTTATGTCACACCTCACCACTTTACGTATGAGTTTCTAAAAGGTATATATTAGCAGATATATGACTGACTTCCCCCAAATATGTGATACAGAGTAAATGACTAGTGCAGATTTAATCTTGGACTCAATATTGACCTCCCTCTCTTCTGCATCCTCCCCTCAATCCACTGCCTCAGAAATCCTGTTGGCTCTCCCTTCAGATCAGATCAGAATCCTAAGCCTCCTCACCACCTCCACTTGTACACCATTGGTATGAGTCACCTTGCTGATGGTCGTAGTCTCCCAGCTGGTTCCCTTCTTCCACCCTCATCCCCCACAGCATATGCTCAGCTAGCTGTCAGACTGATTCTAAAAATTAAATGATATCCCATTACTCCTCAATTCAAAAATTTCCCCAAGGCCCCATTTCAAGTAGAGTAAAAGCCAAAATCCTTATGTGGCCTGCCAGGGGCCTATGTGCGGGCTCCTATTACCTCACTGACCTGTCTGCTGCTACCATCCTCCCTTCTCATGCAGACCCCAACTTCCCCGTGGTCTTTGAACACATCAAGAATCTTTGAACTTCAGAGCCGTTGCTCTCTCTGGAATATCTTCCCTTGCCTATCCAGAGGCTTCCCTGGTAGCTCAGTTGGTAAAGAATCCGCCTGCAATGTAGGAGACCCTGGTTCAATTCCTGGGTCGGGAAGATCTGCTGGAGAAGGGATAGGCTACACACTCTAGTATTCTGGCCTGGAGAATTCTATGGACTCTATAGTCCATGGGATTGCAACAGACGCCTAACTCTTTCACATCCTTAGAGGGAAATGTCATACGTTAAAATGGAGCCTCACCTATCTGAAACCATAACAAAAGATCACCCCAGCATTCCTAATTTCTTAACCTATATTTTCCTTCCATAGCACTGACCACCGCCTAACAGACTATGTGATCTACTTGGTTTTCAACATTTATTGCTTATTGCCTGTCTCCAACTAGGAAGGTGAAGATTTTGGTCTTTGTTCATAGATCTACCCCAAACAATAGCTCCTGGTTATAGAATGTGCCCAATTAATGTGCTGAATTAGGAGAGGAAAGAAACCACTGTGGATAAAGCAAAGGCACAGAGATAGTATATGCGTTGTACCTAACACAAGTGGACATGTTTTACAGATAGGAGCAGAGTTTGTGTTGAGAAAGACCTTGGGGGAGAAGGAGAGGCAGTCTAGAGCAAGACTGGCGGGGGTGTGTGAGGGGGGCAGTTTAAACAATACGTTGTAGACACCATGTGGTAAGAATGAACAGTCAATGATTTTGAGCAAGAAAATATGCTAGAAACATTATTTTAATCTGATATTTATAAGGTGCCCCAGAAACGAAAATCTGTATTGCCTTGCAAGGTATTTTGTGTATGGTAGACTCAAGTATTTAACTTAATAAAACTAATGAAATGGAAGATAAGATGACTAAGGAAAAGACTGCAACAATCTAGGCATGAAATAAGAGCTTAAATTAAGGACATGGAAAAAGAAGAGAATTATTTTTAAATCATGCTGCTGCAGCTGCCGCTGCTAAGTCACTTCAGTCGTGTCCAACTCTGTGAGACCCCACAGACAGCAGCCCACCAGGCACCCCCATCCCTGGGATTCTCCAGGCAAGAACACTGGAGTGGGTTGCCATTTCCTTCTTCAATGCATGGAAGTGAAAAGTGAAAGTGAAGTCGCTCAGTTGTGTCCGACTCTTCGTGACCCCATGGTCCAGGCTCCTCCATCCACAGGATTTTCCAGGCAAGAGTACTGGAGTGGGGTGCCATTGCCTTCTCCGTTAAATCATGCTACAAGCAGGATATTTCAGACTAGAGAGAGGTAGAAGAGAAGATTCCAAGAGAAAGCCTGAACTAGAAAATTTAAAATAAAGCAGAAGTGTCAGGTAGAGGGGACCATTCTAGGGAAGGTGCGGCATTCTTTCCTTGGAGAACGACTGCCCTCTCCAGCAGAGAGCTCTAGACCGGAGGCCAGGAAAACCTTTCTCTGCAGGAAGGCCAAGCCACAGGCCACCCTGTACAACTCTTCAGATCTCTTAAGGGTTCTTTTAGTTTGGTTGGCTGAGGATTTTCTCCATGTAAAATAGAGCTAAAACACAGTTTACTGAGCTTCTCTGAGGATTGATTGGGAATGACCATGTAGAGTTTACAAATGTGTTGGTCTTTATATGCAGAGGTTGTTGATATGAAGCAGATCACAAGTAGAGACATCAAGAGTTTGGAAACACAAAACTTAAACTTGGAAAGAGGTAGGGCTTGATATGGTGGCTTTCCCCATTGCTCAGTGGTAAAGAATCCGCTTGCAATGCAGGAGACGCGGTTTTGATCCCTGGGTTGGGAAGATTGCCTGGAGGAAGGCATGGCAACGCACTCCAGTATTCTTGCCTGGAGAATCCCCATGGACAGAGGAACCTGGTGGGATACAGTCCAGAGGGTCACAAAGAGTCAGACATGACTGAAGGCACACACTCAGGGCTTGATACAAAAGTTTTGGATTTATCCATTTCTGTGATAACTGCAGTGTAGGAGCAGATGAAATTGCCAAAGGAGAGACCTAATTTCCCCCATACTAGAGAGCACACAGCTGGGCGTACAGAAGACACTGAGTGTTTAAGTGCCTAAAATGTTCAAATATAAGAACCTGTCCTCCTCGGCAGGTAAGGCTTTAGGTTCCTCAGAGTCTTATTCTTTTGCAGAAATAGATTTCGGGACTATCCTTCACTAGACGATGAATGATTTTCGGTGGAAAACTGTCATCCTGCTCCAAGAGGCCATATCATTCTGTTCAAAGGAGATAAACTGCTGGGCCAGACTGACTCAGATTATTCTGCTATAAATAAGCTCCCAGACTGAACCTTACCAGCTGTGTAAACGGAGAAACTGGCCTACCATCTCTGGGCCTTTATTTTCTTGAGTACAAAATGAGTACACTACTAACTTATTTCAAAAATGGTTGTTCGGGTCAGTTACCACAATGCCTAAAGACCACAGAACTCCACAGTTGGAATCTGTTCCTCCATTCCCTTCTGAAATCAGATCAATTACCGCATCTATGTTACTGCATATGGAAAACCAGCCAACATAGACGCAGGAATGGTGAAACTGAAACCTAACTTCACTATCAAGAGCTAAAACTTCTGTTGTCCCTAGAAGGATCAATTTAGCCTCACAAGGAAAGGCCTCAGCATTAGCGAGTATTCCCTTTTGATCGCAGAATAAACGCAGCTGTATTGTCCATGTCACAGAACCTCGATTTTTGAGGGCACACTGTACCACAGCAATCATTTGTGTCCTTCAAGTTTCTCCTGAACAAAGCCAATAAAGGTATTTGTGGGCAAGTGAACCAAACTTGTCACTAGATCCTTATTTTAAAAAAAGAAAATATACTACTTAAAATCTGCTGGCCCATAATTTCAGTTTAGTCTTCCCTTCCCAAAGGCATTTCACAGGTGTGATAAATTAAAAACAAAAATAGCATTCTTTATTCCTACCAGCCTCATATAAATTGTTACTAGCTCTGGGCAAGCAGCATTCAGACAAGGGGGTAAACAATCTTGCTATCAGATAAATTTATAGATCATCAAGAACTCACCAATTCCCCCTACTCTCCACCTTTATCCCCACTGGATGTGTCTCCAAACCTCTGCTCTTTAAAAACATGGTGCCATGACCACTACTGCTTTCCCTGATATTAATCCAAGACGTGGGACACCTGATGGATTTCTCCAGGGGCTGAGAATTGGAGCTGCTGCTTATTTGCCCCTTGCAAGCCATCAAGTAGTGAGGCAGTCCCTAGAAAAGCACGCTGCCTCCCTGGGAGTGAGCAAAGACGGGCCTGCTATTACAGATATTCCTCACTTTTCTGAAATTTCCTTTATACCACTCTGCTTTTATGAAAGACTACATTTGTACTTGTTTTAATAACTGAAAGAAATCAGAAGAGGACTTTCACATTTAGGGGAAAAGGCAAAAGCAAAAATAGCCGTGTTTGTTTTGCAGTGAGCCGTTACAGGCAGCACACCGTGTGAGCAGCGAGAGGCACCACCAGGCTCCCTCCCCAGGAACTACGCTCAGCATCTCAACATCAAGCTCTTGTAGCTCTGAACTGTGTTTGTGAGCATCTGTCTTCATCTCCATTCATTTTGTATATCTGTTAACAAAATGGGTCCTAAGGTAACTGCTTCTTTGCTTTACATCATTTTCGTCTTACAAAAGCTCTCATAAGAATGCTCTGCTTTCTGATGGCTGGGGAATCCTGCCCTGCAAATGTAGTTCTTCACCAGGAGATCCAGCTGGTATCTAAAGGCTTGGGAGACTGTGCCCAGCAGAGTCAGGCCAACTCAATTTCACTCCTAAAACAGTTTTGTTAGTGTACTTTGAGAACAGAAGCAAAGCGAAGAATCAAAAAGACTGTGTACCTCTACTGGCTGCAAGGCCAAGGCATGCGACTGGCTGTGATTCACTCTGAGCACCCCGACAGACTGTAGTCAAAGAAATGAGGCTCTTCTGGGAGCTTATGTTGGTTGAAATGCAAGTTATGAGAATTGCTAGAGAAAGAAACATATCTTTCATCACTGGTTTCTTATGAGTCAAAGCAAAGAGTGATATATTAATGTATCACTATATATTAATATAAAATCTTCTATATAAATACTACTATATTTATTGCAGGCAGCCTTTACAGCTCAACTCAAGGTAGGGAAGGGAAATTAGGTTTTAAATAAGATACAATGATAGTCTATTTAAATTGCATAAATATCAAGCAGTTTCAAAGAATCCTGATTGATACATGAATCACAAAGGTCTCAGGTTTGCCAACAGAAAATCACTCAAGAATACTTTCCTTACACTCTGGTCACTGAACCAAAATCGTCCCAGAAACCAGACTTCTCTCTGCTTTGAGAACTAGAAGAAAACATTTCAATGCTCAACACAGTAAGTAGAATTCTCTTTTTAAGCAACGTAAGGAATGATGCCCAGACATGGCATGTAAGAAAATGAGTTTGTAAAGCAGCCAAAAGGCTCTATCTAATCACATAACGGTTACTTCTTAACTTCTCACACATGTACATATGTACATATTCTGACCTAAAAAGCTGTATGTTTAGAGTCCCCCATACCCTTCTCACAATTAGCTTCATTCTACAACTTTCTACCTTTCTATGATGGACTCTCTAGATTAGATTATTGACAGGATAGAGAAGGATTTTTCTGCCAAAAATTTTATCACTAGTGCTTGCTGGAGTTCTTGTGTTTTTCTAACAAAAGAATTTAAATTCCCCACACAAGAAAGTAATAAAAGTTCAAAAAGGAAACACAAACCACAATAGAAAAGATTTTATATATATATATATATATATATATATATATATATATATATATATATATAAAGAAAGCAAAATTTCTGCAGAGAGTAGTTTCTATATGGAAATTGATTGTATAGTTTCCAACTTCCCTTAAATAAGTTGCTTGTGTACAAGTTAGAACACTTGGCCCCAGATATTTCCTAGCTAGGGCAACCTGTGGATAGATTCACAAGGAAAACCTATGTTCATGGATATACATCTATCGAAGATGACATGCATATATACACAAATACATACAAGGATAAATGCCAAATTGTTAATAGTGGCTGTCCATGGGGGGTGCAATTACAAATGATATTTTTTCTCTTTAGGTTTATATGTATTCTCTATAAGTTCTGCAATGAAATGTGTTACATCTCTATTCAAAAAGAGTCTTTCCAAGAGAAAATAACAACTAGTCTAGGAATTGCCCCCCCACCCCCAATCCACCAACCCAGAGCCATGGGCTTGAAGAAATATAATTTCAAGAATATTCTCCCCAACACAAGTTGATGGCCTTCCACAGTATACTCAATAAGCTCCAAAGTAACACAAATCCAAGGTCATCACTGAACAGAGGACAGGGAATTCCCTGAGTCACTAGACAAATACATGGAAATAAAATTTCTGAGTAACACTGAAACCCTAATCTCTCCTCTCTGTTGCTGGAAAGACTATTAAAAGAGCATGCTAACTACATACCTTCTCATTTAAGTGGATTTAAAAAATCCTGTTGCATTTTTCTGCTGTAAGCTTATGCATACTTTCAACACAGATCATAATACTTACTAAGTGACATTTCCACAATATTTCAATGTCTTTTTCATTGGAAATTAAAGAAAATATAAATTTTCCTAAGCATATGAAAATATTTTCTGGTGTAGGAAATTAACAGTGATCCTGAATATCCACTAAAGTTCACAAGTACTCCTTATAATGGAATACTGTATTCTGAATGCTATGAAAGTGAAAATCCTTACATTTATTTATGTAACACACAGTAATAAACAACAAATTTAACATACAATTCAATGTTAAAGTTATGTATATGCTAAAGGATATGTTCCTTTAGGACCTTTCAATTCCTTAACATTTCTACAGTCATAATGGTTTATCTGGCTGGAGGCTGAATGACTATTTCCATTTTGCAAACAAGAGCTCTAGGTGGCAAATAGTCGTACCCTAAGTTAGATGAGTAACACAGTACAGCTCATTTAGTGAGTTTTTACTATATGCCAAAAACTACAGTAAGTGTTTTTGTAGCTTAGAGCTTACACTCTGAAGTCAGACAGACTGAGGTCTAATGCAGGGGTCAGCAACCCACTCCAGTATTCTTGTCTGGGAAATCCCATGGACAGAGGAGCCTGGTGGGCTATAGTTCACGGGATAGCAACAGTCAGACACAACTTAGTGACTAAACCACCCCCACCAAACTTTTTCTGTAAAGAGCCACAAAGGAAACATTTGAGGTTTTGTATCCCATATGGTCTCCATAACCACTATTCAACTGTGCCATTATAGCACAAAAACAGCTATAGATAATGCTTAAGTGGTTAGGTATAGCAGTGTTCTAATAAAACTTTATTTACAAAAACAGGCAGCAGGAAAGGGGAACAGGTGTGGCCAGTGAGCCATAGTTTAGTGATGCTGATCCAATTCCACTATATCCTACCTTCTTAAGCTTGAGTGAGCTATTCTATAAGCAGCTGTTATCTGTAAAATGGTGGTAATAATCACACACAGTGCCTGTGTTTATTGTGAACACTTAAAAATGTATGTTACGCTATTAGCCCACTGCCAGAAATCAGCATCTGGTAAAAGATTAGTAGTGTTAGTCATTATAACTATCTTTATCATCACATTGATCCTCAAAACCAACTGTGAAATAAATATTTTTGCCTCCATTTTAGAGATAAGAAAATAGAAGTTTAAAAAGTTAAGTAACTTAGCCACTGTCCTACATCTAACAGATAACCGTAGGGCTAGATCAAACTCAGATACATTTCCTCCAGTAATGATTAAATATTATTGCATGAACTAGTGGACCTAAATTAGACTAAGGCATAATTCTTCTATTCTACTGCATAAACTACGTCCAAAAATTCACTAAAGACACATTTACAGACTCAACACACAGTACAAGCTGTTCTTAAGGTGAAAAGAATTTATTAAATCCACAGTTTATGTATAACCACAAGTTTGCTCTATTATTTTTTAAATTTGTGCACAAGGACATTAGTCTCTGTCCCTCTCTGAAACCACGCGTTAGCGTTAGCGATTTTGAACACTGTACTTGAACAGCATGCCTACAAAAGGCTCATTGTAGCTCTTTTCCTCTAACTTGACCTTTACTTTCTGTTCTCAAGTTTCTAGAGTTCTCATACATACTGCAGGTGTGTCACTAACCAATTATTTTTTAAAAATCTAGGCAGTCACTTCTCTCATAATGAAAATATACACTCTGGCGAAGCCAATTAATACTCTTTCATTTTAAATCACGTCTCCTGTGCCTGTCCATTTTTACTCTCTGGCATTCCTTTACTTTGAATTACAAGCGGCCTGTGAGGAGAAAGGCAAATACGGAGTACTTCAAGCCAAGAAAAGCAGTCAATTCGTGGACTGGTCCTGAACTGGATTGCACACTGGGAGAGTCCGCCAAGATGCTTATAAATAGAAAATAAGTTCAAACTAACAAACACTGGATGACTGCACATTCTTCCCTGCAAAGCACACTAGGTAACTTTCTAAACAGAGGAGGTGCTGAGGCTGAGGGCCACTCCCACGGCAGGTCTCCTGCCCTGGGTCTAAGTTGCTTCCAGAGCTACTCCCTCTAACAGTCAGTCTGTTCTACCCTTGCCCCTCCTGAAAACCTGTCCAGGACCCCACAGGGGGAGCAGTCTACCTGATGCCTTGGCCACTCCTCCTTCTCCAACCTCAACTGTCCTTCTTCCCCAGCCCTCCACTCCTCACAAGTGCTATTTGTGATTTGCTACACCGGGGTCTCAAAGAGTCGGACACAACTTCAGCAACTAAACACCAACAACATAAATACCCAATTTTTGGCCCAAATCACTGCCTCAAGCACCTCTCCCCCAAATCAGCTATCTCTTCCACCATCAAGACTCCAGAGCCCATCTTGATTATTAAAAATAACTCAAGATGGTAACCACGATCCTAGATGCAAGGCAGCAAAAGAGACACAGATGTAAAGAACAGACTATTGGACTCTGTGGGAGGAGGGGAGGGTGGGATGATTTGAAAGAATAACATTGAAACACATATATTACCATATGTAAAACAGACTACCAGTGCAAGTTCGATGCATGGGACAGCACAGAGGGATGCGGTGGGGAGGGAGGCGGGAGGGGGCTTTGGGATGGGGGAGGTGTATGTGCACCTGTGGCTGATCCATGTCAATGTGTGCCTGGCCACCACAGTGTTGGAAAGTGATTGTCCTCCAATTAAAATAAATTTAAAAAAAAAAAAACTCTCTTGGTGCCACTCGCATTGTTTACATTCACCTCACTAGAAGCACTTCTCACAGGGAACCCCAATTACTTATTCACCTCTCAGTCTTCCAGGCTTTTAGAGGGCAGAGCTTTTCTTAGACACTTTTGACTAAGTCAGTTTGTGTAAAACAGCACCTGACTTGTGGGTGGCAATCAAAATACACTTTGTTAAATGAATAAATTAGTTCCTTCTAAGCTAGTTTGGTATTAGCCCTGAATAATATACGTTCTTGCCATCCACATTACCAAGATATGCCACTTCAAGTCATTTGCAGGCAAAATCATTGGTGTATGCTAAAATTAACTAGGAGAAACAACCAGAAACCATGCTGAGGTCTGAAAGGCATGATGTGGAAATTAGAATTCATTTGGCTATTGAAGCTGTTCTTGCTACAAAGTTCAATGTCTATTTAACAGGCAGATTCTATTAGAGCTCTTTATGAAGTTCACTGTATATTTCTCTTTTCTCAACTCTTTCGTATTTACTGATCCAAATACCACTGGCATATATTATTCTAATGTGTGTGAGGTGGGGGAGGGGTGCCAGTTTAATAGCAATCAATCAGTCAGGTGAAATAACCAGTAAAAGAACTTGCTGCTGCCACTGGAACCTCCTTGACCTTTCCCTCCCCTTCGGCACTGGTGACCATCTCTCCCCCAGCAGACTGCCTAACAAGGCACCTGTCTTGTTCTCCTTAATTGGGAGGACACGTGCAAGTGGTTTGGCACTGTCTGGCACAATACAGTTGATGAAGACTGGTGAATTTCTTCTGTCTTCATTCATTCTCCTAACTCTTATTCCTGGATCCTGTTCATTCCTTCCCTCTTCTGAATCTGAAATCTCCCCATTCCAAACCCCTACTTCTTGGCCAAAGCCAGCCTTGAGTCCTCAGTAGGAGAACACCCTCTTTCTGAATTTGTTCTTTTCAAGAAAGAGAAAAAAAATCACCCCCTACTCTTCCAGGCCCATACTAATTTCTCCAATCCCTGTAGGGGTGTCTGAAATTATTCTGTTGGATAAGACCGTTTTTAGCTTGAGTTCTTTACTTGGAGTTGCTTGTTAAAATCTGAATGGCCCTGAGAAGAGTAACAGTATCAGTTAACAACACCTGATCTGCAATGAGAGGGACAGACAAAAATGCATGCCCCATCTCTTTGGGGAAAGTCCAAAGCATGAACCACTACCCAGGTATCCAGGTGGAGTCAATTTCACAGAGCAGAAAGATGGGTTTGAGATCGAGAAGGTAGGAAACAAAACCCCCACAAATCTGCCAGTGTTCCCTTATCCTTAGATGACACCTGTCTGTGTGTTAGTCGCTAAGTTGTGACCCCATGGACTGTAGCCTGCCAGGCTGCTCTGTCCATGGAATTCTTCAGGCAGAAATAAGGGAGTGGGTTGCCATTCCCTTCTCCAGGGGATCTTCCCGACCCAGGGATTGAACCCTGGTCTCCAGCATTGCAGGCAGACTCTTTACCCTCTAAGCCACCAGGGAAGATACCTATCTAGTAAATTACAAATACCTTCTCAATCTTGGCTGCACTATGAGACTAGGAACCCTGACTTAAATCACTTTGATTAAAATAGTACAGCTGCTAATGCTGCTGCTAAGTTGCTTCAGTCATGTCCGACTCTGTGCGACCCCATAGACAGCAGCCCACCAGGCTCCCCCGTCCCTGGGATTCTCCAGGCAATAACACTGGAGTGGGTTGCCATTTCCTTCTCCAGTGCATGAAAGTGAAAAGTGAAAGTGAAGTTACTCAGTTGTATCCGACTTCGCGACCCCATGGACTGCATCCTACCAGGCTCCTCCGTCCATGGGCAATGCCTATCAAAATGGTATACAGCAAAGGCTCAATAAATGGCAGTAACTTAAGCTCCAGTCTCCCCAGACTAGTTCTTAAAGCTGTGTTCAGAAACAGTCATTTAAGGATGCCTAGTCTTCCTCAAATCTGCTATGGTAGTGTCTAACTAGGTAGACAAATCATCACAAACTTTAAGGTCCTAAGGGTCTTTGTCAGCTGACTCTTTTCTACCTAGTTACCTTTCCTCACAACCACACAAACACAGGTGATTTGATGAATTTATTGCCACAGTTCTATCTCATGTCCATGAAAGTTTCTTTTCCCCTGACTCAAATATTTTCTTGTCTTTCTTTAAAAATAAATTTTAAAGTCATCGTAGTTATTATGGAAAGGGATGTATTTTTTTCCAACTTTCCATTGTACTTTTATGATTGAAAGTAGAAAAAAAAACTGTTTTAATTAAAAACAATTGTGTCAACTCCCAATCATATCTACCACTTTATAAATGGACTCTAAAATCCAGAAATACAATTGTAAATGATATAAACAGCTGAAAATGGAGGGACAGATCTGGGACCTAAAAGCTCTAGTACTTAGCAAAATGACAGTTTAACATAAAGAAATGAAATTTGCAAAGTATTTATAGTGTGGTTAGTGTTTCTGAAAACACTGTATTCCTACCCTTCGCCAAAATACTTAACATCACCAATTACTGTCTTAAGTTTTAAACTGTCCACGTCATAATCATTTAAGAAGCTAGAATAACTACCATTATTTTGAAATCATAAATTATGGACATTTTGAAATAATTACTCACAGGTTTCATATTTCTATGTACTTTAAACTTTCAATATTATTGAAATAAATTATTTATCTTAATATTAATAATTCCCACTAACACCTAAGTGCAACATACAAAATGTTTTAAAATGTAATAATTCACAATAATTATGAAGCCATAGAATTACAGTTGGAAAGAATATCACTCCTCTTAAGTGATATATGCTGGTAAGTATTTAACAATTAGATGAGTATAGGAAAGCATCTGATATGCAGCATTTTCCAAGGTTTTATAGCGCAAATACTTTCCCCAATTTCATGTTACCAACATGAAGTCAGGGGTCACAGAGTTGGAAAGATAAGCATACAGTCAGCTCTTGTGAGCCCATCCAAGCTGGCTCTGGCACATCCTAAAATGCAAAACCAGACAGTGTAGCCTTTTCATTCCTGAAAGGTTTTCACAGACTGACCATTGCTTTATAACCCACTGTACCTTGAACACTTACTGACTTAACACCCATACATTATCATGCTTACATGTTTACCGACCAGCTACTACACTGATTCTGGATATATAAAACACAGTGGTAAACGCATTTTACCTCATAACGCACCCTGTGTGCTGTGCTTAGTTGCTCGGTCATGTCCGACTCTTTGCGACCCGATGGACTGCAGCCGGCCAGGCTCCAGTGTCCATGGGATTCTCCAGGCAAGAATACTGGAGTGGGTTGCCATGCCCTCCTCCAGGGCATAACGCACTCTATGTACACATATATGTGAATTTAGGTACACATACACATGTACACATATATGTGAGTTTAGGTACACACACACACATACACACAAACACCAACCCAGAAGCTTCTCAAGATAAAACACACTCTTCCTATATGCAATGCACAAAATTTTCTATTCTCTTCTATTCATTTTTAAATATCTGACCTTGATCCATTAAATTGGATTCATAATGCCACTATTTCAGTATGGGCCCTCAAATTGAGAAAAAGTGTTCTACTAGATGCTAAGCTCACTGAAGATAGGATTAAATGTCTCTTGTCTGTGTCGAGCCATGTGACTACTAGTAATTACTGAGGCCCAAGAAGGTTTAGCGACTGCCCAAAGGTGAATCTGAATCTGCCAACTTTGTTAAAATAGCCCTCAAGGCAAGTGATAGTTCATTACACAGAATCAGTATATTCATGGCTCAACATGGAAAGCTAGAGGGTCTTTTAAGACAGACACTCCTTCACCAGAAATTCACAGAAATGTTTTTTATAATTGTACTAAAGCCATCAGTGTTGAAACTCTGGCCCTTTACCTTCTGTAGCCTTATGGGCAGCCCGGCCTGTCTGCCTAGGACGACTCAGCAAATCTGAGTGGGCAGCATTTCCCTTTTACTGATAATGTTCACCCCTAAAAAGTATTGACAAGACACCTATCTTTTTCACAAAACATTTCCAATCCTCTAGGGAGGGAACCTATATAAATGCTGATAAAATTAAATATATTACATAGAATATACATACTCCCATATATAATATACAGTAACACCAGAAGCCAAAGGTTTAATTGGAGAAAATACTCACTCAGGAAAATAAAGTCAGGATCCATGGCCTTTTCTCTTCAGTATGCTCATGCACCACATTCCTTTTTATAGGTGCTATTAAATGTACACTATAGTTTCAAGACAATCTAGAAAAGTATCTTCACTAAAATACACAGCACCATTAATCATCTCAGTGACAGTGCTCCAATTTAACATCTTGGGGATTTCCTCCCCTTCTTCATCATTTATTTGCCAATATTTCCTTGTTATGAATATCCCCCTAGTGACTCTCCCTGGCAGTCACAGCTGTGCTGCCTACTGTGTCTACCTTGACTACAAATAACACCAATTCTTAAAAGAGCAAGCCCTTCAGATGACACCTCTGGTTCGAAGAGAAGCCTGGCTACAGACTGAATTCCCGGAGACCCCATCCACACTCTCGTGAGTTTGAACTGATAAGCCTCAGCCTCTAGGCAGATAGGAATGTTAGACAAGTGATGCTGGCCTAATTACAAATGAACAACAGTTGGCTGAATGGTCAACAATCAACTGCTGCTTTATATGGTCCTTAAAGGACCCCCTTCTTCTACAGCAAAAGGCTTTCTCCGAAGTAGCCACAGATCACAACAGAGCCATAAAATCTTAACAAATTACAGAAACCCGACTACCAAGAGCCTCAGTAATTATGACTCACAGATAATCAGAATTTTCCCAAAAAAATACCATCAGAGACAGTTCTGCATTGTAATTACACTAATTCTGATGAAGATAATAACACTATTTAGGCAAAAGAATATCAAGAAATAAAGCCAGAGAAAAGCTGCAAAGATACAAGAAAGAGTCCCAGCGCCATCCAGTATCTACTTCGTGTCCACTTCAGAGAACAGCCTCCACAGGCTCCAGGATTTCTTGATCTTTTATAAAATGGAAACCATGAAAAAAAAAAAAAAAAAAACCACTCCACAACCAACTGAAGAAGGAAATAAAAGCAGAACTCACCAGCTTGTATTCAGATAGGAGGTTTAAGGAAAAAGGGTACTTTTTTCAATAATAAAACTCTACTGCAAAAGAAGAGTCTGAAGACAGAAACACACCAAAGTAGATTTGCAAAGTATATCCAGAAAGGCTAATGCCTTCAGTGAAACTGTGTTTACCTTACTTTACATTTTCTATAGAGAGATTTGATTAATTAAAAGTTAATGTTGCTTCTATCAATATTTCATAACTTTTCTGGAAAGCTTTTTTTTTTTTTTCAGTTTTGGTAAGACACCAATTTAGACTATTGTGTTAGACAAACAAAATCACAAAAGGCTTACCAGTCAAGCTAAGATACATTAAAATGCCCTTCCTCCCCAGAGCCGAGTGTTTACTTCAGCAATAGTAACAACCCCTGGTTACCAACCATGCAGATTCTGTTAAGTAATGGACAAAGCAAATGGCAGCAAAGGCAGAGGACTCAACTTCAATTTAACTGTCCTGTAAGGTACATAGTAATTAGCTGCAA